>NW_012267245.1:2892212-2897818 GCF_000151885.1 Dipodomys ordii
CTCGGCTTGGCCCTCGCCTCCTGGCTCGGCGGCTCGGGTGAGTCAACGCCGCGTTCCCCCCCACCGCGCGCGCGCGCACACACGCGTTCCGGGGGTGTGGGGGGGGGCTCGTGCGCGGGGGTGATGTGGGGATCGGAAGGGGGGGTCCCCGCTTCCCGCGTCTCCCTCCCCCTTTCCCCTCCCCGAGGCTAAACTTTGCGAGGCGGGACGCCCCCCCCCCGCGCCCCGCGCCCTGCGCGCTCTCCCCGGGAACCCGGTGCCAAGCGCACCCGGGACCCGGAGCGCAGACGCCCCGCGCGCTCGGGGGGTGCGGGGTGGGGGGGAAGTTGGCCCCGACTGCAGGTGGAGGGGTGGGGGGGGAGGCTTGCACCCCTCTGGAGAGGATGATGGTCTGGAAGAAGAAGAAGACCAAGAGGGGTCTTGACGACGTGCCAATGTCGGGGTGGTTGAGGGGGTCCCCCTCTTCCTCTCCTCCTCCACCCCCTCCCCTGCCCCAAACACTCACAACAATCCCACAGCTTGGCACCTGGCCTCTGCCCACGTCCAGAACGCGGTGTCCTCCCCTGTCCCCCGCCACGCACGCACACACACACGCTTGCACACGCACACACTCACCGCAGCGGCCCCCCCAACCTGTACAATCAAGGCAGCGCCGGCCTCCCCCCCTCCTCCACCCCACTCCACTCCACCCCGTGGCTGGAGCTGGCTGGGGGGGGGCTCCTGATCGCCCCCATTTCCAGCCGGAGTTGGGTGCTTGTCGGTCCACCCGCGCCCCCTTCTCCCCTCAACTCCACTCTGGCCGTGGGTCCCGTTGGACACCCGGGAACGGGCTCAACCCTCAACTGGGGGGGTCCCCCTCCCCTAGTCTGCCTCCTTTCCTTGGATGAGGGGGGCTGGGGGGGCAGAGGAAGTTCCCACCGCATCCTTTGTCTGTTCTTCCCTGTCCTCTGACCCCTGCCCTGTGTGTTTGCATTTAACAAGGTGTGTGTGTGTGTGTGTGTGTGTGTGTGTGTGTGTGTGCACGTGTCATCTGTATGATCATTGCAGGAAGAGGGGGTCCTTGGGGTTCACCTTGGTGATTACGGATGCCCCCCAGAACCTGGGCCATAGGTCGTGGCAGAGGTGAAAGGATTTGGGGTTTGGAGACTAGTGAGTGGGACCGCAGCCCGAGGATCGAGGCCCATGGATCCTTCCTGGGGAGGGGGGGGCGTTTGCACAGCGAACCCTGAACCCACCACAGCCTCCCTGCCCTCCCCACCCTGCCCCAAGTCCTGTACCCCATCTCCGTCCACCTGCTTCATGACTGTAAAAGACCCTGATTCCTTCCGTCCTTCCCTTCCAACCCTGACCAACAAGGAGGCCGAACTGGGCTGTGTGTGCGCGCAGATCACACACATGTGCGTGTTAGGGGTGTGTGTGTGTGTGTGCAAGCTCCCCAGATGAACACTCGGAGCTGTGGGTTGCACCACAGATGGTGGCGACCTGGAGCTGTCTGTCCTTCTGTACCAGGCAGAGGGAAGTGTTGCCAGGCTCTGAGGTACCCAGGAAGTGTTTACTGAGTTGGCCGTGTGCAAGGCTGTGGTCTGAGCCGCGTCCCGCCACGTGAGCACGTGTGAACGCCGTAGGCTGACATGTGTGCTTGGGTGATGGGGGGGGGAAGGCTGGCGTGGTGCGTGCAACCTTGGTGTGTGTATGTGGCTGGGTCTGGGGTGGTTGTGGGCTGGCACGCAGGTGAGCATGTACATGCAGGTGCTGCGAAGTCGGGGGGGCCCACACCAGCCTTGGGGGGCCTGGGTGGGTGTTTTTTTTGTCTGCTTCAGGAGGCTGTGGAGTAAGAGGATTTGCATTCTCGGGTCCCAAGGCACCTACCTGTTGGGGGAGGGGGGCCCCCTGATCTGAGATGGCAGGTGGGCTGTTTGGGGGGTCCAGCCTGTTTCTGGGATCCCCTCCGAGGTCTGTGTGGGTGGAGAGGGGTGGGCAGCTCTCCTCTTGGCTGGGCCCCGACAGATGCCAGGCATCTGTGCTCATCCCTGGCAGGCTGGCCCTGCGGTGACCCCGGCGCTGTCAGTGCCCACCCATCAGCCCCTGGCGACAGCTGCCAAGGGGAAGAATGCGTCTGGCCGGCCACGCGGGCGGCAGGGGGCGCCGGGGGTCCGCACTGCAGCCCAAGGTTCCGACATCTCACACACAAAGCCGCTCCAGCACCGACGCACCTGGGCAGGCCGCCGGGGGAGGGGGGGCTGCTCACGCATGCACACACCCACCTGTCCCCCAGATTCTCCCCTGTACACCCCCCTCGCCCCTCCTCCCACCCCATCACCCAGCTGGTTCCAGCACCTCTCCACGCCTGGATGTCTTTTTCCTTCCTAATTTTTTTCCTCTCTCCTAGGGCCTTGAACTTAGGGCCTGGGCGCTGCTTGATTCTACTCAAGGCTGGTGTTCTACCACTTGAGCCACAGCGCCACTTCTAGCTTTTGTTTGTTTGTTTGTTTTTGGTGATCATGGGAGATGAGTCTCCTGGACTTTCCTTCGCCCCCTCCCCTGCTGGCTTTGAACTGTGATCCTCAAATCTCAGCCTCCCAGTCCTGTCACCCACCCCAGGGGCAGATGGTGAGGCCTGAGGGGAGGGGGGAAACAAAGCACCCACATTCTCCCTCCCCCCACCCTTGCTTCTCCTCCGCCCTGGCTCCCATCCTCACTCCCAGGACCCGTATTCTAACCCTGACCCTAGACCTGGGGTAGGCTGGGCTTTGGGAAGGCCTGGTACCCCCAGGAGCAGAGGTGTACCCCGGTACCCTCCTGCTTGTCGCCCTCCTCCTGTCCCAAGATGGAGCCCCTGAGCCCAGCTCACCCAGAGCTTGGGCTGGGGTGTGTGGGTAGTGTGTGTGTTGCGGGGGGGGGGGTAGATCTCTTCAGATGAAGCTTCCCCCCTCCCTCCCTCCCTCCCCTGCACACCAGGACCGGGCCTCAGCCCCCACTCCTCCCAGGGGCCTCCTTGTCCACCCGGCCCTCCCCCCAGCCCTCCAGAGCCCCATCTCCTTCACACTTCACATCTAATCTGTCACCGCGGCATCCGCTCGGTCCAACTTGTGACATTGCCGTGTCCCTCGCCTTCTTTGTCTCCCCCTCCAGCCCTACCCCCTGGGTCCCTGTCTCCTTTGGCCCATGGTGGTGGCCACCCCCACTTGTCCCCCTCCTGGACCCCTTCTCAGATCTATGCTCCCCCCCCCACCGCCCCACATTGGTACTAGAAGCTTGCGACAAAGCCCAGTGGCACTCATGAAAGCCCAGATTGAGCTGGGGGGTGGAGGGGGGCTTAGGGAAATCCTGGGGGTGGGGTGGGTTTAGGGAAATCTGGGGGTGGGGGGGTTTAGGGAAATTTGGGGGTGAGGGAGGCTTAGGAAAATCTGGGGGTGGTTAGGTTTAGGGAAATCTGGGGGTTGGGTGGGCTTAGGGAAATCCTGGGGGGTGCTTAGGGAAATCTTGGGGGGGTGCTTAGGAAAATCCTGGGGGAGGTGCTTAGGGAAATCCTGGGGGAGGTGCTTAGGGAAATACTGGGGAGGTGCTTAGGGAAATCCTGGGGGAGGTGCTTAGGGAAATCTTGAGGGGTGCTTAGGGAAATCCTGGGGGTGAGGGGAGCTTAGGGAAATCCTGGGGGTGAGGGGGGCTTAGGGAAATCCTGTGGGGGGGGCTGCAGGAATCCTTCCTTACTTGGCCCCGGGCCTACTGGCCCCGCAGGGAGGGTGGGCACCCTGCTGGCAGGCTTGGCCCCAGGGGGCTCCATCTTCTGTGCCGGAAGAGCCTGCCAGGGCCCCAGCCTGCCCAGCCCAAGCCAGCTCCCCCCTGCCCTCCTCCACTCAGCCAGCCCCCCCCATGTCCTGTGAGCAGGTTGATGGCCCAGGCTGTGGTGGCCCAGCACTGGGGTGATGCTAGAAGCCTCTGTGCCTCCCCCAGCCCCACCCCATCACAGGCTTGCCACAAAGGGGTGTGCCCTCTGCCCCCCACATGCTGGAAAGAAATCACAGCCAGCCAAGTGCTGAATTTTGTTTCTCTTGTTTTGGGTCCGTTGTGGGGCTTGAACTCGGGGCCTGGGCGCGGTCCCTGACCTTTTGTGCACAAGGCGAGCGCTCTAAGCGCCACTTCTGGGTTTCTCGCGGTTCCTTGGAGATATGAGCCTCCCGGCTCTGGCTCGGAACCTGGATCCTTCCAGATCTCAGCCTCCTGAGTAGCTAGGATGACAGGCGTGAGCCACCAGCGCCCGGCTTGGTTGGTGCTTGCTCCCATCCAGAGCTGAGAGTGTGCCCTTCCCGCCTCATCTCCCCCTACACATACAGGCGGAGAAACAGCTCACGGGAGTGGGTTTGTCAGTCACCCACACAAGTCTGTGCTGGGGTCCTGTGGAGCACCCCATCCCTATGCAGGAATCGAGGTCTCCAGAGTAGGTGTTTCCCTGTGTAAATAGTGTCACGCAGAACTGACACCAGGATTTAGGCTGCTCCGAAAGTCACTTATGTGGGGTTCCTGCTCCTGTGGCTAACCCCCAGGGCCCCCCCAGATACCCTCACCCCCTCTCCCACCTCCCCAATCCATTCCCTGGTCTTCCTCCAGCCCCCTCTACCACCAGGCGGTGGGATCTACCAGGTGTAGTAATCCCAGCCCTTAAGAGGCTCCGGAGGGGGGTGAGGATTTAAGTTCAAGGCCACCCTAGGCTGAGTGGCACCTTTCAGGCCAGCCTGAGCTTTATAGTGAAACTCCGCCTCAAAACAGAAACAAGAAGTCGGGCGCTGGTGGTTCACGCCCGCCATCCTAGCTACCCAGGAGGCTGAGATCTGAAGATCGTGGTTCAAAGCCAGCCCAGGCAAGGAAAGTCCCTGAGACTCTGATCTCCAGGAAAACCACCAGAAAACCGGAAGTGGCGCTGTGGCTCAAGTGGTAGAGCGCTCGCCTGGAGCTGAAGAGCTGAGGGACAGCGCCCAGGCCCAGAGTTCAAGACCCATGACCAACAGAAAAAAAAAAAAAACTAGGGGTGCTCATACCTGTCATCCTAGCGACTCAGGTGCGTGAGCTCCGATCATGGTTCAAAGCCAGCCCTGGCTGGCAAGTCCAAGAGACCGTCTCCAAATTAACCACCAAAAAGCTGCAAGTGGAGGTGTGGTTCAAATGGCGGGGTGTCATTCCTGGAGCAGAAAAAGTCTAAGTGAGAGCAAGGGGCCCTGAGTTCAAGTCCCAGTACCAGTATGCAAAGTGAATGTACAAACAGAAACCTGGAGGAGGGTTGGAGGCTGACAGACTCGCTGCTGTTCTAACCCTTCCCTGCCGCTGCCCCATCTCTGTCTGCTTTCTGGGGTTAGAGTTGTGAGAAGACAGGCAGATATTGGGGGACCCCCAATATCAGGCCGGCACCTATGGCTCCCATCTGTGGTATTGGAGGGGGTGTTATGACAGGTCTGGGGATTTACTCTGTATCAGGAGACAAACCAGAGATGGGGAAGAAAAGCAGAGCCTCGGGAGGAAGTTAGGGGTGTCCTGGGGGGGGGTTCTGAAGCCCACCCCATCTGTACATACACCAACCAGGGATTTGGGCCAATTCTTGAGGGTTCCAAGGT
>NW_012267245.1:2897878-2910534 GCF_000151885.1 Dipodomys ordii
GTGTGTGTTGATTATGGGGCTTGAACTCTGGGCCTGGGCGCTGTCCCTCAGCTCTCCAGCTCAAGGCTAGCGCTCTACCCCTTGAGCCACAGCGCCACTTCCAGTTTGCTGGTGGTTCATTGGAGAGAAGAGTCTCAGGGACTTTCCTGCCCAGGCTGGCTTTGAACCAGCGCAATCCTCAGATCTCAGCCTCCTGAGTAGCTAGGATGACAGGTGTGAGCCCCAGGTGCCGGGTTACAAGGCAGTTGTTTTTTTTAAGGGTTCTGAACATCACAGTTGGGGTTCAGCCCGTTCAGGAGCACTATGGTAACCGCGACGGGCCCTGACACACAGTTGAGTAGGTGAAACTGAATTCCTGGTCCTGCCCGATGGCTTTGTGTTGCTGGGCAAACCACTTAACTTCTCTGGGCCACTTGTCTACGCCAGGATTCGATTTGATGACTCTCTCCGGGGTGGGGTGGGGTGGCGGGGCTGGGAAGGGTGCCCAGGGAGGCCGCTTCCGTAGCAGGTTTCTCTGCAGAAACTGGGCACACCTGCTCCGCACCTGCCAGCCTCCCCCGGGCGTAGCCTGGGTAGCCAGGCACCGGAGCTGGGCATGGAGTCCCAGCCAGCCCCCCTCCTCCCCTGCCTCCCGGGAGCGCGGGGTCCTGGTGGCTGTCACAGGCCTTCCCAGCTGGCTGAGGGAGGGGAGGCAGCCGCCGTGGAGGCCCAGCTGGGAGAGGCCTAAGGGGGAGGCTCACATTTAGGGGGTGAGGGATAGGCCGGACTTATCTCTGCGTGCCCAGGGGGGTAGGGTGTAGCTCCCCCTCCCTCCCCTTCCCCATGTTCCCCCACACACACACAGAAAGTGGGGAGACTCAGATCTGGGGAGGCCTGCTGATCCTCACAGTGGCTCACACAGCATGAAGTTTTAGGGCTTGCTTTGATGGGATCGGGACTCTGGAGGCCCCTCCCTTTCTCTGTGTGTGTGTGTGTGTGGAGGGGGGGTTGTAGCCATCTCCAGACAGGTGGGTCCCCCCAAACCGGGCGTTCCTCCACCGTCTCTGCGTGGCTGTGGTGTCCGTCGGGAAGGCTCAGGGTCACCTTGAGCTCCGGCAAATGCGTGGCTGAGATTTGGGGGTGGGGGGTGGGAGGGAGTCTGTGGATGGACAGGACCCCCTCCCCCGTTCCAAGATGACTGGGGCGGGGGGGGCAAGGTTCCCCCCCACACACTCCAGCAAGCCCAACCGTGGTGGTGGCAGGGCTCACCCCACATGGGGGGGACTCCCCCAATCAGACCTACCCTACCTTCCTTCTTAGGGCTGGGGTCTCACGCTGCTGAGGGGACTGTGGGGCTTTCTGGGGTCCCCATCTCCTGGCAGTTCCCCCCCACCTCCCAGACTCCCACCCCTAATTGTGACAGGCACAGGGCCTGGGCAGGCGGGGGGGGGGTCCCTGCGGGGAGCCCCAGAGCTCAGCTGCACACCCGGTTAGCTAGCCGCTCTTTGTTCTGGGAGGGGTGTTCAAGTCCCCTGTGAGGCTGAGTTGGGGGCCAGAACACTGGATACCTCCCTCCCCTTCCCCTCCCTTCCCCTCCCCTCCCCTCCCCCTTCCTCCTCTGCTCTCCTCTCCCTTCCCTTCCCCTCCCCTCTCCTGCCCTCTCCTCCCCCACCCCTCTCCTGCCCTCTTCTCTCCTACTCTTCTCCTGCCCTGCCCTCCCCCTCTCTTTCCCTCCCCTCCCCATCCCCAGAATGACCCCTACCAGGGAAGGGACCACCCCAAGGCACCCCTATAAGCTCCCCCAAATGCTCCAAGCCCACCTTCCCTCTTCCCCTGTCCTGGGCCGGGTGGTCGCCCACCTCTAGCTCTCAGAGCCCTGACCATCAGAGAGGCGAGGAGCCCGCCCCGCCTCCCCCCTCCCCGCCATGGTCTCTTTGTTCTCCTTTTCAAAGATGCACCTGCCGCGTCTCCTCCCTCAACCCCGCCCAGATCGCCAGGCGCCCCAGCTACTCAGGAGGCTGAGAGCTGAGGATGGTGGTTCCAAGCCTGCCCCAGATGCCCAAGCCTCCTAACCAACCTCGCCCGTGAGCTGCTTTCCTAAACAGAGCTGTGGCTCCCTCTGGGAGCGGGCTTTTTCTCACCGGGTCCAGCAGCTTTACGCCACAGGGACTTCCAAAACCACTGTCTCTACCTGGGCTCTACCACTGAGTCACACCTGCGCTTCCAACGTTCCTGCTCACGCTGGCCTTCAACTGTGATCCTCCAACCGTAGCCTCCTGAGCAGCAAGGATGACAGGCACGAGCCACCGGTGCCCGGCCTCCGCTTTTCCGTTTGCCTGGCCGCACCTCCATCTTCCCTGCTGGTCTTCTTCTAGTTCTGAGCCTCCTTCTGGGCTGCTCCCATCACCCTGGTCCCCTGTCTCTGGGTGTCAGCTCAGCAATTACAGCTTCTTTGATCCCAGGAGCTCAGCTCACTGACTGAACCCTCAGCAGGGAACAGTGGCATGTCTATTGCAAATATTGGACAAACCCCAACCGTGTTGGTTTAAGCAAGAAAAGAAAAAAAAAGTAGAGGGAGGGGATTTAGTGGTCCCTATAACTTGAAAAGTCAGGGGTAGCCTCAGTTCAGTCAAGATCGAACCCAGAGACAAGAGTTTGACCAAGATCCATCCGTCCATCCCTTCTGTTATTTGGGGACTCTCCAACAGCCCTCTGCCTCACAGCCCCAAAGTGGCTGCCCGGGCTCAGCGCATCTTCACAGGGCCCAGTTCAGAGGCAAGGCATTTCTCTCTTCCCTCCACCTGTCAACAAATGCCCCCAAATAATACCCGCCCCCTTCCCCCCCCCACCATCTTCCCCTATTAGTCCAGCTCAAGCGCTATGCCCAGTGGATGTGCCAATCACATGGCTAGCAGTTACAGTTATACAGATTGGGTCGGGCTCCTCCTATTGGCCAGGGTGGCCTGATATTCCTTGAAAGGAAAAGGATGGGCCCTGCGGTCAAGCCCACATCTGGACCAACCTTTGCTACGTTCCCCCCCCCTTACCTCCCAGTGGTAGGCCACAGAGGGGGGTCATCTGACTGGTAACTGGTTTGCAGGGCTCCATCCGCTGACCCTGAGCAATACGTTGTGAAGTAATGGGCCGAAATCCGCACATGCCCCGACCGATCGCCCAGGACAAGTCACCCTATAATAAAGAGCCAGAGAGCCCTGTGATGTCTGTCGTGGGGCTTGAACTCAGGGCCTGGGTGCTGTCCCTTAGATTCTTCGCTCAAGGCTGGTGCTCTACCTCTTGAGCCACTCTCTTACTTCCGGCTGCTTCGTGGGCGATAAGAGTCTCATAGACGTTCCCGCTGGGGCTGGCTTCGAACCGCGATCTGGTCTTGACATCCCCCGGTTCAGTGTCCTCAGGGAGCCCAGGGTGGTGTAGGGAGCCTGGATCCCAGTCCGCTCCTGGTTCACAGGCCAGTGCTTGCTCTCGAGACGCCAGGCTCCATCAGCAGGCCCATCTTGGTACATGAGATCCAGGATGGTGTAGGGCGGGAGGAGGGGGGGTGGTTAGGCACCCCCTCCCTGGCACAGGTTCCGGTCTGTGTTTAACAGCTGGCTCTGGGCGGGCCTGGGGGCTGATGGCCAATTCTCGTGGCGTAAATTCTTCCTCCACAGTTTATTTCAAGCGCCTGGCTTGCAGATTTCTAGAAACTTCAACACTTGGCTTTCCTGAGCCCGGCTGGCTCTGGTATAACGGGGTTCTTCTGGTCCAGGGCTGCTTTGCCAACCCCCCCTCCCCCCACAGCCCTCTGACAGGAGCTCAACACAGGCTCTCTGGTGGCCAGGGGGGGGGGGGAGACAGAGCCATGCTGGAGGGCTGGGGCTCAGAAGCAGGGGAGCTTGGGACCCAGGCTGTTGAACCCCTGTGTGCCTCAGTTTCCTCACCTGGAAAAATGTGGCTAACGAAAGGCTCTCACTTCCCGGGTCCACGTGGACCCCCATGGGGCCCTTTGGGGACCGCATGCCTTGTTGCCAGCCCACGCCCGTGAGGAGGAGCTGTAGCCTGGGCTAATTTTGGCCCTGTCTGGTGACGCCCTCCTGAGCTGGCAGGGCCGGGCTGGGGTGAAGCCTTTGTCGATAAAGGCGCCGGTGTTAAAGGCCAGACTGCATCTCTCGGCCTGGTATATCAGGAAGGTGTTCATTCTAGGGTGACTGTAGATCATCGGGGGGCCCAACAAGAGGGTAGATATGGTGAAGGACTGGCCACCCAGAGGGACTTGGCCTGGAAGCGGGGGGGGGCCGGGGGGAAATAAGGGGGTGCCAAGGACAAGTAGAGTAGAGAGATGGCCAGGTCGCCATCCTGTTCAAGAGCTCAGATGAGCGCCGGCGGCTCATGCCTGTCATCCTACTACTCAGGAGGCTGAGATCTGACGATCGCGGTTCAAAACCAGCCTGGGCAGGAAAGTCCGTGAGACTCTGATCTCCAGTGAACCACTCAGAAAACCGGAAGTGGCGCTGTGGCCCAAGTGGTAGAGCGCTCGCCTTGAGCTGAAGAGCTGAGGGACAGCGCCCAGGCCCAGAGTTCAAGCCCCACCCCAACTCCCCCCCAAAAAAGAGTTTGGACATGCCAGGTGAGATCAAGACATCCCCCAGGCCATGGCTTAGTGGCTGGCCCCTGACCATCCACGTGTTCTCCACCCCTTAGTTCTGGGGAGCCCCAAGAGAGAGAAAGGGGCTCCAGCTGGAGCGTGGACTAGGGTAGCTGGAGAATGATGGAGGAGAGGGAGGGGACAGGCCATCCCTGGTGACAGCCTGTGTACGCCCAGGCCTGCTGGAGCAGACGGTGCCCGCAGGGGGCCTGCGAGCGAGCGACAGGCAGCGAATGGTGTTTAAGGAAGATTAATCTGGCGGCGTGTGGTGGTGGATGGGTGGGAGCAGAGAGGCTGGAGGCAGGGAGACCAGCCCGGAGGCTGCCATGGTCAGGCAGGCAAGAAATGACAGGTGTGTGTGTGGGGGGGTGTCTCCCTTTCTCCAGCCAGCCGGCCAGTGGGGGGGTGGCCGGAGCCAGAGATCGATGTGGGGACACTCTCGCTGCAGGTGGAGGGGGGCTCAGGAGGGACAGAGGCACCTATGAGCCCCGGGAAGCCATGCCAGGTACAGAGAATAAATGGGGAGCCTCTGATCGCAGGGAGAAACGGTCAGAGCCAGAGGGGCTCCGTCCCAGGCCCGGATCCCCCATGAGACAAGCTCTTGGGGTGCAGGAAACAGAAATGGAAGTGATCAAGGGTGGAAGCTGCCTAGTGCCAGGGCCCCCCAAGGTCCGAGGACCTCAAGCCAAGTCCTAGGAGAGGAAATCCTTTGGAGAACAGAGGAGGCGGGCTCCAGGCAGGGCACAGAAAGCTGCCCCGTTCTGGAGATGTCCTGGAAAGTTGGCTGAGAACCATGGACCAGAGACAGGGTCCCCAGAGAGAGCCACAGGTGTGGCTTTGGAACTCAAGAGTCACTCCACGTCTCGCCCTACTTGTGGGCTTCTAGAACTTTCTTTATCCTTTGGGGTCGGGTCTTCAGGAGGGGACAGCCCCCACCCTCATATGGTATGGTCTTGATGCACCTTCACTTAGACCCAGCCTTCCCTGGGAGGCCAAGCCCTGGAGCAGGCTGGGCAAAGGAAACAAATCACCGGGGAGATGGTGGATGCAGTGATTGGTTCACATGACCGAAGGCTGAGCCAATCAGGATCCAGCCCGGGAGTGGAGTTGTCCTCTCTGCCTGTAGGGTTGGCTGGAGGAAGCTGAGTCAGGGTCAGTTCTGGCCTGGCTGGGGGAATTGAGAGAGAGAATGGGGAGGAAGCAGGTAGATGGCCACCAGGCCCCGAGCCTTTTCTCCTCAGATCTGTGAGCTGCCATGGCCGCTCCCAAGGCCTGAACCAAAAGCTCCCTGCTTTAGGTGGCTTATGCCCAGGAAGAGAAGATACCAGGGTGTAGGACATTGCAGCCTAAAGCCCCCACCCGCAGGTGAGTGCGAGACATCCAGCTCCTGAGCAGCAGGTATTCCAACAACCACGGAGAACCCAAGGCTGGGATTGTAGCTCGAGTCGTAGAGCGCTTGCCTTGGAAGCCCAAGGCCATGAGTTCAAATCCCCAGTGTGAGTAAAAGGAATAAAAAAATGTAAAAGAACACTAGACACCGCAGCTGTCATCTTTGCTACTCTGGAGGCTGAGAGCTGAGGATCGCGGTTCAAAGCCAAGCCCAGGCAGGAAAGTCCATGAGACTCTTTACCTCCTATGAGCCACCAGAAAACTGGAAGTGGTGCTGTGGCTCAAGTGGTAGAGCGCTCGCCTTGAGCTGAAGAGCTGAGGGACAGCTCCCGGGCCCCGAGTTCAAGCCCCACCACCGACCCAAAAGAAACAAACCAGACTTCTCTGGAAAGATCAGGCCGAGATGGGAGGCCTATCCAGAGCTGACCTCGATGCTGGGGGGACAGCTGCTGGGCAGAAGAGTTCTGGGGGTGATTATGAGAAAGACTGGAGCAGGACCAGGCACCAGCGTGAGGAATGGGAAGGAGGGTGATGAGGGGTTTGAGGAGGGGAGGCTGCTGATGGAGGCTCAGGTGGCTGAGGCCCTGTACCCCGGGGGGGGGGGGGGGGGGGAGAGGGGAAAGGAGGAAGCCCATTGGCCCAGGAGCGCTTCGGGGGGGCAGGACTCGGCTCAGAGAAATCCATCAGGGAGCAGAGAGACTGTTCTCAAGATGTGCCATTTGGAGCTGGAAGAGAATGAACACGAGAGCTAGCAAAGCGTGGGGGGCATCGAGGGCTTGGAGGGAAACTTGAGACAATAGAGCGAGGGAAGGACGGGCATAATGGCTGGGCTTATGCACTTCTTCACAAAGGGGCTGTCTGCAGCGGCGGGCAGGGCCTGACCTGCCCTGACCACCACTGCACAGCCAAGTGCCCGCCCCTAAGCTCTATGGACGTAGAAAGGACAAAAAGATCCGGGACCCAGGGAGCTTCTGAGGACAGACTGAAGGACAGGGCCAGGGGAAGAGGGGCCCAGCCTAGCCATTGCCCATGTGTTCATTGAGCAGCTATTATGTCGGAGTCATACGCAGCCCCTCCTCTCTGGTCAGATCCCCACAGAAACAAGCAGAGAGATGTAGGATGCTCTTTGATCAATGGAAGGTTAGGCAAGGATTCTGTGTAATTGTAGGTGAGCTGGGGATGGGCGGGGGGGGGGGGGGGAGCAGATGACCGGGGGTAATCAGGGAAGGGGTGAGAGGAGGGAGACAGGAAGGAGACAGAGGTAGGGGTAGTAAAAGGTGCCCAGAGCTGGGTGCTGGTGGCTCACGCCTGTCATCCTAGCTACTCAGGAGGCTGAGATCTGAGGATCGCGGTTCAAAGCCAGCCCAGGCAGGAAAGTCCCTGTGAGACTCTTATCTCCAATGAACCACCAGAAAACTGGAAGTGGCGCTGTGGTTCACGTGGTAGAGCGCTCACCTTGAGCTGAAGAGCTGAGGGACAGTGTGTATAAGCATGTATACCTGCATGGTTTATAAAGTGGGAAGAAGGGCGGGCGTAGGCCGACAGAGTGGATCCCAGGGCACACACGGGGTGAAGCGAAGCATGCAGGGAGACCAGGCCACTCCGGCCCTTGGGAGCCTCCTCGTTAGCCAGCAATTTATGGATACCTGATGGCCCTGGACTTACACACACACACACACACACACACACACACACACATATATATATATGCATGGATTGGGAGGGGGTTGCATGACTGGGGCTTGGAGAGAAGAATCTCAGATTGTCTTGCCTGGAGCTGGCTTTGAACCCCAATCCTCAGATCTCAGCCTCCTGAGTAGCTCGGATGACAAGTGTGAGCCACCGGCGCTTGGCTTAACTAGATTTTTTTAATCTAGATGAAATGGATGTCACATGAAATGAGCCACTTGAAAGTGCACGGTTGATTGAAATCTGAGGCATCCGCAGTGTAGAACAATCTCTTCTGTCAACTTCAAACCTTGCCATTACCCCCAAGGAGACCCCTAGTCTGTAATTTCCCCATTCCTCCCCTTTTCAGCCCCAGCGAAGCGCCATCTTACTTTCTCTCTATTGAACTGCCTACAAATGGACTTGTACCATTTGCGGCCTCTGACTGGCTCTTTCATGTAGTGTGTTGAAATAAATTGGTGCTCCATTCCTTTGTTATAGCTAACCAATATTCCACTGTCTTAGTTACTCAATAGGTGGCTATAACCTGTATTGACTATCTGTTCACCTTGATGGACGTGTGAGTTTTTCTCTCCTCTTGACTGTTGTCAGTAACGCTGCTGTGAACATCGGTGCACCAGTATTTGTTGGAACACCTGCTTTCCATTCTTCGGGGGCATTACCTCCTTAGAATGGAACTGTGGGTAATTCTCGCATTGAGCGCTTTTGGGGAATCCGCAGCCTGGTTTTTCTCAGCAGCTGCGCCATTTTCTGTCCTTGACCATGTGTGAAGGTTCACCTTTCTTCCTATGCTTGTCTGATGTGTGAGTGTGTGTGTGTGTGTGTGTGTGTGTGTGTGTGTGTGTGCACAGGTGCACACCAGTTCTGGGCTTGGAACTCAGGGCCTGGGCGCTGTCCCTTAGCTTTTCCATTCAAGCTAGCGCTCTGCCACTTGAGCCACAGCTCCTCTGCTGGCTTTTTGGTGGTTCATTGGAAACAAGAGTCTCACAGACTTTCCTGCCCAGGCTGGCTTCGAACTGTGATCCTCAGATGTCTGCTCCTGAGTAGCTAGGATGCCAGGCATGAGCCACCAGTGCCTGGCTTTGGTACTTGTCTTAGAAGTAAGGGATTCTTGCAAAATCACCATCTCGATCTTGTGGCTTTCTGCCTGGCATAGGTGTCCTGGTCCAGGCTGGGTGTCCCAGGACGGGGGGGAGAGGGTGGGGTAGATGGGGAGACAGCAGTGGGGTCATGGCTTTCAGGGGTGTCTGCTCTCTCTGCTTCTGGAACATGCTTCGCTTGTTCCTTCCCTCCCTCCGCTGTCCTCCAGCTCCTCCCCAGCCAGCGCTGCCCTCTCCGCCCCTCTGCCGAGTTCCGTGCGCTCGTCTCGTCACCGGGATAAATGTAGGCACAAACAATGCAGCGGGCCGGGTGCTAATTTGTCAGACGCAGTGTGTGGCTGTGGTTCTGAATACATTAACATTTTCACATGAAATCATTTCAATTTTTAGTGATTAAGAAGTATTTGTTCTAAAGCATCGGGGTGATTTGCTGCGGGTCTGGGGAGCTCTGGGGATGGGAGTGAGGGAGCCCCACAAAGATGATGTCATTTGTGGGTGCCCGGGCTGGCAGAGGTCACCAACCCACATGCACCCCCTGCTGCCCTGAGCTTCTGGGGCACGGCGCTGCTGGTGACAAGAATGGGTCACGTGGCAGGACCCGGGGGTGGGGGGTGGGGCTGTTGGAGTCTTGGGGTCCCTAAGAGTGCTGGGGCCCCAAAGTTCAACCTTCCCCCACCTCGTGGCTTCATTCGATGTGACCTCTTCATCCTCAGATAGGTTTGCTGTAGACTTCAGCTCCGAAGAGTGGCACGTCACTCTGTGTTTGCTTATTTGTGGCATTTGTTAGCATTGGAATTGACCTTCAGTGACTTATATTTACTGATTTTGTGCCAGTGTAGCCTGGTCATGCTTACCGCTCATGCCTGAATGGGTGTGTGTGGATGGATGAATGGGTGAATGGCTGGATGAGTGGATGGATGATCAATGGGGGGACAGATAGGTGGATGGATGTGTAGATAAGTAGATGGATGGTGGATGGATGGATAGTGGATAGATGAATGGATGGATAGATAGTAGATGGATGAATGAATGGATGGATACATAGTAGATAGATGGATGGATGGATAGTGGATAGATGAATGGATGGATATATAGTAGATAGATGGATGGATGGATAGTGGATGGATGGATGGATGGATGGATGGACGGATGGATGGTCAATGGGAGGACAGATGGGTGGATAGATGGATGGGTGGTTGGATGGGTGAGGAGATGGATGGATAGTGGAGGTGTGGTGGATGGGTAGGTGGACAGTGGATGAATGAGTGGATGGATGGATGGTCAATGGATGGATAACGGATGGATGGGTGGTTGGATGGGTAGATAAGTAGATAGGTGGAGAGATGGATGGATAGTGGATTGGTAGTGGATTGCTAGGTGAATGGTGGATGAGTGGATGGATGGATAGATGTATAATGGAGGATGGACAGATGGTGGATAGATAGATGGATGGGTAGATAGGCAGTAGATGGATGGTGGATAGATAGATGGATGGGTGGGTGTGTGGATTGTAGATGGATGGATGGATATATGGTAGATGGATGGATGGTGGATGAATGGGTGGATGATAGATGGATGGATGGATGGATGGTGGATGGATAATGGGTGGATGATAGATGAATGGATAGATGGATTGTGGATAGATGGATGGATGGATGGATCAGAGATTGATGAGAGTAAATAATTGTTTAGGGGGCACAGAAGACCTCTCACCTACAAGGCTGCTATCATCTTGGAGTGAGGGATCGATCTCAGCCCTTCCCAGTCCAGCCCCTTCTGCGCAGCCTTTGCTGCCCTTGGGAAGTCCAAGTTCATTACCACTTGCCTTGGTGTGGATGGGCCTTGGCCCCTCCTTCCTTCCCTAGCAGCCCCACTTTGTCATCTTCCCCTCTGGGTGCAGGGAGAGTCCCCTAGGGGCCCCCCCAGGTCTCTGCTGCCCCCCAGCCATGGAAACCTGGTAGCTGGGGTCCCCGCACTGGGGCTCCAAGCAGCCTGGCCGTCTCTGCTTCAGAGCAGCTCACAGTACAGGGCCATGTGCACACACACGCGGTGTCCCTTGAGTGTGCGGGGCTCCCACGGGGTGTGACAGGAGCCGCCCCCCCCATTTTGCTGAGCAGGTCAGGCTCCTTCCCACGGGTCTCTCTGTGACAACCTCCCAAACTTTCAGTGTCCCCCTCACTCTGCCCTCCCCCAGGATCCCCACCCCCCAACCCCGCACCCATCCGACCCCTCTCCCACCTCCCCCAGCCAAAAGGAAAATAACTGGGAGCTTTTATCGTTTCGGCAGAAGCAACATCAGAAAACAATTATTGTTTTAATTACCTGCTGTCGCCGTACAAGACAGGAAGGTTGTAAAGAGCGATAAAATCTTTCATGTTAATGGACTGCCAGCCTGAGCTAGGGTGCGATTTATGGGCCTGCAGCTGGTAACTCCAGGCAGCCCGTTTGAAGCCCCTGGACCCCCACTCTTCTTGTCTCCTGCCCGGGACCAGATCACCAATGCCAGGGGCTAGAGGCCCCTTCCGTCCACCATGCCTTTTCTCCCAGGAATTCATGGGATCCGATGATCCTGGAGGCTCTATCACTTGGAGCCAAGAACCTTGGCTCCGCCCCTTCCTCCCTCCCCTCTCCACTCCCCTGTTCCTTCACCCCTTCAGTTGCCAGGCTTGAACTCAGGGCCTGGGCGCTGTCCCTGAGCTTTATCACTTAACTCTACCCCTTTGAGCCATAGCGCCACTTCCAACTTCCTGGTAGTTCATTGGAGATCAAAGTCTCACAGACTTTCCTGCCCGGGCTGGCTTTGAACCACGATCCTCAGATCTCAGCCTCCTGAGTAGCTAGGATGACAGGCGTGAGCCACCAGCGCCCGGCTCGGGCAGAGGTTTTCATCAGACTGGTGTCTCCCTGAGACCTGCGTCTCTTTGCAGCTCCAGCCTTCCAGCTGGAGAGCCACACCCCAGCACCCACACAGCCAGCCCCTCTGTGTGTCACCTGTAGTTGGCTAAAGAAGAATCTACGCCAGTCTCAGTGGGAATAGACGGGATCCCAAGCCAGAGCATATTGACGCCTTTGACAATATGGGGGTTCCCACACACCTCCCCTCGGGGTGTCCTCAGAGCCCGCTTCCTTCCCAGACAGGCCTGGGTGCTGGCCGTCCGTGGGTTCCACTCATGAATGCCTCTTCTCACTCGCTCCTTCTTTCGTGCCTCCGTTCACGTCTGCAGCCAGTGTTTGCTGAGCCCCGTGACGGTGCTGGGCACGCATCGGGGTGGGGGCTGCTGGAAGCCTGGCAGAGCCCCCCCCACGTGCCCCGCGTGGAGCTGTGGTATCCCAGGGCCGGGGGCCAGGGCAGACGAACGCACCGGCGAACAAACGAAGAAATGAAATAATTACACGCTGTCAGGAGTGCAGCGGAGAACAAAGGAGCCGCTTCCCCCTCTCCTCCTCCCCTCCTCTCCTCCTCTCCTCCTCTCCTCCTCTCTGTCCCTGTCCTGTCTGAGTGTGAGAAGCAGCTCTTGGTCACCCCCACAGCCCCCCAAAGACATATGGTTGGCATTAGCGGCCCCGTCTGCCTGATGCATCTCCTCCACTTCTTGGGATTACAGTCCGTCGGGTGCTTGGGCCTTCTAATAGATTCCCCAGGGCCAGGGAAGGGCCATCCATTTCCAGATCTTTCTAGAGAGTCTTGCCCTCCTCCGGGGACCCTCAGGGAAAGAAAAATGCCAGGAGAGGAAGAAAAGAATAAAAAAGAAAAGAGCAAGAGAGATTGGAACCCCCCCCCGAGTGACGGGAGACGGCCTTGTGGGAGGTGGGAACTTGCTTTCCTGTCCCCCGGCTGGGCTGGGCTGGGCTGGGCT
>NW_012267245.1:2913930-2923393 GCF_000151885.1 Dipodomys ordii
CACACACACACACACACACACACACACACACACACACACACACAAAGCAAGCCTGGCCCTGCCCTGTGCGTGAGCAGGTGTCTGGTGATATCATCTTTTTCCTACTATAGTGAAACTATCTGCCCAGCAGAGACGGAAGCCATGCAGGTTTTCAGCCGTCAGAACTGAGCTAAATAAACCCCTTCTCTTTTATAAAGTTAGCCCGCCTCTGGTATTTTGTTGCAGTAATGAAAAAAAAAAGAGTGGTACATTCCCCCCACCCCCACCCCCGGGGACGTGATGTGTGAACAGAGTCTGCTTTCTCGCAAACCTGATTCTGCGATTTGCTCCGCAGGGAGTAAGCCGGAGAGGTGGGAAGGAGGAATTGGTGAGGTCCGATTCCGGTGTTATTTTAAGATTCTAGGAAAGCCATTCCCCAGCTAATAAAGCCTTCCATGGTTCCCCAGCACCCAGAGGAATAAGTAGCAGCTCCCTAGCCTGTCATTCAAGCTCCGGTCTTGCCAGTCTTCTCTTCTTATCTCTCTTTTCCTCTTTCCTACAGTCCAGACAAACTAGATTCTCAGTTAAGAATCCTTTTGGGTTGCAAGATGGCAGAAACACAGCTCAGACAGACTTGACCCTTGAAGCGGGTGTTATTGAAAAGCCCAAAGGTATGGCTGACTTTGAATGAAGCCTGGACCACGAACTCACACACACTGTTCATTTCTCTGCCTTTTCTCTGGTGTGGGGTCTGTGGCTCCCCGTGGGAGCCCAGCTCTATCCTCAACCCACTCCCAAGACCTTGATGATTGGCTGACACGCCCCTTCCCAACCAACCGGCCAAGATAGTTTCAGCCAATCGGCAAAGGCAGGGCAGAAGATAGTTTCAGCCAATCAGCGAAGGCAGGGTGGAAGATACAGTTGGTTTCAGCCCATCAGTGAAGGCAGGGCGGAAGATGCCGTTTGTTTTCAGCCAATCACAGTCCAGCTCTGGAAACCACACGGGAGAGATGGAGTCTGGGGAGCCAGCCAACAGGTGTCCGGTCACAAAGTGTGCTATTTTATCTCTGCTGTCATGTCTCTCTCGAGCGTGCTGCGGCCCCCACGTGCCCCCCCAACCCTGTGCTACCTCCGAAGCCCCCCATCTAATGCTCCCGCTTTCCTGACACCAGGCCCCTCCCCTCTACCCAGAATCCCGGCCACTTTATCTCTTCGTTGTCAGTATTTTTCTCACCCGTCCCTTTGTTGCTTGCTACCGCCTGGTAGACTTTGATCCTCCAAATCACCTTGTGGGTTTGGCTGTGTGTCCCCTCAGTGTGGGAAAGGAGGGGTACGGGCCCCACCCCCTAAAGATGATGCACCGAAAGCCAGAAAACCTAGAGCTTTGTGGCAATGAGACCGTGTCAAAGAGACATGTGTCCCGGGGCCTGTGTGCTGGTGGCGGGGTGATCGATGGCCGCTGTCACTTTGTCTCGGTGACGGGGGATAACGGCAGTGAAGGCCTCTGGTCAGGCACCCCGGGACCATCCCCCATGTCCGGCTCTCTCTCCTGGGCTGTCTCCCTCTGGAGCTGCGGCCAGGTCTTGGGGGGGGGCAGAGTCCTGGCCCCCCCAATGCTGCTGGACAGAGCCAGCCTCCATGTGACCGGAAGGTGCAGGATATAACCTCGTCCGTCCGAGAGGAGGCCCAGTGGGAGTCCAGGAGAGCGAGGCTGGGAAGGAGGGGGGGAGGGAGGGAGGGGGCGCCTCCTCTTCCCTCCCCCCTTGGCTTCCTCCTGCCCAGCCTGTGGCCTGAGCAGGGAATGGGGAGGTGCTTGGGAGATGATCCCAGGGAGAGAGGGTGGACTGGCATGTGTGAGGGGAGGAAGTCAGGAGCGGGGGGCCAGAGCCATTATTCATTCCCACCTGGGCAGGCAGCCTGGACCTGAGTCCATCTCGGCCTGCTCACGGGTGCCCCCTACCGGCCATGGGCGGTGAGGCTGGTGAGGGCTGAGCGCAGCCCTCCAGTGGGTAATTGAGGGGTGTAGGGGGGGGGCACCAGGCTTCTGCCTGACCCTCTCTCTGTCTGGGTGTGTGCTAAGAAACTCCCACCTGGGCATGCTCGTGAGGTCTGGGGTCAGGAATCCGTAATGATGGTGAGCTCACGTTGTAGGATGCGAATGTCGGCTCTGATTCATCTCCTTCCCTTCACAGAGATCCTCAGGGATTGGAGGCAACTGCGGGTGTCCCTGGTAGACTGGACGGGGGCGGGGGGGGTTCCAGAACGTGCAGCTAGCCAGAGGTTGGGCTGAACCTTTGACCTCTAGATCCAAGAGCCTCTCCAAGAGCCTCTCCCAGGGCTGGGCGGCTGTGGGTGGCAGCCCGGGTGGCTTTGCCATATATCACTGTGTGACCCGGAGTAAATCGCTTCACCTCTCTGTGCCTTGAGTGTCTTGGGATCTGCAGAATGTGGGCGATGGTGGTTTTTGAACTCACCAAGTCGGTGAGAGACTTGAATGAGATAGGCTAAATACACAGAGCACAAAGACAGAATTTCTTACCCCGCCCCCAGCCACCCTCTCCCCGGAGAAAGGAAGGGCAGTGCCCACCAAAGACCCCTCTGAGAAGGTTCCAGCAGCTTTGCTGATAATCGCCAAATCTGGCAACATCCCTGTGGAGTGGATAAACGCCAGGATGCTCTCCACCACGGATCAGCGTCCTTGGATGAAAAGAAACTAACAACGTATTCATTCAGAGGACAGAGAAGCCCCTCAGATGCATTGTGCTGAGTACGAGAAGCCAGCCACACAAAGACCATGGACCGTGTGTGATTCCATTTCTAGAACATGCTGGAAGAGGCAAAGCCAGAGGGAACATAAACAGGGGGCCATGGAGAGGAGAGCCAAGGGGTGGAGGGAAGTTTGGGGGTGAAAACATAGCTTGATTGATGGTGGATCCGTTGTGAAATGTCAGCACACTGTATTTTGAGAGAGGGCAAATTGTATCTGATTTTTTTAAAGTCTTGATTGATTGATTGATTGGTTGATTGATTTGTGGCAGTATTGAGGTTTTGAACTTAGGGCCTCCTGCTTCTCTTGGTTGGGTTTTGCAATCAAGGCTGGCGCTCTACCACTTGAACCACACCTCCACTTCTGGTTTTTTTCTAGTTCATTGGAGATAAGAGTCTCACGGACTTTTGTGCTCAGGCTGGTTTTGAACCACGATCCTCAGATCTCAGCCTTCTGAGTAGCTGGGATGACAGGCGTGAGCCACCGGCGTGCCACAAAAGCCTGATTCTTAAACTGCCAAGTACAGTAATTGTTTTGTTTGTTGTTGTTTAGTTATGGGCACATAGTGGGGCTTGAACTCAGGGCCTGGTGCTGTCCCTTAGTTAGTTAGTTTGTTTTACTCAGGGCTGAGCACTGTACCACTTGACCCACAGCCCTCCTTCTGGCTTTGGGGTGGTTAACTAGAGATGAAAGTCCCGCTGACTTTCCTGCCCCAGCTGGCTTTTGAACCGCCATCCTCAGATCACAGCCCTGTGAATAGCTAGGATTACAGGCGTGAGCCACTGCACCCAGCATCATTATTACTCATGGAAGAGTCTGTTCAAATCTCTGACCCACCTGGCTGGACCCTGGTGTCCACTGTCCTGGCCCAGGTGGAGGATCGGGTATGACGAGCCACGTTGGGCAGCTGCTTAGTTCCTGGTACGGCCGGGGGCTGCGTGTCACCTGGGGAGAGCACTCCGTGGCTTCCTGAGTCGGGCTTCTCTCCTGCTGATCGCACGCGGCACTCGGTGACACATTAGCAGGCAAGACGCCACGAGAAAGTTTGTTATGAATTATTCTACTTGGGGCTAATTATAGGCGCAGAGGAGAGGGTTATTTACACAGATGGGAGGCAGGGTGGGGGAGGGGACCCCCAGGCTGGCGGTGGGGGGGGAGGGGGAGGAGTGAACCAATGACTGTAGGGGAGGAGCTGGGGGGAGGTAAATACTTTTTATTATTATTATTATTAAAGCTGTAACTAAGCATCTCAGGTCCAAACTGACAAAAAGCAACTCGGAGCCGGGCGCCGGTGGCTCCCACCTGTCATCCTAGCTACTCGGGAGGCTGAGATCTGAGGATCGCGGTTCAAAGCCAGCCGGGGCAGGAAAGTCCGTGAGACTCTGATCTCCAATGAACTTGGAAAACCGGAAGTGGCGCTGTGGCTCAAGTGGTAGAGCGCTGGCCTTGAGCTGAAGAGCTGAGGGACAGCGCCCAGGTTCCGAGTTCAAGCCCCACGACCGACCAAAAACAAAAAAGCATCTCAGGGGGCAGATGAGTGACCCCAGCTTTGGTTGATCCTAGGGCCGTCTGTTGAGAGAGTCCCTGGGATTCTGAGGGACGCTGGGGTCTTGTTGGTGGGCGTAGGCCCAAGATAGATGCGAGTCTGTTTCTGTGCGCGGGGAAAGTGAGAGGAGGTTTCTTTCTACCCAGAGAGATGGACATGGTGTCCGTCTCCATGGCGCGGTCGCTGGAGATGATCTTAAGCTCAGTGGGGCGCTTGCTGGGTTCTAAGTAGGTGGGGACCCAGCCAGGGGCAACTTGAGCAAGCTGTGCCTGAAACCCACAGCCAGGCGTGGCTCCCGCTTCTGGTTCCTTAGCAAAGCGCAACGAACACCAGCGTAGAAGCTTCTGGGAGCCTGTGGACTGGAAGATCTGCAGCCTTCCATAGCCGCCTGGCTGGGGTGCTAGCTGGAACAGGGCCCCCCCCCTGGGGACTGTGGCTGGTTGACCTCCCTCCTGCAGTGGGTCTTGGCATCCGCCTCAGCCGTGGACTCCTCTCCCAGTGCTCGGGATTGGTGGTAGTGGGAAGAGCTACTGGCTCCCTCCCCCGTCCCCACAGCGGGCCAAAGCGATTGTGGTTTCTTAGGCCTGGCTGCTCCAGCATGCAGGCCCTGAACCAGACAGGAAATGACAGTCATCTCTGGCTCTGCCCACAGATCCACACCCCAACCACCTGCCCCGTTCTTACCCTTCCTGGCACCAAAGCTTTCTCATCCAGCCCGGGCCACCAGCAAACGCTTTGCAGATGCTGTTCCTTCAGCCTAGAGGCCTTTCCATGTAGCCCCGCAGCAAGACCCAGCGCAAGGACTTGCGGGGAGGGGGGGCTGGGGTTCAGAGCTGGGTCCTTTGCTGAAGCCTGGTGTTCTCCAGTCCCCCCCCCAGGCCAGGGGAGGGAGCAGAGGCAGGAAGGCCCTGTGATGTGGAGCATGTTGGGGGCCCAGGGGGGTGGGAGGGGAAATCCCTTCAGCAAATGGGGAAAGGCGGTTTGGGTGAGGGGGTGGAAACGAGATGGTTGGGACCCAATCAGGAACAGGAGGGAAAGGGGACAATTGCCCCCAGGAAAAAAAGCAGAAAGAAGGGACCAGGCCCGGGACAGGAGGACCAGAGACTGGCGAGTGGTTTTTGTTTCTTGGCTGAGGGAAGACAGCAAAGCACCCATGGAGGCTTGCGGAAGAATGGCTTCCTCCCTTCCCAGACCTGCCAGCCCAGACCTGCAGACAGGGCTGTGTCCTGATGATCTGATCAGAGTCCCTGTCCCATGGAGGACAGACAGGGGCCCCTCACATGCCAGATCGAAGCTGCCACCCAGAGCCTGGCTCATGGAGGGGCGGTGGAGAGGCCCAGGGCGAGCCGGGGAACGCGGGTACAACTCTGACACGGAGGCCCCTGAGGGAGACCAGGCTGCCGGGTGGTGAATTGGTCGGAAGGAGGTCGCGCTGACCTTGAAGCTCGCAGGCCATTGAGCGGTTCTGAGGGGCTGGAGCGAGGCTGGGAGGGGGGAGAGGGGGATGTGCTCAGGAGCAGGGACGCCAGGGAGCCGCACAAAGGCTCTGCCTTCCCTGTCTGGGTTGGATGAAGGGTTCCCCAAGGAAACTCACCCCTCCCCAGCCCCCCAGCACCCTGCTCCTGGGGGAGAACTGGGAAGGTGAACAGGGGCCGCCCCTCTGTCCACCGATCCTCCCCCCATGGGCCTCCTCTCCCACAGGGACCCCCCCCCAAGCCCCTGCTGGGGGATCCCAGACTGCCAGCCTTCCCCCCCCACCCCGCGCTCCCCTCAGTTCATTAAGATCCGTAAATTTTCCCGTTAATATACGTTAAGTTCGTTTTCAAGGGAACAAGCGCAGAGATAATTGATAATAAACCCTCAGTTAATGCCCCCGGTTTACTGTACGTGATTTATATCCACCGATAGCGTCTCTCACTCCCAATTACCCGTTTAGCCGCGCTGATAACAGCGGTTCAATCAGACCGATCGCAACTTTTATATATTCTCACCCCGGCCATAAATACCCACCCCGGGGAGACCCGCTGGGGCCCTCGCCTTTATTTTGTTGTTTAATAAAGATTTAAATATTCATGCAATTATTAGTGATTTATTCGATGGCTAACGACCTCTTCCAGAGACTCTAAATCTTTACCCAAAGAGGCCCTGGCTCCCCCCTCCCCCTTCTTCCCATCCCTCTCCCCTCCCCCCCCCGCCCAAACCAGACAGTGTCGCCATGGTGATGGCCAGCAGGTAAGATGGTGGAGGTGAAGCCCAGGGACTAGGACTGGGTTTTGGGGGGCATAAAGTCTCCCCAGGGAGGGGAGGAAGAGTAGGAAGAGGAAGTCACCTGTCCATGCCTTTCATGCCCTGACTCACCAGCAGCCTCCACCTCCCAGCCTCCACCCCTCAGCCTCCGCCCCTTGGCCTCCACCTCTCAGCCTCCACCCCCGGCCTCCACCCCCAGCCTCCACCTCCCAGCTTCTGCCCCTCAGCCGCTGCCCCTTGGCCTCCACCTCTCAGCCTCCACCCTTCGGCCTCCTTTGGGCATAAACACTTCTCCCTAGGAACCTTCCATTCCGTGGTCTGGGTTTCTGAGGGGCCATTGGGAGGGGGGACATCGGCTTCTCTGTCCCCCACCTTTTGCATCCAGGCAGAGTGACTAAGTAGGGATCTCAGGTTCCGGGAGGCCTCAGAGCCCAGAGAGGGCAGCCGCCCTCTTCAAGAAGCACAGCAGATCCCAGGCCACCTCTGGCCTGGCCTGGCCCCAGAGGGCCTCCTCCCCCCGCCCCCCCAGCAGACCTGGGAGCCCATTAAAGGGGCAGGACAGATAATGAACCAACCAGGAAAACATGAAATCAATATCGGAAGAGAAAAAGCGCGCGTGCCGTTGAGTGAAATAAACAAGCTGGTAGTTATTTGGACAGCGGGTAATTAAAACGCGCTGAGGGCTTATTACTGTCTCGTCAGGGGCCGGGCGGGGCTGAACATGCCCCGTTCCCCCAAGCAGCAGCCAAGGTGGCAGGAAAGCCTGGATCCCCATGGAGGGGGGAGGGTCCCCCCAGGAGCTGGGGTTCCCCCATTCATCCCCAAATCCATCCCTCAGTGGCTGCCTTCTGCCGCCTCACCCAGGCCTGAATCTGGGCTTCAGTCTAGCGGCAGGGAAGGCTGATGCCCCCCCCAGCCACTCCCTGCTCCCCTCTGGTGAATTCTACCATGTTCTCAGGGAGGGGGGCATGTCTGCCTTTTAGGGGTCCCTCAGCTTCCAGATGGGCAGAATGAGTGCAGGCAGGGCATCAGATGAAGATAGAAGACCCCCCAGCCCTGAGTGGTCTGCAGGAGACTGGGGGGGGGGCGGTTAGAGTGTCCTGGGCAGGAAGAGCAGAAGCTAGAGCATGTGCCAGAGTCCTGGGGCAGAATCCTGGCATGACCCAGTGTATGAAGCCCAGAGAGCTTCTTAGCCTTGTAAGGAGCAGGGCGCCGGTGGCTCCCGCCTATCATCCTAGCTTCTCAGGAGGCTGAGATCTGAGGATCGTGGTTCAAAGCCAGCCTGGGCAGGAAAGACCGTGAGACTCTGCTCTCCAGTGAACCACCAGAAAACTGGAAGTGGCGCTGTGGCTCAAGTGGTAGAGCGCTCGCCTTGAGCTGAAGAGCTGAGGGACAGCGCCCAGGCCCAGAGTTCAAGCCCCACGACTGACCCCCCCAAAAAAAGAAAACCCAGAAGAAGTATGCTACTGCTGTTGCTTTGAATCTGTGTGTGTGTGTGTGTTCAGGGTTGTGAGCAACGTCTCTCATCAGCCAAGGGCAGGTGTCAGTGTGACCTGCTTTTGTCCCCCAGCCCGGATCCCCCCTCCTCACCCCCCCTGCCCCACCCTGAACCAGCCTGGGGACCCCAGAGCTTCGCCGCGCTCCCCTTAAACCAGTGAGATAAGAAATGCCACCAGATCCGAGACGGGGGCTTTAATTCAATGAGTTGCTAGCAACATTGTAGGTCATAAACGTCGCATTGGCCACCAGCAGTTCATCATGCGAGTGCAGGCCGGGGTGGGGGGGTGGGGGGGTCAGGGGAGGGAAAGTGGGGGCACACCTGAGCTGGGAGCTGGGGGGGGGGCTGGGCCTGCGTGGCTGCAGGCCAGCTGTGCGTCTGTCTGTCTATCCACACACGCGCACACGCTAGTCCTAGAGCTTGAACTCGGGCTTTTTGGTGGGTAATTGGAGCTAAGAGTCCCAGCCGCTTTCCTGTCCCAGCTGGCCTTGAACCGCCGTCCTCAGCCTCCTGAGTAGCTGGGCTGCACAGGCTCCTGCCCCCCCCCATGTTGGTTAGCCTGTGTTTCTCCTGGTGGACGAGGGGAGGGAGCCCCAAGAGCTGGTATGGCGTGGGGGGGTCACCCTCCCTCCTGCAGCCCGGGGTGGAATCCCTTGACCAGAGTCTGGATTGCTCTGTGACCTTGGGCAGATGCTCTCCCTCTCTGAGCCCCAGGCTCCTCTCCTGCCTGCTCCCCCCCTCCCCTGCTTCCCAGCCAGGCCCTCAGCTGCGGCTGCCACGGGCCCTGGCAGGGCTGAGCCTGCGAGCCGGCCGGCAGTGGGCAGCGGTGGTGAGGAGACCCGCCAGCTGCCGCCCAGCCCTGCCAGGTGCGGACGGATGGGTGCAGACACGCGCGCGCGCACACACACACACACACACACCACCACCAAGATCCAAGCCTCCTCCCCTCCTCCCTTCCTTCCCTCCTCCCCGCCTTCCCTCCTTCCCTTCTTCCCTTCATCCTTCCTCCCCTCCTTCCCTCCTTCCCTTCTTCCCTTCATCCTTCCTCCCCTCCTTCCCTCCATCCTTCCCTCCATCCTTCCTTCCCTCTTTCCCTCCATCCTCCCCTTCTTCCCTCCATCCTTCCTTCCCTCCTTCCATCCATCCTTTCTTCCCTCTTTCCCTCCTTTCTTCCCTCCCATCCTCCTTCCTTTCTTCCCTCCTTCCTTCCTTCCTTCCCTCCTTCCCTCCATCCTTTCTTCCCTCCTTCCTCCTTCCTTCCCTCCTTCCTTCCCTCCCACCCTCCTTCCTTCCTTCCCTCCTTCCTTCCTTCCTTCCCTCCCTCCCTCCATCCTTTCTTCCTTCCCTCCTTCCTTCCTTCCCTCCCTCCCTCCTTCCTTTCTTCTCTCCCTCCTTCCTTCCTTCCCTCCTTCCTCCTTCCTTCCCT
>NW_012267245.1:2923443-2924643 GCF_000151885.1 Dipodomys ordii
TTGTGTTCTGCCACAGATTCGTGTGCTGCGTGTGTGTCCCTCAGTTTGCGCATCTGTGAAATGGAGCCAGGGTGTTCCCGATTGAGTTGTAATGAAAAGGCTCTGTCATAACCACACTGGGGACCATCGCAAACAGGCCCAGAGGGAATGTGGTTAAAAAGAAAATCTATAAGGCTGTAGGGAAAGGGGGGGCTAAAGGCAGGCTCCCCGGCCCCCTGCCAGCCTGGCAGGAGCCCTGCCCACCCCAGCCCCCGGCAAAGCCCAGGAGAGACGAGTTTTCAAACCCATAACAGGAAATCCTGCTGTCCTCAGCAGGGAATAAACTTTGAAAATCATTTTCCCCCAGAGGTGATACGGGCTGGAAATATAAATTGCTTCCAGAAGGTTGAGATAAGTTCATGGATGGCGGTGCTAGAATGGTTCCCCGGGCAAAATTAGAAGGTGAGGATGATGTCAGAGGGGAAACTCCCCACCTCGGGGTACCCAGTGCCGGGACGAGGTGACACCCCCAACCGTCCCGTGTCCGGCTCAGTGCCAGCCAAGATGGTGGTGGGTGTAGCTTGTCCAATGAGATGACTCCCTTCTCCCAGCCCACCTCGGCTCAGAACTGCCTTTACCCCCTCCCCAGCCCCTCACCCCGTCCCCAATGCACCCCATTCCAGGGCATCTCCTGTTCCTGCTCTGATCATTCTCACGGCGTGGATCTCTGCCCCCCGTGTGCCCCTGCCCGCCACCTTCTAGCATAACACCTCGCCTGGTAAAGCCCCCGAACCCTCGAGTCTCCCTCCAGGCCTTCCGATGAATCATCCTGGCACACGGCCTGCCTCTCCGGCTGCCTGCCCGGAGCCCAGCTCTGCCTGGCTGCTTCTCCCAAAGTCCCAGAGAGGGGCTGGCTGGATTGTAGGAGGTAGGGGGCGGGGGGCAGGGGGCTGATGTGAGAGCCCTCTGGGAAAGTTTGGGCACACCAGGATGGACTGCTTTCTGCCCTGGAGTCGGGGTTCGCCATCAGGAAACAAGCCTGCTTGGGCGTGTGCCAGGTTATCTGTCTCTCGCAGAAGGTCTTGGGGGACAGGATTAGCAGGGGGAAGCCTGGATGTGTAGGGTGCCTGGGGTTGCTGAGCAATGCTCCAGCACCAAGGACAGCGATCCGGGCGACTGCTTTGTGTTCAGCACCATGGACAGTGTTGCCCCCCCCCCCCC
>NW_012267245.1:2927314-2930857 GCF_000151885.1 Dipodomys ordii
TCCCTCCCACCCTCCTTCCTTTCTTCTCTCCCTCCTTCCTTCCTTCCCTCCTTCCTCCTTCCTTCCCTCCTTCCTTCCCTCCCACCCTCCTTCCTTCCTTCCCTCCTTCCTTCCTTCCTTCCCTCCCACCCTCCTTCCTTTATTCTCTCCCTCCTTCCTTCCTTCCCTCCATCCTTCCTTCCCTCTTTCCCTTCTTCCCTCCTTCCTTCCTTCCCTCCCTCCCTCCATCCTTTCTTCCTTCCCTCCTTCCTTCCTTCCCTCCTTCCTTCCCTCCATCCTTCCTTCCCTCTTTCCCTTCTTCCCTCCTTCCATCCCTCCTTCCCTCCTTCCCTCCTTCCTCCCACCCCCCCCACTTCTCCCTGGGCTCTGTGACCACATAATTACCCTGGATTCCATTCTATTTAATTGCAGCTTATTAAATTCTAACCAGCCAATTATCAGCCACAATTACAGCTTAATTCAGGGACACAATAGCTATTTTATCGTTTGTTAATCAAATGCTTATTTAGCCCTCTGCTTTATTAACTATTTCTGTGGCCTGAGGTGAGGCCCCTGGGCGGGAAGGAGGGGTGTGCGTGGGGCCCCCCAGGAGCCTGCCCCCCTCTCCCCCCACACACACTCACTCACAGCTCGCTCTGGGCCACCTCTAGGGCTAGACGTGGGGACTGTTAGTGACAGCAAAGATCTGGCTCCCGGTGCGCATGCCCGGACGTGGCAGTCCAGCCAGGTTTGTCTGCCGGTGCAGCCGGCACGTTCACTGAGCACCTACTGCATGCCTGCGCAGGTGCTGGGATTCTAGCAATGGACAGACAGAGGCAGCCCCCCGCAGCCACAGCGGTCCGGGGACGAGTTCAGAGTTCAGATCCCTCTGACTGCGGGGTCTGCAGGAGCAGAGGGAGGCCAGAGCACGTGCAAAGGCCCTGTGGTGGGATCTGGAGAAGGAGCAGAGGTGGGGCAGGGGGATGGCACGTGACAGCTCTTTGGCAAAAGCCCGTGCTGTCCCTGGCGGGCAGGTCCTGCGCCGGGCAGCCAGAGGCCATTGGAAGGAAGCCCAGCACCCGCCACACCACACGGCTGGCCGGGCTGGGCAGCAGCTGGCAGCACCGTGACCCGGCCGTGCACCGCACTCGGCGTCCTCTGTGTGTCTTTCAGATGCCCGTGTGCATCCTGCCCACTGGGGCCTGCTGGGGAATGGGGGGGGGCCACCTTCCGGGAGGGGGGGAGGGGACATGGCCGGGACAGATGGCTGGCAGGCGGACATTTGGTCCTGTGGGGGTGGGGTCAGCAGGGGTCACCCCCGATCCCCAGCGAGGGAGGTTGAGGCGGCCCAGAGAGGTGAGGGAACTCAGCCCCCAGCGGCTCACGCCCGTCACCCTGGCTACTCCGGAGGCTGAGATCTGAGGATCGCGGTTCAAAGCCAGCCCAGGCAGGAAAGTCCATGAGAGTCTTCAGTGAACCACCAGAACAGCGGACGTGCACTCACTTTGATCAAAAGAGCTCAGGGACAGCCTCTAGGCCCTGAGTTCAAGTCCTAGGACCAATAACAACCACCACAAAGTCAGGGCTTCATCGCTCCCACGCCACATGCTCACGTTTCCCCTCTCCCTCCTCTCTCTCTCTCTCTCTCTCTCTCTCTCTCCAGCCCTGTGTTCCTGTGCCTATTACAACCTGCTAGCAAAGCTCCCTCTGCACAAAGGTAGCCATGTTTTATAAATAACAAGTCCCGAGCCCGGTGCCGGTGCTCACGCCTGTAATCCCAGCTACTCAGGAAGCTGAGATCTGAGGATCAGGGTTTGAAGCCAGCTGGGGCCTTAGGAAAATCTCCAGGAGACTTTCTTTATCTTCAATGAGCCACCAGAAAACCAGAAGTGGAGTTGTGGCTCAAGTGGTAGGTAAAACAGCCGGCCTTGGGCACAAAAGCTCAGGGACAAGGGCCAAAGCCCTGAGTTCAAGCCCCAGTGCGGGCACAAAGATAACTAACCTAACTATGCAGGCTGCATCTCAGGAAGCCAAGTGGGTTGGACTGTGGGCCTGGGCGCTGTCCCTCAGCTCTTCAGCTCAAGGCTGGCGCTCTACCACTTGAGCCACAGCACCACTTCCAGTTTTCTGGTGGTTCATTGGAGATCAGAGTCTCACAGACTTTCCTGCCCGGGCTGGCTTTGAACCATGATCCTTGGATCTCAGCCTCCTAGGATGACAGGCGTGAGCCACTGGTGCCTGGCTAAGGGCTCTGTTCCTTTCCCAGAAACGAGGTTCAATATTCATCCAACAAGCAGCTCTCGGGGTACTTGTTCTGTGTCGGGCACTGGCCAGGCTGGGGGTGACTCTCGAGGCCCTGGGGGACACAGTCGGATCCGGTGATGGTGCGGCTCTTGTTTCTTTTAGGAGCTTAGGGAAGGGCGGTCGGTTCTGCCCGGTGGTCAGGGAGGGCTTCCTGGAGGAAGGGCCCTGCAGGGCAAGTAACTCACCCAGGCAGGGAGAAAAGTGGGCAAGAAGATGGACAGGAAGAAAGGGTTCTAACTCCCCGAATTTCCCCTTGAGAAGGAATCAGTCAGCCCGCCCCCCTAGTCGGAATTGAGGGGTGCTCTTTCAACCCCAGTTCCAACCCAGGCTTCCCGTACAGTCCAGAGGAGTCAGGCTCTGCTGTTACCCAGAAACAGAGGTGAGGGGACACAGGGGGGTTTGGAGCCCATGGGACAAAGCCCTTGAGCTTGGGAGACTGTGTCCCCCCTTCCCCTTCCTCCCCCTCCCCCAGCTGCTGGAAGGGCAGGCAGCAGATGGCAGGGGGGAGGGGAGGTAGCAGGGATACTAGCACCCCACTGCCAGCAGGAGCGGGGTGACACCCTGCCCCCCACCACCCCGGCAGGCAGCCGGGTGGGAGAAGGGGGGGGACGCAGGAGGCCCCCCCCACCCCCGCTCGGAAAATGCGGCTTCATTAATAGCCTGATTAATCACACCTCATATATTCGTGGTGCTTTTAAAAATAAAACATTTGAAGGCACAGTTCACACCCGCCCGGGCCTCGGCGTTGAGGGGGGCAGGCCTCTTCCCCCCCCCTGCACACACACACACACACTCACACACTCACACACACACACACACACAGCCTGGGGTGAATGCAGGGCTCAGGCCCATCTGGAGTTCTAGGAGTCATTCAGCCAACAGTCCGGGGTCCCCTCCCTCTGCCCTCCTCCTTGTCTGTAGCTGACACCCCGCTGACCCCCAGCCTCAATCTGAGTCCCCGCGGGGCAGCCAGGCCTTGTCCTGGGGACAGGAAAGCCTGGCCAGGGGGAGGAGCCTCTGCAGACCTGGGGAGGGGCTTCTGGGGCCTGGGGGAGGAGCCTCTGGAGACCTGGGGTGGAGCCTCTGGGGCCTAGGGGTGGAGCCTCTAGGGCCTGGGGTGGAGCCTCTGGGGCCTGGGGAGGAGCCTCTGGGGGCCTGGGGAGGGGCTTCTGGGGCCTGGGGTGGAGCCTCTGGGGCCTGGGGGAGGGGCTTTTAGGGCCTGGGGGAGGAGACTCTGGAGCCTGGGGAGGGGCTTCTGGG
>NW_012267245.1:2930907-2949640 GCF_000151885.1 Dipodomys ordii
GAGCCTCTGGGGACCTGGGGGTGGAGCCTCTGGGGCCTGGGGAGGGGCTTCTGGGACCTGGGGGTGGAGCCTCTGGAGACCTAGGGGAGGAGCCTCTGGGGACCTGGGGGTGGAGCCTCTGGGGCCTGGGGGAGGGGCCTCTGGGGCCTGGGGGAGGGGCCTCTGGGGCTTGGGGGAGGGGCCTCTGGGGTCTGGGGTTGAGTGAGCTTCTTGCTCACTGGTCTCACAGGCCCTGCACCTGTGCCCCCCGGCCTCCAAGGCATAGGAACCATCTGCAGCCAGTGCCCAGCCTGGCCCTCAGAAGCCCAGAGGCCGAGTGGGAAGCACCCCACTCCCAGGGCCCAGGGGTAAGCAGCCTGGAGCTGGGGTCCAGCAAGGCAATCAGGTGGTAGAGATGGACGCCACCGCCGCCCCCTGCAGCTCCCAGATTGCCAGCTACATGAGTAGAAGGGGGGGGAGCAACTGTCTTGGGGATCTCAGATCATCGGACGCTGAGTCCAGGACTCATGGCAAAGAGGCGATCGCCCATCCCCGTGACCGAGCTCGGGAGAGCGGCCGCGCAGCTGCTGACCGCAGGGCGGAGGCCACCAAGCAGCGCCACCATCGCCTCCGCCCCGTGGCCATAGGACGTCCTTGCTAGAGGGCACCGCCTGGAGGGGGCCCCGGGGGGGAGGTGTGCCCCCACACCAGCGTGGCCTGACTGAGGCCCTGGAGAAGCGAGCTGTGTCCTTATTGGTCACAGAACATTTCTTTTTCATTAGCAGTTAAATGCAGACATGCGGCTGGCCAGGGTTCAGCGGGGCGGCGGACGTGAGCATCACCCCATGTTGCGGATGGATAGCGGGGTGGGGGAGTGGTCCCCCTTACTCCCTGCCTCACCCCACACCCAGCTGGGGGGGCACCCAGCCTCCCCTCCCCCAAGAGACAGGCCCAGCTCAGCCCATAGGGGTTCTGCCCAGCAAGGGGCACAACAGAGCAGCCTGGCATCTGCCAGGGGGGAAGCGTTTGAAATGCCCTGTCCCCCATCACCCCCCATCTGGGCAGCCCTGGCATCCACTGGGAGGCTGGGGCTTGTCCAGGTGCATGCCCAGAGCAGCCTAGACTGTACCAGCCAGAGCCCCGCTGCCAGCACTGCTCCCTTCATTCTCCAGCAAGCAGGATTTAGCCTCACCTTTCCTGATCCCGGAGCTGGGGGGGGGCTCCTGAGAGGGAGGGGGAGCAAATATGGTGGATGGGGGGGTTTGCAGTGGATCATAAGCGCCTGGCATCCCCAGAGGCCCCGGGTTCAGTCCGTGGCATTGTGTGGGCACACGTGTCCTCGTTGCAAGGTTCTAGATGGTTCCCCACCAACCCCACTTGCCTTCCTTCGTCTTCCCGATCTGGATGTGATTCCGGGGAGGGTAGGCGCCGGGCAGGCGTGCCTGTGTGAGAGAGAGAGACGCCTCCATTTTCCCAGGCTGTGCGTCCTTGGCACCCCTTTCTGGAGCTGTGGGGGAGAAGTCCCGCAAGGAGACAGGACAGGGAAAACATGCAGCCTGCATGGAGCTGCAGGGGAGGGAGCTGGAGGCGGGGTGGAGGGGAGAGGGAGCCAACTGTGGGCACAAACACCCTCTGTACCCACAAAGAGCCGGCCTTCCCCATCTAAGGCTATACACGCTCATGCGTGTGTGTGTGTGTGTGTGTGTGTGTGTGTGTGTGTGCACGCGTGCGCATGTGCAGGTACTGGGACTTGAACTTGTGGCCTGCACTTCTGGCCTTTTTGTTTTTTTCATGCTTCATTAGAGATCAGAGTCTCCCAGACTTTCCTGCCCAGGCTGGCTTTGAACTGCGATCCTCAGATCTCAGCCTCCTGAGTGGCTAGGATGACAGGCGTGAGCCACTGGCGCCCGGCTCCACATGGGCTTTAGACAGAAGAAAGAGGGGGTACCTCTGGACTCCCCTATGGAGCAGATCGGAGCGGGGGGGATCTCAGAAACCCCTGTTTGGAGGCATTTCTCCTCTTTCTGCCCATCTTCTTGCTGTGTGCCAGTTGATGGGGCTCACTGCTGCCCTGGGGGGGGGGAGGGGGCTGTTTGGTGTGTGGCAGGGGGGAGGGGGGAGGGGTAGTGTCAGAGCTAAACCCTCCCACCCCCTCAGGGATCCTGACGGGCGGGCAGATGGCAGACGTGTCAGACAGCTCTGGGGTTTACCTCTGCCAGTGCCTCAGAGCCAATTACCTGTGTAATTAGCAACAAATGCCTTTGTGGGATAGTTGTGGGTTTTGGTTAAAATTAGAAGGAAACCCGCGTTCAGATCTCTCAACGAGGGAGAAAGCCATCCGGGCCCCTGGGACTCCCATCCTGGAACCCACGCAGCCTCCTGTGCATGCATGCGTGTGTGCACACGCACACACACATACGTGTCAGCACTACATGCACACACATGCACATGCGTGTCAGTACCAGAGTTTAAAGTCAGGGCTTGGCTCAAGGCTGGTGCCTTACCACTCCAGCCACAGCCCCACTTCTGGTTTTCTGAGTGGATCGGGGGAGATCAGAGTCTCACGGACTTTCCTGCCGGGGCTGGCTTTGAACCACGATCCTCAGATCTCAGCCTCCTGAGTGGCTAGGATGACAGGCGTGAGCCACGGGCGCCCGGCTTCAAGCTGGACTTTCCTTACTCCGTCCGCTCTGGCAGCCCGTGGGGAGGGAGGGCCCGCTCCTCACCCCCGGCCTCTGCCCCCTGCTCCAGGTGCCCAGCAAAGTGCCACAGTGGCCAATCCAGTTCCTGGCGCCGGCCCGGATCTGCTTCCTCACTTCTTGGTGGAGCCCGAGGACGTGTACATTGTCAAGAACAAGCCGGTGCTGCTGGTGTGCAAGGCCCTGCCCGCCACGCAGATCTTCTTCAAGTGTAACGGGGAGTGGGTGCGGCAGGTGGATCACGTGATCGAGCGCAGCACGGACGGAGGCAGCGGTGAGGATGGGGGGTGGGGGGCGGCGGGCAGGGACCAAAGGCCCCAACTGGGCAGGGCAGGGCCAGGGACATGGGAGAGAGAGGTAGGGCGCTGGCGGCTCACGCCTGTCATCCTAGCTACTCAGGAGGCTGAGATCTGAGGATCGTGGTTCAAAGCCAGCCTGGGCAGGAAAGTCTGGGAGACTCTGATCTCCAAGGAACCACCAAAAAGCCAGAGGCAGAGATGTGGCTCGAGTGGTAGAGCGCTTCGCCTTGAGTGAACAAGTTCAGGGACAGCGCCTAGGCCCTGAGTTCAAGCCCCAGGACTGGTACGAAAAGTAATAATCATAAAGGAGTGGAGGTTAGATCCCCTGCAGGCCGGAAGCCCGGAGATGGCCCAGGCTCAACTGAGCTTCATTTGTGCTTCTATTTCCCACCCAATGACTGGGGGGGGGGGGGTCAGAGCCACTTTTGGCACCTCAGAAGTCATCTCCCACTGGGGAAGGAAGGACAGGTAAAGAGCCAGCTGTTGCTTGAAGCCTGTCCTGTGACTTTGAAGACCTAACCCTGGAACCTTCCAGAAGGCTCCAGTCTAACCTTGTCCTGTGCCTGGTCTTCCTGAGCGGCTCCTTAACCTGGGGTTACTCCCCAGGGGTGCTCCACGCTGCTCCCCGCAAGCAGAGAAGTCACCCACAGACGTGCAGTGTCCCTGGGCCTCCCCCCCCCCGGGCCTCCATCCTCTGGCCTCCAAGGCCAGCACAATGGCCTTGACTTCCCGCCCCGGAGCCACATTGAGCTTTGAGGCACGGAGATCGGCAGAGATCCGCCTGCATCTGCCTGTTGGTGAAGGGTAAGGGGGGGAGCAGAAAAGACACCCCCAGAAGACAAGCACCCCCTCTTATTTCATTCCCCATCCCGGAGGCTGGAAAAGCCACAGAAGCTTGAGATGCGTGAAAGCTGGCATTAGCGTCTGGTCCGGGAGGATAATTTATTGTGTATTAAACTAACTCAATTAGTTATTCAAATCAGATTGAGGTGAGAACCGGAGGTGCAGCTTGGTCCCAGAGCGCCCCCCCCCTTCCCCCGTCAATCTCCCTCCTTCCAGAAACACCCAGCAGCCCCCCTCCCCCCACCGTGGCACACCCACATGCCCTGTGCATTGGTGCGCGCGCGCATGCTCCAGGCAGGCTGGGGTCAGTCGCTGATGACCTCCAGGGCCTGCGTGGAGCACCAGTGTCCTAGATGAACCTGGCTGCAGGAAGAGGTGGCCACTGGGACAGAGGAAGAGGAGAAACAAAGGGAAATCAAAAGAACACTTTAGAGCCGGGTGCCAGTGGCTCACACCTGTCATCCTAGTGACTCAGGAGGCTGAGATCTGAGGATCGCAGTTCAAAGCCAGCCCAGAGTAGGAAAGGCCATGGGACTCTGATTTCCAATAAACCACCAGAAAACCGGAAGTGGTGCTGTGGCTCAAGGGGTAGAGCGCTCGCCTTGAGCTGAAGAGCTGAGGGACAGCGCCCAGGTCCTGAGTTCAAGCCCCACCACCAACCACTAAAGAAAAAAGAAAGAAAATTTAGGGCTTCTGTCCCCAAGTTGAGTGGCCTGGTTGGTGTGTGTGAAGAGCAAAGGAGGACCAAGCGAAGGCCAAATGCCACCAAACGCTGCAGAGGACAGAGGGACTGTCCACAGCCCTGTCTACCCTGAGGAAGATTAAGTACCTGGTGGAGAATGTTCTGGAATCTCCCTTCATCAGTAACTGCCCCTCTCTGCTAAACCCACTCTGGGGAGAAACCCCTCGGTGCCCAGCGCTGAGGGGCATGCTCGGACAGGGCCTTAAGAGAGTACAGGGGCAGGAGAATGTTCCAGAACTATGGATAGCAGTCCCAGCACTGATCACTCCCAACTTCCCAGTCTGAGGGGCCCCCACTGGTTCTTGGGGGGCAGGATGAATGAGAGAGAGAGGTGTCTAGGGCCCATCGTGAGATCTGGGGTGCAGGGGGGGTCTAGGAAATGGGGGGGCGTCGGAGAAATGAAAACAGCCGCCGCGCAGCTGCGCTGGCTTCTTCCTCTACCGCGCAGCCCTAATTGAATTTCTCTGTTCACAAAGGAAACACATTGGCAGCGGGCCTCCTCTCTCTTTCTGATAAGCCAGTGACCCGAGAGAAATTGGGGTCAGAGGGAGGAGGAATTGGAAGCAAACAGTGTTCACTCACTGCTGGGGACACTGGGTTTGGCTACAGCCCAGGAGAGGAGAGCTAGGCCTGGCAGCCCCCCGTGAGCATCGTCAGAAGGGGCAAGCCCTGCTGTCTGGATGGGGGGTGTGGATCTGGGGCCAGGCTGGGGGGGTCCCTCTAGGACACCCTGATCGGGCCCAATGGGGTCCTAGGACCTCTTCCTCCCAGCCCAGATCACCAGCCAGCTGTGGATGTGCTTAGAAACAAGAGCAGGAAAGAACAGGGTCCCCCAAGTAAGATGTCCCCACCACCGTCCCCCCCAGCATGTCGGAAGCCGCCAGAAATCTCCAGGGTCTATCATCTGCCATAATGACTGTCATTACATGGTGAATGGCTGATTCTCTTACAGCCTGGCACGGCCCACCAAGGGGTCTCCGGGGAGGTGGGCGGGCAGAAGACCCTCCCCCACCATCCAGGACCCCCCCAAAAAAAGCTCCAGAGCTCAGCTTGTCTGCCCCCATCCTTTCTAGCTGGCGTCCTTAAAGGCCAGCACCTGTTACTGAACACCTTGGCATCCTAGCTACCTAGGAGCTGAGGAGCACGGTTCAAAGCCAGCCAGGGCAGGAAAGTCCCCGGGAGACTCTTTATCTCCCATGAACCACCAGAAAACTGGAAGTGGCGCTGTGGCTCAAGTGGTAGAGCGCCAGCCTTGAGCTGAAGAGCTGAGGGACAGCGCCCAGGAACAGAGTTCAGGCCCCACAACCAACAACAACAAAAAGCTAAACATCGACACTTAGGCCCTGAGTTCAAGCTCCAGGACCAGCACCAAATAAATACATAAGCAATTGAAAATCCCCTTTGAGGACATTTCTGTCGCATTCTGTGACTCCAAGCCTCCAGTGACAGAGTAAATAGCGCTGGACCCCAGGCCCCACACAAATCAGCACCACCTCGAGCTTGCTAGAGGCCCCTGTACTGCCCTGGGTCTGTGGGGAGGGGGGTCTGGGTTGGGGAGGCTTTGGGTATCGTCTGCCTCCTGCTAGACAGCCTTCCCCGCACCCCGCCCCAGGACTGCCGGCCATGGAGGTTCGCATCAACGTGTCCAGGCAGCAGGTGGAGAAGGTGTTCGGGCTGGAGGAATACTGGTGCCAGTGCGTGGCATGGAGCTCATCTGGCACCACCAAGAGCCAGAAGGCCTACATCCGCATCGCCTGTGAGTCCCGGGCCAGGCCGCTCTTGGGGAGCAGGGGGGTGGTGGAGGTAGCCCTGGGGAGGGGCAGCACGCTTCCCCCAGGGGAAAAACAAAGAGAGAGGGGCTGGTCAGAAAAACCCCCATAGTCAGCCGGGCGCCGTGGCTCACACCTGTCATCCCAGCTCCTTGGGAGGCTGAGATCTGAGGATCGTGGTTCAAAGCCAGCCCAGGTAGGAAAGTCCAGGAGATTCTTATCTCCAAGAACCACTCAGAAAACCAGAAGTGGTGCTGTGGCTCAAGGGGTAGAGTGCTTGCCTTGAGCAGAAGAGCTGAGGGACAGCGCCCAGGCCCTGAGTTCAAGCCTCACAACCGACCAAAACAAAAAAAGTCTAGAATTGATGGGCAGAGAAACTAGGGCCACTGCCCGTGAGTCACAGCCCCTGAAGGATGGGTGGGGGTGGGGAGGGGGGAGCAGCTGGCCAGGCTCATCCGGGAACTTGTGTGCTTCCAGATTTACGCAAGAACTTCGAGCAAGAGCCACTCGCCAAGGAGGTGTCTCTGGAGCAGGGCATCGTGCTGCCCTGCCGTCCACCCGAGGGGATCCCCCCCGCTGAGGTAAGAAGGGGTGCTGCAGTGACCACTCCACGGGCGGTGGGGGGGAGGAAGATCCTAGGCCTCAGGTCTCCCCTGAGGGGGTAGAGCTTCCTCTGCTCTGGGCGGGGCCTGCCACACAGTGGCCTGGCTTGTCCCCGCCCCCAGGTGGAATGGCTGCGGAACGAGGACCCGGTGGACCCGTCGCTGGACCCCAACGTGTACATCACCCGGGAGCACAGCCTGGTGGTGCGCCAGGCCCGCCTGGCCGACACGGCCAACTACACCTGCGTCGCCAAGAACATCGTAGCCCGTCGCCGGAGCGCCTCGGCCGCCGTCATCGTCTACGGTGAGACCTGCGATGATCCCACAAAAACTGAGGGGCCAGGGGTTGGGGGGGTGTGGAACAGAGGCCAGGCTCACCCGCTGTGGCCTGAGTAGCAAAGGGAACACAATGATTCTGGGGGGGACCATAAATCGGGGGGGACACAGAGGGTGGGTATGGGCTGGTGGCGGACAGGGTGTGATGTAGCACACGTGATTGGACACACACACACACACACCCCAACTCCTGAGTTCCCCGAATGGAAGGCAGGGCCAAAGGACCCCTCCAAAACAGGCAGGGCTGGGCGCTGGTGGCTCACGCCTGTCATCCCAGCTATTCAGGAGGCTGAGATCTGAGGATCAGGGTTCGAAGCCAGCCTCGGTAGGAAAGTCCGTGGGAGACTCTCACCTCCAGGAGAAGCCGGAAGTGGCGCGGTGGCTCCAAGTGGCGTGCCTGTGCGCTTAGGCCCAGCCCGGCCACCCTGGACATCTGCTTCAGCAGACGCTGGAGGCCCAAGGCGGGCAGCAGGCCCCCCCTCCTCCCCACACCCCCAGCTCCGGGCTCTCGATCCCCAAGCCCCATCCTCCAGAACCCCCACTGCCTGACCCCAGTCCTTCTCTATCCGGCCAGTGAACGGTGGGTGGTCGACGTGGACCGAGTGGTCCGTCTGCAGTATCAGCTGTGGGCGCGGCTGGCAGAAACGGAGCCGAAGCTGCACCAACCCGGCGCCTCTCAACGGGGGTGCCTTCTGTGAGGGGCAGAATGTCCAGAAAACAGCCTGCGCCACCCTGTGCCCAGGTACCGGCGGCCTCTGCCTCCCGCCTCGTTCCTCACCACGTACCATCTCCGCGCCCTGGCTCCATCGCGCCCACCAGCCTGCCCCCACCCCGCCATGGCTCCATCACACCTGCTCGGCCCACCCTCCCGCCCCCCCAGGAGGGAACGTGGCCACCATCGGGGCCCAGTCACAGGGTCTGAAGTGGAGTTGAGGACAGGGTGTAGGGCTGGGCATGAGCTGCACACACTGCCGGGGCCCTGGGACAAGAAGGGTCATCGTGTGGGGCCGTGGCCCTTCCTGCCCCACAGCGCCTCATCGCGTCTCCTCGCCATTAGCATGCGTCATCGAGGCCGGTGGACACAAGGGGGCGCTAGTGGACGCCCGAGGACGTGCAAACAGATGGGTCTGGCCTCGAACCCAGGTCCTTGTCCAGCTCATCCTGCTTGGTCCAGTGGGGCCACCCTGGCAGACTTGACTTCCTGATGGCTGACCGCCGCCTCCTCTCTGCCCCTGTGTCTGTATCTCATCTAGTGGACGGCAACTGGAGCCCGTGGAGTAAGTGGTCAGCCTGCGGGCTGGACTGCACGCACTGGCGGAGACGCGAATGCTCGGACCCCGCGCCCCGCAATGGGGGTGAGGACTGCCAGGGGGTGGATCTGGACACCCGCAACTGTACCAGCGACCTCTGCGTGCACAGTGAGTCCTCTCTGCCCCTGGGGTTCACTTTTATTGGGGGGGAGGAGGCAGGAAGGGGCAGCACTGAGGCCCGAACTCAAGGCCTTTTGCTCTTGGTTAGATTTTTTGGTTTTGTTTTGCACAAGATTAATGCTCTACCACCTGAGCCACACCTGAGCCACTTCGGGCTTTTGGGTGGCAAATGGGAGATTAGAGTCTGATGGACTCTCCTGCTCCCCCAGCTGGCTTCAAACCTCGATCCTCAGATCTCAGCCTCCCTGAGTAGCTAAGATGACAGGCGTGAGCCACCCGGGCCCTGCCCACGGGTGTGCTCACACCTGCCCACCCTTCCTCCCCCTCCTAAGACAGACTCTTACACAACCATCTGCTGGTCCCCCCAGCTCCCCCCTCCATCCCTCATCCCTGATTGGGGGGGGGGGTTGTATGCCAGCCTTGTGAGGCTGTTAATTACAAGGCCATCACTAACAAAGATCTCTGTGGGGCGGTTTTCTCTTTCTCTCTCTCAAACACACCCTCCTCCATTCTTTCAATTAAAAACCCAATTATCTGTGTCAATTCTTTTCTGATGGACATTTCTTCTGTGATGTAAAAAGCCCTCTAAAATCAATATGGCCTCCTCCGAGTGGGTGATTTCCCCATCCCACCCCACCCGCTTCGGCAGGCAAAGAGGTACTGACCTGTAAGCACGCAGGAAACAGATCCATTGGTATATGCGTGGCAGGCCATTACCATCACAAAATACCTGAAGTTGGGAACTTGCTAAAGAAAAGAGGTTTGTTTAGCTCACAGGGGTTTTTGTTGTTGTTGTTGTTGTTTGGTCAGTCGTGGGGCTTGAGCTCTGGGCCTGGGTGCTGTCCCTCAGCTCTTCAGCTCAAGGCAAGCACTCTACCCCTTGAGCCACAGCGCCACTTCCAGTTTTCTGAGTGGTTTATTGGAGATAAGAGCCTCATGGACTTTCCTGCCCGGGCTGGTTTTGAACTGTGATCCTCAAATCTCAGCCTCCTGAGAAGCTAGGATGACAGGCGTGAGCCACCGGTGCCTAGCTACTTTTTGCTTTTTTGGTGGTTAATTGGAGATAAGAATCTCACAGCCTTTCTTGCCTGGGCTGGCTTCAAACAGAAATTCTCCTATCTCAGCCTCCTGAGTAGCTGGGATTACAGGTGTGAGCTATAGGTACCTGGCTTCATCTTGCTCTTTTATAAGAACCCTCTCACCAGGACCTTCCTGAGTCCCACAAGAACTCCCTTAATCTCTTCCCGGGGCAGTACTCACGGTGACCTAGGAAATCCCACCACCTCTGAGCTTGCCACACTGGGTACGGAGTGTTCAACATCTGGATCTTTGCAGGCCACCCTCATTTAGGGAATTCTGGGAGCCTGGCCCTCTAGGCATGCCTGGGAAGGATGTGGGCTCCGCCCCCTGCCCCCTGCCTCTCTCAAGACCCCTCCTCTCCCACAGCTGCTTCCGGCCCTGAGGACGTGGCCCTCTACGTGGGCCTCATTGCCGTGGCTGTGTGCCTTGTCTTGCTCCTGCTGGTCCTCATCCTCGTGTATTGCCGGAAGAAGGAAGGACTGGACTCAGACGTGGCCGACTCTTCTATTCTTACCTCAGGCTTCCAACCCGTCAGCATCAAACCCAGCAAAACCGGTGAGGCGGGGGGGCCCCCCTCAGTCCCAGCACCCCTGCCCAAGACCCCCCCACACCAAAGGACCACTCCCAGGCTGGGTGCCTGTGGCTCATGCCTGTCCGCCTAGCTCCTCAGAGAGGCTGAGATCTGAGGATCGTGGTTCGAAGCCAGCCAGGAGCAGGAAAGTCCCTGAGACATGAGCAGTTAATCACCAAAACAACAACAACAAAAAAGACCAGAAGTGGAGGTGTGGTTCAAGTGGTAGAGCACTAACTAGCTCAAGGATAATCTCTGGGCCCTGAGTTCAAGCCCCACGACTGACCAACCTAAAGAACCATACAATGGCTGGCAAAGAAGAACTAGAAAACGCCGTCCCTGAGCCTTTGTCTTCATCCCTGCAGATAACCCCCACCTGCTCACCATCCAACCAGACCTGAGCACCACCACCTACCAGAGCAGCCTGTGTCCCCGGCAGGACGGGACCAGCCCCAAGTTCCAGCTCACCAACGGACACCTGCTCAGCCCACTGGGCAGCGGCCGCCACACGCTGCACCACAGCTCGCCCACCTCGGAGGCCGAAGAGTTCGTGTCCCGCCTGTCCACCCAAAACTACTTCCGCTCCCTCCCCCGGGGGACCAGCAACATGGCCTATGGGACCTTCAACTTCCTGGGAGGCCGGTTGATGCTCCCCAACACAGGTAGGAGAGGCCTCCTTCCCCAGACTGCCTCCACTTCCCTTCGTAGGGGGTTCCCCTGGGTACCCCGAATGGCCAGCCATGGTGGGGGGCAATGGAACCCAGTGAGGGCTGGCTATGGGATGGTGACCAGAGCTAACCTTCTCTCTGCTGCCCCTGGACAGATGCTTTACTCATTTCCTATTGATGGATTGATGGTCCTGGTCCTGGAGCTTGAACTCAGGGCCTGAGCTTTTGGGCTCAAGGCTAGTTCCACTTTTGTTTTGGTGGTTGATTGGAGATAAGAGTCTTATGGGGCCAGGCGCTGGTGGCTCACCCCTGTCATCCTAGCTACTCAGGAGGCTGAGTTCGGAGGATCGCGGTTCAAAGCCAGCCTGGGCAGGCAAGTCTGTGAGACTCTGATCTCTAATGAACCACTAGAAAACCGGACGTGGTGCTGTAGCTCAAGGTGGTAGAGAGCTAGCCCGGAACAAAAAGAACTCAGGGACAGGCTGTGAAGTCAGCCCCACAACTCGGGGTCGGGGGCTGGGGGGTGGTGGTGCAGGAAGAGTCTCATAAGCTTTCCTGCCTGTCTGGCCTTGAACCACGATCCTCAGATCTCAGCCTCCTGAGTAGCTAGGATGACAGGCGTGAGCCACCAGCGCCTGGCTTTTATTCATTTATTCCTAGAGATGTTTATTCCCTGCTGGGCTCTTGAGGGCGAGTGGGGGGGGGGGATGCCAGACCTGTCTGAAGAACTTCTAAACAACCGCAGAGACCCACACAGCACGCCCTAGACCTCCTGGGATTTCCCACTGCCTCCTGGCCCTGCCCACCCTCCCAGGTCCAGTGCCCTGGAATTTTCTATGATGTCCTCCGCTTTGGGTGGACCCCCATGCGCTTCCTGGCCCCCCCACATCAGGCTGCTCCGCGTACCTCCATGGAGGTGTTCCCCCAAATCTCCCTCCTTCCCCCCCCGAGCTTGCTCGCCCACGGTGCTGCATCGGGGGTCACGCATGGCGTTCATGACCTCATCTGTACCCAGCCGTCCCCGCCCTGCAGCCCCAGACCCCACCTCCCCGTGCCACAACCACTCACCCAGCTGCCTCTCGGGCACCGCCATCTGGATGTCTCACAGCACCCCAGATTCCCGGGCTTAAAACAGAACTGTCTTCCACGTGCCCCCCCACCTCCCCCCCCTACCCCAAAGCTGCCTCCTTCCTGGCTTTCCCACACACAGCACCCGCCATGAGTCAGAATGAGGCCCCTGGGGTCACCTTGACAGTGCATTCTCCTCCTCTGCCCCCCCCTGCCCTCCCCTCCCTCCCTCCCCCCCTCCCCCCCCAGCCACCGGTCCCGCATCTCGTCTGACCTTCATGCATTCGCTGAAATCCCTGTCTCTTCCCCTGCTCCAGCTCCATCCGGGCTCCCTGCAAAGCCCACGTGACCAGGCCGATGACCCTGGCAGCCGCTGTGAAGCCTCCGTACCCAACCCCCCCCGCCCCCACCACCACCACCCCAAGATGTACTATGCTCCCTGCCTTGCTCGTAGACAGATTCCCGCCACTGTTCCTCCAGCTCCTCTGGGGTCTTGGCTTGACAACTCTGCTGGCTGGGCCTCCTGCCCCCCCTCTTCCTGGGGCTCTTGGGGAGTAAAATGTGGTGGCAGCTGTCAGCTGTAATGAAGAGACAGGCAGACAGCAACACTTGGGCTGTTGTCCCCTGGCGGGGTGGTACTTGTCTCTGGCCTGATCTGTAGCTTCGCTGTCCTTTAACTCTGCCAGGCTGAGAGCTGAGCCTCAGCCTTGTGTGTGTGTGTGTGTGTGTGTGTGTGTGTGTGTGTGTGCATGTGCACACGCACCAGTACTGGAAACTTGAACTCAGAGCCTTGCACTCAAGCCTGGTGCTGCTCTACCACCTGAGCCATGCTTACCTGTCCAGCTTTGTGCTGGTTAGCTGGAGATAAGAATCTCATAGGTCAGGCACCGGTGGCTCACGCCTGTCATCCTAGCTACCCAGGAGGCTGAGATCTGAGGATCGCAGTTCAAAGCCAGCCCGAGCAGGAAGGTCCGTGGGACTCTTCTCTCCAATAAACCTCTCAGAAAACAGGAAATGGAGCTGTGAATCCAAGTGGCAGAGGGCTAGCCTTGAGGGAAAAAGCTCAGGGACAGCGGCCAGCCCTGAGTTCAAGCCCCAGGACCCCTTAAAAAAGAGGCAGAGTCTCATGGTCTATTCTGCCCAGGGCTGACCTCGAACTGTGATTCTTAGATCTCAGCCTCCAGAATGGCTGAGATTACAGGCATGAGCCACCCAGCACCCAGCAGGAGATAAGATTTAACGAGACCCTCATTGTATTGTGGCTCATCATCAAGTGGATTGTCCTTATGTGCCACATGGCTGTCGTGATATTCCAGCCCGCCCACCGCACAGCTGCTGCTGCCATGCGCTTGGAACCCCCGCTTGATGCGAGGTCTCGGGCTGGTAAAGACCGGGCCCCGTGTGCAGAGACCGGGAGACAGCAGTAGGGCGTGGCCAAACCCCAGAGGGCCAGGCTGATGGAGAAAGGGCATCTTGGGAATGGACAGAGGGCAGATGACCCAGAACTGCTGGCCGTGAGCCCTGGGCTGGCCTGGGCTGGACTTAGAGGGTCCTGCTAAACAGACCATGAGAAGCAAGAGAAAAACAGCCTTAGATACCAAGCCAGGGAGCTGGACCTGTTCACAGAGGCAGAGATAGTTTTTTGGTTTTGTTCTTTGGTCAGCTGAGGGGTCTTGAACTCTGGGCCCGGGCGCTGTCCCTCAGCTCTTCAGCTCAAGGCGAGCGCTCTACCACTTGAGCCACAGCGCCACTTGTGGTTTCCTGGTGGTTCATTGGAGATCAGAGTCTCACGGACTTTCCTGCCCGGGCTGGCTTTGAACCGCGATCCTCCGATCTCAGCCTCCTGAGTAGCTAGGATGACAGGCTGGGCAACAGGGCAGGGAGGGACAGTGCATCTGACACCTTCCATCCTAGATTTCTGGGACCCCCCTCCGCTGCTTCCATGCGGCGTGGCCCCCGTGTGGGGGTTGGGCCCCGTGTCCCCAGCGGATCAGCCTCTCCTGCCTTTCCAGGGATCAGCCTCCTCATCCCCCCGGACGCCATCCCCCGAGGCAAGATCTACGAGATCTACCTGACGCTGCACAAGCCCGAGGATGTGAGGTGTGGCTGGGGACCGTGGGGGAGCGAGGGGGGGAGCTGGCTGGAGGGAGGGCAGAGGGAGGGAGGAGCCGTACCTGGGCCCGCCTCCCCCCTGCCCCTCAGCTCCAGGATTGGCCTCTAATGCCTTTCTCTCCCCACCCATATTTCCTCACTTGAGGTTGCCCCTAGCCGGCTGTCAGACCCTGCTGAGTCCCATTGTTAGCTGTGGCCCCCCGGGCGTGCTGCTGACCCGGCCGGTCATCCTCGCCATGGACCACTGTGGAGAGCCCAGCCTGGACAGCTGGAGCCTGCGCCTCAAGAAGCAATCGTGCGAGGGCACATGGGAGGTGAGTGGGGGGGCCAGGCCCAGAGGCCATCTTCCCACCAGGCTCTGGCGTCTGTGTGTGTGTGTGTGCGTGTGTACTGGGGCGTCCGCTCTTGATTTTTTCACTCAAGGCTGGTGTTTTACCATTTGAGCCACACCTCCACCTCCAGCTTTTTTCTTTTGGCTGGTTCACGGGAGGTGAGTCTTATTACAGACTTTTTCCTGGCCCGGGTTGACTTGGAGCCTCCCTCCTCCGATCTCAGCCTCCTGAGTAGCTAGGATGCCAGGCGGGAGCCACCAGCACCCCGGCTCTTTCTGGCTCTTTCTAAGAGCCTCACGTTGTTGGCCCAGGCTGGGCGCTGACCCCTGGGGTCCTGTCCCCTCCCTCCCTCCCTCCGACCAGGATGTACTGCATCTGGGCGAGGAGTCGCCTTCACACCTCTACTACTGCCAGCTGGAGGCGGGTGCCTGCTACGTCTTTACGGAGCAGCTGGGCCGCTTCGCCCTGGTCGGGGAGGCCCTGAGCGTGACCGCTGCCAAGCGCCTCAAGCTGCTCCTCTTCGCCCCGCTGGCCTGCACCTCCCTGGAGTACAACATCCGGGTCTACTGCCTGCAGGACACCCATGATGCGCTCAAGGTAGCCCCTCCCAGCATCCCTGGCCTTGATCTCCACCCCGAGGCCTGGGGTGTAGGGGGCCGGGGAGGCTTCTGGGTTCCAGTCCCCCCTTGCTGATCTGCCCGAGCCCCACAGGAGGTGGTACAGCTGGAAAAGCAGCTGGGCGGCCAGTTAATCCAGGAGCCACGCGTCCTGCATTTCAAGGACAGTTACCACAACCTGCGCCTATCCATCCACGACGTGGCCAGCTCGCTGTGGAAGAGCAAGCTCCTGGTCAGCTACCAGGTGAGGTCTGGGCACGGGGCCCGCGGGCCCAGGGCACTGGTGCGGGGCACACGTAATCCCAACTCTCTTCCCTTCCCCAGGAGATCCCTTTCTACCACATCTGGAATGGCACACAGCAGTACCTGCACTGCACCTTCACCTTGGAGCGCGTCCACCCCAGCACCAGCGACCTGGCCTGCAAGGTGTGGGTGTGGCAGGTGGAGGGTGAAGGCCAGAGCTTCAACATCAACTTCAACATCACCAAGGTAGGGCTGGGAAGGTGGCTCAGTGGGGAGAGTGCTCGCCTAGCATGCATGAAGCCCTGGGTTCGATTCCTCAGTACCACAGACACAGGAAAAAGCCAGAAGTGGCGCTGTGGCTCAAGTGGTAGAGCGCTAGCCTTGAGCTGAAGAGCTGAGGGACGGCGCCCAGGCCCAGAGCTCAAGCCCCAAGACCCCCCCCAAAAAAATCACCAAGGTGGAACAGGAAATGCTTTGCACCCCACCCCCATCTACCCTGTCTCCTTGCCTGTGAGGCTCTCCCCAGCCTTCTGGCCAGTTTGCAGGCAGTAGAGGAGAGTATAGCAGGAGGAGGCAGGGCAGGAGTTCCTTGGGAGTCTTTCCATGGGTCCTCAGGGACCCAGAAGTGTGGGACGGAGCCAGCCCTGGCAGTGGGTACTAAGCAGAAGGACGCAGACAGCGAGGAGAGCAGAGTGGGTGGTTGGCACTGGTGGCGGAGTGAGAGGGGAAGGCGAGGAAGTTGGGGGCCTCCTTGCTCATTGGCTGTGACCTTGGACAGGGGGCTCCATGTCTGCAGATAACAGGGGCGTCCCCTGTATCTTCCCCACCCACCCTATCCCCCCCATGTTCTGAAATGGTCTCTGGGCTCCCCCCCCCAGAAGGATGCAGCAGGAGAGGAAGTTCTAACAGCCTCCCCTCTTCCCTGCCTCCCCCACCCACCCACCCAGGACACGAGGTTTTCTGAACTGCTGGCCCTGGAGAGCGAAGGGGGGGTCCCAGCCCTGGTGGGGCCCAGTGCCTTCAAGATCCCCTTCCTCATTCGACAGAAGATCATTAGCAGCTTAGACCCGCCCTGCAGTCGGGGCGCCGATTGGCAGACTCTAGCCCAGAAACTCCACCTGGACAGGTAAGGGGGGGCAGGGGGTTCAAGGGCCACCTCCTGTCCAGCCTGGGAAGTTAGGACAATGGAGAAGACAGGAAGGCGCTGCAGAGAGCCTGGACCATGTCCACTAGCAGCTGGGGGGTTGAGAGGGAGGGGGGGGTCTCTTGGGGACCAGGAGGTGGCAGCCTGGGTGGAGGCTGGGCTGATGGCCGGCCTCCTCTTCTCTCCACAGCCATCTCAGCTTCTTTGCCTCCAAGCCCAGCCCCACAGCCATGATCCTCAATTTGTGGGAGGCCCGGCACTTCCCCAACGGTAACCTCAGCCAGCTCGCCGCGGCCGTGGCCGGCCTAGGCCAGCCAGACGCGGGCCTCTTCACCGTCTCCGAGGCCGAGTGCTGAGGACAGTCAGGCCTGGAGCGCCTACACTCTCACCAGCTTTGGCACCTGCCAGGGACAGGCAAAAAAAAACAGAAAACAGAAAAACACAACAAAAAAAACAAGTCGGGCAGGAGCCCCCAAAACCTCCATGTTGAGGAGAGCTTCTTGGACAGGCCCCTTCCTGGCCAAAGTGATCCTTTCATGGTGCCTCCAAATCCTGCCCGAATTCCCATCCTTTTCACGGCCTGCCTGGTACGGCCACCTTCTCACAATCTGCCCCAGCCCAAGGGCCCAGGGTAGACCAATGTCTGGAGCCTGGGCCGGGTTTCAGCCCATCTCTGTGTGTGTGTGTGCGTGTGTGTGTGTGTGTGTGTGTGTGTGCGTGTGTGTGTGTGTGTATGTGTGTTGCTACCTCTCCTGTCCCCACATACGCACGGGCATGCACGCACACCCTGGGCTTGAGGCGCAGCCCTACCCCGGACTCCTGCCTAAGCCAGGCCTTATGCAAACATTTCTGTGTCTGCTGGGTAAAGGGGCAGGGGGGCGTATGTGAGGGGCCCAGCCTCAAGCCTGAGGGACCAAGGGCCTCAGCCAGACAGGGGAGGGGGGTGGCCCCTCAATTCAGGCACACGATCACCACACAAGCACACGCTTGTGTGCTCATCTCCCATGCACCCCCTGTCTCTCCCCGACACCACCACACATCTCATGCTGTGCACCCAGAGGACACTCACGTCTCTCACACCCAGTGTTGGTCCACATCCATTCAGGGACACCCAATGGCTTCCTTCCCTGGTTCTCCTCTGTCCCCAGCCTTGAGGTGCCCTGCCCGGCGGGAGGGCGTGTGAATATGCAATTGAGAGTCCCGGGCTGTACAATGGCGAGAGTGTGTGTGCCGTTCCTGGGGGGCTGGCTGGTGGCCCCCCCCACGTGTGGGGGCCTGTCATGTGGAGCTTGTGTCCTGACTCTGTCTTAAGTGCATCCGTGCACTTATACTTGGCCTTATGTACACAGCCTTGCCCAGCCGCCGGGGCGCATAGGGATTTTAGCGGACGTGAATGTAAATAAATTATATATATATATTGCTAACCCCCAGTGCCCTGCTCTTCTTTGGGGAAAGAAAAAAAGTCAGGGCACAAGGGGCAGATGGTCACACACACAGGCTTGTCTGGGAGTCCCGGGTGGGCTGGCTCAGGGACAGCTTGAACCGCAGATCCTTGTCCTGTCGTTCCCAGAGACTTCCTCAGACTTGGGCCTCCTGGGCCAGGCGACAGGCAACGGCGGTGACTAGAGCTGCACCTTTGCCAGACCCGTCCTCCGACTGTAGGAAGGTGACCGCACAACGAGGAGCCAGCTCCCGCACTGTAGCTGCCACCAAGCTAGAGAAGCTGGGAGGGGAAGGGACTAGATGAGCCTGTGGCCAGCCAGGCCTCACACGGCCACGCCTCCCGGGCCCTGGCCACGCCCCCGGGCCCATGACCAATCAGGCCTCGTCTGGCCACACCACCCAGGATCTGGCCCCTCCTCCTAAGCCTTGGCCACGCCTCCCTGGCTCCTGTCATGCCTTCTGGGCTCTGGCCACGCCTCCCGGGCCTTGGCCACACCTCCTAGGTCCTGGCCACGCCCCCAGACCCATGACCAGTCAGGCTTCGTCTGGTCCCACCTCCCCGACTCTGGCCATGCCTCCCTGGTTCCTGCCACGCCTTCTGGGCTCTGGTCACGCCTCCAAGGCCCCTGATTAGCCAGGCTTCACAGATGGCCACGCCTCCTGGGCCTTGGCCACACCTCCCTGGCTCCCGCCACGCCTTCTGGGCTCTGGTCACGCCTCCAGGGCCCCTGATTAGCCAGGCTTCACAGATGGCCA
>NW_012267245.1:2949690-2952444 GCF_000151885.1 Dipodomys ordii
GGGCCTTGGCCACACCTCCCTGGCTCCCGCCACGCCTTCTGGGCTCTGGTCACGCCTCCAGGGCCCCTGATTAGCCAGGCTTCACAGATGGCCACGCCTCTTGGGCCTTGGCCACACCTCCCTGGCTCCCACCACGCCTTCTGGGCTCTGGTCACGCCTCCAGGGCCCCTGATTAGCCGGGCTTCACAGATGGCCACGCCTCCTGGGCCTTGGCCACACCTCCCTGGCTCCTGACACGCCTTCCAGGCTCTGGCCACACCTCCTGAGCCTCGGCCACGCCTCCAGGGCCCGATCCCGCCCCCCGGGGCCCACGGGCAGAACTCACTGCGGATGCAGCTTGTAGAGGGTCCCGTCCACCCCCACAGACACGGCCAGCTCGTCCAGGCCCCGGTTCTCCCGGATCTTCTCCACCACAGCAGCCACCCCCGCCCCGCAGAGTTGGGCAGCCCTGCGGGACACCGCCTGGCACACCTCCAGGACCATCAGAGCATCGTCAGACGTTAGGGGCAGGCCCAGGGCCTCCAGGATGGCTCGGACCTGCCGCAGGGCCAGGCTGTCGCTGCGGGCCAGGAAGGAAGAGAATACAGAGGTGTGGGTCCGGGCATGCGCTCACTTCCTCTCCACACATCTAGTTCTGTTTTGCTTTGTTGGGGCCAGCACTGGAACTTGAACCCAGGGCCCGGGGTCTGTCCTTTTGTGTTTTTTTTCACTCAAGGCTAGCGCTCTACCACTTGAGCCACAGCTCCACTTCTGGCTTTTTCGTGGGAGATCAGAGTCTCACAGACTTTTCCTGCTGGGGCTGGCTTTGAACCGCCATCCTAGGATCCTAGCCTCCTGAGTAGCTAGGATGACAGGGTGATCTACCCCCCCCATTTACCTTCCAGAATGGGTACCCCCCCCTCCATCTACAGGCCTCATACAGCGGACAGATGGACTCCTTTTCAGTGAAGCCTTGGGGTACCTTTCGATCTCAGACAGAAACTTGGTCTTGAAGATGTCTCTGGTCTGAAGGCGCTGGGTCACCTGACCCCGGAAGAGAACTCCGAGGCTGGTCAAATGCAAGAGAATATGGCGGACGATCTCTCCTAGGTACATCCCGCTGATCATCTTCTCAAACCTGTATGGGTGCCTATGAGTCTCGACACAAGTCAGGTCCCCAGTGCCCACCACCCCTGCCCGGCTCCCCCAAACACCTCTGCTTGCCGGGATTGATGGATGCCTGGTCCACGCTCTCGTCAAAACAAGTGCCAAGCGTGCCCAGTGAACCGTCGTCCCCAAAGGCACCCCACTCCATATTGATACACATGCGGCCTTGATCCCCAGGCACGCCTGGAACGTTCTGGAGCTCTTCCATATAGCAAGCATTTGTTCCCGTCCCTACAGAAAGGCCAGATGGGGTGGAGGCCATTTGCTGATGCAGACAACGCCCTCTCCCAAGCGCTTCCCCCACCAGAATGATAAAAACCCCGCCTCTGTTGCCAGGCACCGGTGGCTCACGCCTGTCATCCTAGTTACTCAGGAGGCTGAGATCTGAGGATCGAAGTTCAAAGCCAGCCTAGGCGGGGAAAGTCCATGAGACTCTTATCCCTGATTAACCACCAAAAAGGCAGAAGTGGAGCTGTGGCCCAAGTGGTAAAGCACCGGCTTTGACTGAAAAGTTAAGGCCCTGAGTCCAAGAGCTAGTACTAGCCCCAGAAAGAAAAGAAAAACTCACAATAAAATGTATTTTCTCCTTTCCCCTGTACATAGCTCTTCTTGGCAGGCTGCCCACCCCCACCCATACCACCTGAAATTCCTCCATCCTATAGTTTATCTACACACCTACCTATGCCAGGCCCTAGGTTCAAGAAATTCTTGTCCCTGGAAGGCTGCCATGTACCTAGACCACTAAACTCAGGTTTGAGATGTGTAGAAGCCTTATTTAGTCTCGCTAAACCCTGTCCTTCAGGGCTTCTGTTTCAAATTTTGGCCTACATGTGGAGTCAAAGTCAGTTCTGTCTCTCTGTCATTCTGTCATTCTGTCTCTGTCTGTCTGTCTCTGTCTCTGTCTCTGTCTCTCTCTCTGTCTGTCTGTCTCTGTCTCTCTCTCTCTCTCTCTCTCTCTCTCTGTTAACTCTACCTCTTGGAGCCTCAGCTCCACTTCTGCTCTTTGCTGGTTAACTGGTTATAAGGATCTCACAGTTTTGTCTGCCCAGCCTGGCTTCAAACCTCAGTCCTCAGATTTCAGCCTCCTAAAGAGCTAGGATGACAGGCGTGAACACCAGCACCCAGCTCAGACTCAGCTCCCTTAAGGGCCGCCCCCCTCCTCTCCCTCCCCTTATCCCCAAGATCCATCCAGCCCCTCCCCTTCTCTCTTGTGCCTTCCTGTCCCTTCCTCCAGCTGCCAGCTGGCCCCAGAGTACAGGCTTAATAAAGACTTCGAATCTTAGACTGGCTGAAGGACCCTCAAATGGCATTGCTCCACCCCCAATTTCAAACCCTGTGATGCGCCAGCAGCCTGGCACCACGCCTTGCTTTGTCCACCCTGCCCTAGGGACCCGGGGACAGGCATGGCTACTCCTTGTATCTAAGATGGGGAAGTTGAGGCTCTCGTGATTTGCCACGTAGGTAAAAACAACCAAGCTAGCATTACCCTGGGATTCCACCACAGAGATGCATTCACCAGATGGGTAAACTGAGGCTCAGAAAGACTCCATGGCTGTGAGTCGGTAGCTGAGCTAGACGAAGCTCTCCCCCCCCCCCCCCCCCCCCCCC
>NW_012267245.1:2952494-2963799 GCF_000151885.1 Dipodomys ordii
CAGGAACAATGCCACACACACACACACACACACACACACACACACACACACACACACACACACACACAGAGCCAGAGGAACCTCCCGCCCTATGGAATCGACAGGAAGCAGCGAATTATCAGACAGTGGGGGTACGAAAGGGCTGAGCGCCCCCCCTCACCCACAATGAGGCCCATCTCGCAACGGGGATCTTCATAGCCGCAGGACATCATGGTCCCCACTGTGTCATTGACAATGGCGACCACATTCAGCTCCACCGCCTGCACACACACACACACAAAGATGCTGTTAGTTGCTGGGCAACGCGGTCGTCATGGCAACCAGCGCTGGACCCAGAGGTCTCTATTAGAAAGAGCCCCCAGCTCAGTTAACACATGACACTTGGTTTCCCTCTGGGCATGCCGAAAAAACCAACCCCACAGCAGCCTTGGAAGCAAGCTCCTACCTGTCTGCGGCCAATGGCTTCCCGCAACAGACACACGACGTCTCGGCCCTCACAGTCTGATGCCTTGAAACCCTTAGTCCAGTTCAAGAGAACGCCCTGGGTGGGGTGAAGGAGGAATGAAGCTCTCTGTGCTTCTCCAATGCTGGAGAAATGGTCCCTGTGTTACTGGCCCTGGTCCACGGGGCCTTGTCTTCTGTCCCCCCCACCCCCCAGGAGACACTCAGTGTGAAGAAACCTATTAAGGATGATTTAAGCTCCTAGTTCACACCTGTCCTCCCAGCTACTCTGGAGGCTGAGATCTGAGGATCGCAGTTGGAGGCCAGCCTGGGCAGAAAAGTCTATGGGACTGTTATCTCCAATGAACCAGCAAAAAGGCAGAAGTAGAGGTGTGGCTCAAGCGGTCAAGTGCCAGCCTGGAGGGAAAAAAGCTAAATAAAGGGCAAGACCCAGGCTCTAAGTTCAAGCTCCAGTACCAGCACTAAAAGAAAAAGATTCAACCTACATCTTCTATGATTAGTTCTCAAATGCTCATAAGAGGAGGGTCTGGTGACTGTGAGACATCATTTTTTTCTGGAAGATTAAGCCCTTCATCATTAGGAACAAACAGAGCTAGTAAAATGAGGGTATTATGCCAACAACACCCCATCTTTTCCCAGAAAAAAAAAAAAAACGGCAAGAGTCACTTCAAAGAGAGGAATTTTCCGGCCTTTCCCAAACAACATGGACTTATTTGTTCCAGGGGCAGGTGAAGGACACGTGGAAAGCCAGATACCCAGACAGGATGAGAAGAAGAGACACGCCTCTATTGTAAGCGACTGGACTTAGTGGTCAGGCCTGGGGAGACAGATCTGTTATTTTTTTCTTTGTGTGTCTCTGCGGGAGAGGCTGAGCAGCGGGAGAGAGGCCGCCGCTGTCAAAGGAAAATGACAACGGGGCCCACACTTAGAGGTCTGGAAATGTTCGGAGGTTTTATTGGTTTGGGTTTTTGGGTGGTGGTTGTTAATTTTGCTTTTGCTTTGGCTTTTGAGATGGAAGTGTTTGGATTCCTGAGTTCAAGCAATGCTCACTCTCTTGAGTAGTTTAGACTACAGACATGCACCATTACACCTGGCTAGGGCAGGAGAGTTTAAAAACGGCAATCAACTTCCCTCCCCCCCCCAAATATTCCCATGTATGTCTTTTTCCCATTGTGTACGCAGCTAGGGAGCTATGCAGATCCTCACACAGGGTTTGATCTGAAGCTACCTTTTGGTGTGGAATATGAGTGTGGGGGGGAGCTTTGAACTCAGGGCCTGAGCACTGTCCCTTAGCTTTTTTACTCAAGCGCTCTACCACTTGAGCCACAGCTCTGCTTCTAGCTGTGCTGTGGTTCATTGGAGATCAGAGTCTCACAGACTTTCCTGCCCAGGCTGGCTTTGAACCACGATCCTCAGATCTCAGCCTCCTGATTTGCCAGGATGACAGGCGTGAGCCACCAGCACTTGGCTTTCCAGACCCTTCTCTGAGGCAGGAAGAACGGTTGCTCGCCACAGAAATCCTCGGGCCAATACTACCTGGGGTGTGCCCATGCTGTGTCGGCATTCCCAGACCCTAACGGAAGGGAAACTGAGGCTGGCTGCAGACCAGGTCCACCAGGCTGCCCATCCCTCACTCCTTGAGGAATCAATCCCCTTGGTGGAAGCCCTGGCCTCTTACCTGGTCCAGGCCCAGCTGCTTGCAAGGGAAGGAGAAGGTAAAGCCCAGAGGCAGGCTCCGCCCGCTCAGGCCCTGCTGCTGTTGGAAATCCACGATGCAGTCCACGATGTGATCAAACAGCTATAAGGGGGGAGGGGGGCAGGGGAGGGTGCACACAGGTCAGGTGACTGTACCTGTAGCTATACCCCGCCTCTGACTTCCGGGGCCTGCGCCATTGCATACCTGCTGCCCCGAGCCCTGGGCCACACACTCGGGGATGGAGTAGATGTGGCTGGTGATCTGGACGCCCGCCTCGGCCACACGGACCAGGAGGACCCGGAAGTTGGTGCCCCCCAGATCCAAGGCCAGGAAGTCCCCTCGCTCTGCAGGGCAAAAGGCCCTACGGGTCAGGACACAGCACACACCAGGCCCCGCAGAGCTCCACCCCGCACGGCTCCATTCCCCGCTCACCGCTGCCATCCGGGGTGGCCCGGACATACGTGGACAGCATTCGGAGGGAAGAGGCCTCTCCCTTGAGGCCTCTGGCCATGGCCTCCCGCATCTGCGCCTGCACCGCCACCAGCTGCTCCCTGCTCAATCGGAAGGGTGCCAGCGTCTCCTCCAGTAGGTGGCGCTGAGCAGCCAGACGGGCAGCCACGGCCGTCACCATGGCGACGCCCCGGCCCCCTCCATCCACAGAGGGGACAAAGGACACGTCACATTGGGGAGCCAAGAGCACCACCATGTCCCGGAGGATGCTGTGGAACCTACACAGACACACACCAAGAATATCCCACGCTTAGCCAGGCACTGGTGGCTCACGCCTGTCATCCTAGCTACTCAGGAGGCTGAGATTGGAGGATCGTGGTTCAAAGCCAGCCTGGGCAGGAAAGTCCATGAGACTCTTATCTCCAATAAACCACCAGAAAACCAGATGTGGCGCTGTGGCTCAAGTGGTAGAGTGCTCGCCTTGAGCTGAAGAGCTGAGGGACAGCGTTCAGGCCCAGGGATCAAGCCCCATGACCAACAATAATAATAATTAATAATAATAATATGCCAAGCTTGGCATCTGGGCACCTGACCCTTAGGCCTCAGCTCTGTAAATCAACCCAAACCTGAATGTGTTCTGTACACTGTGCATCTACTACTCGAAGTGTTCCACTCCACAAATAGAAGGCAGCACTTTATTTATTTATTTTTTTTTGGGGGGGGGGTCCAGTCGTGGGGCCTGAACTCTGGGCCTGGGCGCTGTCCCTCAGCTCTTCAGCTCAAGGCTAGTGCTCTACCATTTGAGCCACAGCGCCACTTCCGGCTTTTTTCTTTTTGCTTATGCGGTGCTGAGGAATCGAACCCAGGGCCTCAGGCATGCAAGGCAAGCGCTCTACCACTGAGCCACCTTCCCAGCCCCCGCAGCACTTTATTTTTCCTTGACTGTCTCCTGACCTCCTACACGGTCCTCTGAGGATTCCACACTCTGCTTGGATTGCTATATTTTTTTGGGGGGGATGAGGGGGGAAGGGGGTTAGTAGGTGGTCCTGGGACTTGAACTCAGGGTCTCAGCACCATTCCCTGAATTGGTTTTGCCTGAGGTGAATACCCTACCACTTCAATCACAGCTCTATTCCTGTTTTGTTTGGTTTTTGGTGGTTCATTGGAGATAAGAGTCCCACAGACTTTCCAGTCTCGGCTGGCTTTGAACCGTGATCTTCCAGATCTTAGCCTCCTGAGAAGCTAGGATGACAGCCATCAGCGCCTGGCTTGGATGGCTGATTGTGCCCACCAGCTGACACAAGTCAGCCCAGCTCCCTGCCCCCCACCTCCACCCCACATCCTGCTACTTAATTTAATTGCAGGGGTGACATCACAGGGGTCACAGTTACCTAAGGAAGGTCATGAGCCTTGTTTCCCTTCCCCCACTGCCCCCATCCCCAGGGGGTAACGATCATCTCCAACAGTGTCTTATGAGTCTCGGATCGAGTTGAACACCGTACCTGGGGTGCTGCTCGAACACGCGGCCTCCCACGGCCACCGCCACTCGGAGCTCCTGCTGTTCTCGGCTGCGCTGGAGACGAACCAGGACTGCAGCCAGGGCGGCGGCGCAGAGCTGGGCGGCTCGGGTGCTCACAGCCGTGCACACGCGCTGCACCAGCTCCGCGTCCTGGGCCTTGGGGCTCAGGCCCAAACCCTTCAGGATGTCCTGGGCACAGGCGGCCCCCGTGGAGGGGCTGCAGTGAGGGGAGAATAATGGGGGGCCTTGGTTTGGATCCTTGGGGACATAGTATCTATCCCCCGCCCCCATCTCTGCCTCCTGCCCATCCCCACTCACTCCTCCATGCAAGCCACGTGCTCCAGGTCGATGCTGCCTGGGGTCAGTAAGGCAGGAGAGGTAGAACCGCCAAAGAGCACGCCACGCTGGGCCAGATGGAGCAGCACCAGCCGCACCAGCTCCCCCAGGTACAACCCCCCAATCATCTTCTCAAACCTGCAGGGAGACATGGCTGGACATGGGGCCCTGCCCAGCTCCCGGCCTGCCCAGCTCTGCCCCTAAGAACTCCCCCAAAGAGGACTCATCATTCTCTTCAGGGCCCCCACACCACAGGCCTCCCCGGAGACAGGTGGATATTTTTCCCTCTCAGACTCTGATGATTTCAGGGAGCTCCAAGAGGAGCAGCTGAACTCCAGGAAAGCTGGAGACATTTGACTCACCACCACCCCCGCCCCCCCAACTCACAACTTGTGAGGGCTGACTAGTCAGGAATACAGAAGGGCAAGAGTTAAATACTCTGGGTTCTAGCCAGGCACGGGTGGCTCACGCCTGTCATCCTAGCTACTCAGGAGGCTGAGATCTGAGGATCGAGGTTCAAAGCCAGCCCAGGCAGGAAAGTCCCTGAGATTCTTTATCTCCAATGAACCAGCAAAAAGCCGGAAGTGGAGCTGTGGCTCAAGTGGTCTGACCCTCCACATGGGAGGAAGGGACCGTGGAGCCTTTACACAGGGGGGTGGATCAGAGCAACACCAGAGCCTCCAAACACCCCCCTAGGCAGGGCACCTTTGGGCACCGGGATTCAGAGACTCGCGGTCCAGGGTAAGGTCAAAGGTGGTCAGCACTGGGCCTAGAGCCGCGTGATCATCGAAGGAGCCCCACTCCACGCTCACGCAGCTGCGGCCCCGGTCCTCATCCAGCACTGCCACGTGCCGCGCCTCCTCCATGTAGCAGGCGTTGGTGCCCGTGTCTGGCAAGGGAGGGTTTTCTCAGGGTCTGCCCACCGGGAGGCTGAGCCCCCACCCCTCCGTCACATGGCCCGTGGCTCACCCACGATCAGCCCGATCTCACACGGCCCCGCGCCCAGCTCGCAGCCCATCATGGTACCCACGGTGTCGTTCACGACCGCAACCACATCAATGCTGTAGGCCTGGTGGATGGAGAAGGTGGGGGCCATCACCAGAGAGGGGAACCAGGGTAAGGAGTCTGGGGGTGCGGGCAGGCCTGGGGCCTCGTGTGTGTGTGTGTGTGTGTGTGTGTGTGTGTGCCAGTCCTAGGGCTTGAACTCAGGGCCTGGCCACTGCCCCTGAGCTTTTTCACTCATGGCTAGTGCTCTACCACTTGAGCCACAGCACCACTTCAAGGTTTTTGCTGGCTCATTGGAGATCAGAGTCTCACGCACTTTCCTGCCTACACCACCAGCTTCAAGCAGTGATGCTCAGATCTCAGCCTCTTGGGTAGCTAGGATGACAGGCGTGAGCCACGGGTGCTCAGTGGGGCTTCAGCTTTGATGGCGACATCCAGAGCCCATGGAACATGTTGTCTGCATCCCCCACCCCACCCCCACTGCCCCCCCACCATGTACACTGCACCCCACTCTCCAGAAACTTTCCTTGGCCGGTGGCTCACATCTGAATTCCTAGCAACTGCGGAGGCTGAGATCTGAGGATCACAGTTCGAAGCCAGCCCAGGCAGGAAAGTCTGTGGGACGCTTATCTTCAATGAACCACCAAAAATCTGGAAGTGGAGCTGCGGCTCAGGGCTTAGGGAAGATCACGGACAGCACCCAGGCCCTGAGTTCAAGCCCTAGGGACTGTCACTAAATAGATAAATAACTTGGGATGGTAGCTCCATTTGCCAGAAGGGGAAACCGCAAAGAAAAGCAGGACCTCCAAGAAGCGCCGCTTGAGCTAACCTGGGGCAGAAGCCCAGGCCATCCAAGGCTGCCCCATCCCACCCAGCCCTGCGCTCACCCCCTGCCTCCGAATGGCGTCCCTCAGCAGCTGGACCACGTCCTGCCCTTCCACGCCACTGCACCGAAAACCTTTGGTCCAGGAGATGAGGGTGCTCTGGGGACAGAAAGCAGGGTCACCTCTGAAGGCTACGGCCTCGGTCGCTCCCTGTCCCCAGGTGCCCTCCATCGTACCCTGTCCAGGCCAGTCTGGTGACAAGGGAAAGAGAAGCTGAAGCCGAGCTGTAGACGCTGACTGCCCACGGGCTGCGTGTCCAGGAACTCACTCAGGCAGCGGGCAGCAAAATCGAAGAGCTGAGGGACAGGGAGGGGGGTGCTTAGCCCCGCCCAGCGCCGCCCAGCTCCGCCCACCCAGCCCTGCCCCAAAGAGACAGGGGAGTGACCAGCCCCGCCCACAGTCGCCAAGCTCCGCCCACCCAGTCCCGCCCCCAAAGGGACAGGGGAGTGCCTAGCCCCACCCACAGTCGCCAAGCTCCGCCCACCCAGCCCTGCCCCAAAGGGAGAGGGGGAGTGCCTAGCTCCGCCCACCCAGCCCCGCCCCAAAGGGACAGGGGGAGTGCCTAGCCCCGCCCACACTCACCGAGCTCCATCCACAAAGCCCCGCCCCAAAGGGAGAGGGGGAGTGCTTAGCTCCGCCCAGCTCCGCCCACCCCGCCCCGCCCCAAAAGGACAGGGGAGTGTCTAGCCCCGCCCACATTCACCAAGCTCTGTCCACCCAGCCCCGCCCCAAAGGGATAGGGAGCACCTAACTCCGCCCAGACTCACCAAGCTCCGCCCACCCAGCCCCGCCCCAAAGGGGCAGGAGGAGTGTTTAGCTCCTCCCACCTCTGCCCAGCTCTGCCCACCCAAAGGGACAAGGGGAATGCCTAGCTCCGCCCACCTCCACCAAGTTCCGCCCACCTAGCCCCAGGCCCAGAGACAAGGGGAGCACTTAACTCCGCCCACCCAGACCCAGGCCCCAAAGGGACAAGAGAAATGCTTAGCTCCGCCCACATCGGCCCAGCTCCGCCCACCTCTGCCTAGCCCCACCCACCTAGCCCCCTGGCACCAAAGGGACAAGGGAGATGCTTAGCTCCACCCACATCGGCCCAGCTCCGCCCAGCTCCGCCCTAGGCCCCAGAGGCCCTGGGCGATGGCTCACCTGCTGCCCAGGGCCCAGCACCACCTCTTGGGGGATTGCAAACTCCTGTGTTCTGGGCTCTACTCTGTGCCCTTCGGTGCCCGTCAGCGTCACCCACAAGACACGCAGGGAGGCCCCTGTGGCCCCCAGCTCCAGCACCAAGAAATCTCCTTGCTCTAGAGAGGGCAGGTGGGGTATACAAAGGCACACAGCTAAGCCACTCCAGAGAAAAAGAGGAAAAAAATTCCCCCAAGCTTGAGAAAGTCCGCTTAAAGGAACTTCAGAAATGGTGGATAAGAGCTGGCCACTGAAGGCTCAGGCCTGTCACCCCAGTGGCTCAGGAGGCTGAGATCTGAGGATCGCAGTTCAAAGCCAGCCTGAGCAGGAAAGTCTGTGAGACTCTGATCTCCAAGGAACCACCAGAAAACCAGAAGTGGCGCTGTGGCTCAAGTGGTAAAGAGCTCAGGGACAGTGCCCAGGCCCTGAATTCAAGCCCCATGATCCACCACAAAAGAGAAAAGAAATGGTAGACAAGGGACAAGGATCTTTCTCCTCCTCTCCGGGAGAATTCCACCCCTCCTCCAGGCCGGGCCACCCATCCTTGTCTATGCCACTCACCAGTGCCATGTGGTGTGGAGCCCACGTAGGTGGGCAGCATCCGAACACTAGGGGCCGGGCCGGCCTGTCCCCTGAGCGCCTGCTCCATGGAGCCCAGGAGGCTGGCCTGGATCTGCTGCAGCTGTGTCCTTGTCACCTTGAATTGCTGAAGACACTCCTGTACCTAAGGACAAGGAAGTCAGCACCAGCAAGGCAGCCCTGTCGGGGCTGGGCAGATTCCCAATTCCTCCCAAGTCCTTCAGCCTCCAAGTAAGCCTCCTTGAATCCCTGGTACCTGCCCATTGGCAGGTACAGCGACAGCCACATCCAGGGAATAAATGCCACTTCCCCCCTTCTTCCAATGGCCCCTTCTTAGCCTTCACCTCCTCTTTTCTTCTCTTTCTTTTTTTCAGGTACAAGACCAGGACTTGAACTCAGTACCTGCTGCTTTCGCTCATTGGCTAGCGCTGTACTGAGCCACACCTCCTACCCCAGCCTCCATATCCTCTCTCCTGCTCATTCGCTTATTTTTTATTTATTTTTTAAAAATTTTCTTTGTTGGTCGTGGGGCTTGAACTCTGGGCCTGGGCGCTGTCCCTCAGCTCTTTAGCTCAAGGTGAGCGCTCTACCACTTGAGCTACAGCACCACTTCTGGTTTCCTGGTGGTTCATTGGAGATCAGAGTCTCATGGATGTTCCTGCCCAGGCTGGTGGTGAACCTCGATCCTCAGATCTCAGCCTCCTGAGTAGATGGGGTTATAGGCATGAGCCACCCACACCTGGCTCATTCACTTATTTACACTCAGGTTTGGTAAGGCCTTCCTCTCATCATCATGATTGGCTCTGCAGTCCCCAGAGCAGAAACCTCCAAGTGAATGCACAAGCACAAGAATAAATTTCAAGTACCAGTCAGGTGCCGGTGGCTCCCACCTATCATCCAAGCCACTCAGGAAGCTGAGATCTGAGGACCAACGTTCAAAGCCAGCCTGAAGTCATCTCCAAAAAGCTGGAGGTGGAGCTGTGGCTCCAGTGGTAGAGCATCAGCCTTGAGTGATCAAGCTAAGAGACAGCACCCAGACCCTGAGTTCAAACACACACACACACACACACACACACACACATGTTCCAGTATGTGTCTTCTTGACTGTCTTGCAGACTCTGAAGGTGAGATCACCCTCCTAGCTGGTCAGCAAGGCTAGGGAGCAAGTGTTAGAACAAGTGAGAGGGGCAGACCCCCCCTCCAGGGTCTCCCCCATGCACAACCTTGATCTCTTGACACTTATTGGGCCCTCCAGGGGGTGGAGAGCATTCCAATCCAGCTCCTTCCATTTTACTGATGAGGAAACAGAGACGGAGACATACAGAACATCTTATATAAGCACCTCCGGACTGAGCATGCGGTAGGTTTCTAAATCTTAGTCAAAATGAAAGAAGGGGAGGGAGGGAGGGAAGGAGAGGGAGAGATTCTGACTCACTTCTAAACAGCCTCCACCATATGGTTTATGCTGCATAATAACTCCAAAAAGGAGTTCAGCCTAGCAGTCATTGCTGGAATCTGACTGCAGTAGTCACGTGAGGACACCCGTGCAGGAAGGGCTAAAAGCGGAAAGGAAGAGGCTCAGGAACACAGTTCTGGCCCACTGGGGCTCACTAAAGAGGCTGTGAGTAGAAGGATCACAGTTGGAGGCCGGCCTGGGTAGAGAAAGGTACCCAAGAATCTAGCTCTGTAATTCATCAGCAAAGAGAGCAGGGCTGGAATTATGGCTCAGGGGATCATGTGCCCCGAACTCTCAGCCGAAACAAAACAAGCCTTCCCCAAATCAAAACCACAAACAAAGCATAGCTTTGGATAAGAAAACTCTAGGAAGCTGGACATTGGTGGGCTCACACCTGTCATCCTAGCTACTCAGGAGGCTGAGATCTGAGTTCAAAGCCAGGCCTAGGTAGGAAAGTCTATGAGACTCTGATCTCCAATGAGCTGCTAGAAAACTAGAAGTGGTGCTGTGGCTCAAGTGGTAGAGCGCTTGCCTGGGGGCCCCTCAGGGGAGAGGGGAACCCGATCTGAGATGAAGTTGGAAAGGGACCACATGGGTGAGACCCCCCAGAAACCCTGACCTCCACAGCTTTGAGTCAGCACGGAACGGGCACCCAAACTTACCAGCTCCCAGCTATCTGCGGGGTGTGGCGAGGCGACCTGGGGACAGCCCCGGGCCTCCAGCCCAGGCTGCAGTGTGGCCTCCATCCGTTCCACAGAAAGCAGCTGACAACCTGTAAGAGAAAAGAGACAGCTGGATCAAGCTCTTAAATCTATCGGCCCTAAGCCAGACCCACAACTTCCTTCTGAAGGGGATAACAAGGAAGTTGGGGGCAGAATTCACAACTGCTGACCACTGAGGACCCTTTCGTAATCAAGAAAGAAGCAGTGGGTTTCCAGAAGAATGCGTGCCCTGGGGGGGCGGGGAGGGGGGCTGTGGGAAGGCTGACGTCAAGTTCCAATGTTCATTCCTTCGGTCAGGTATTCACATCCATTGGTTTTCGAAATTTCATTTCATTTTGGTGCCAGTCTTGGAGTCTGAACGTAAGCCTCCTTCCCCCAAACCTCCCACTTCCCGCTTGGGTCTTTTACTCAAAGCTGGTGCTCTAGCACTTGAGCCACAGCTCCATTTCTAGCTTTTTGCTGGCTCATTGGAGATCAGAGTCTCTTGGGACTTTCCTGCCCGGGCTGGCTTTGAACCATGATCCGCAGATCTCAGCCTCTTGAGTAGCTAGGGTGACAGGCGTGAGTCACCAACACGTGGCTCCAGAGCAAGACCTGGGGTGAGTCATTGGTGACTTTGAATTCCTCGTTCGTCACGTAGAAAGAAGGAAAGAATCGGAGCTCTCAGAAGGCTTCTGGGAGGGCTCAACAGAACCAAGCTTAGGAGATACTGTGTAGAATAGTGTAGAGAAGATGCAGTTCATAGGCAGTCAGTATGCTGGGTCAGCGATCTTGTCTTCACGCAGCTGCACGGTCTCCCAACATGGAGGCCTTACTTTCTTCATCTATGAAATGGGAACACCCATGTCAAAGGGCTGGGAGAGGAGCGGGGGACTGATGAGATCAAGAGAAGCAAAACCTCCTGCTCAGATGGCTTTAGCCTCATTCAATGTCTACCAGATGCTGGGCTCGGCTGGGTAGGGTGGCTCACGCCTGTCATCCCAGCTACTCAGGAGGCTGAGTTCTGAGGATCACGGT
>NW_012267245.1:2964064-2976756 GCF_000151885.1 Dipodomys ordii
CCTCCACTCCCTCCCCACTGCTGCCTGATTTTTCTAACAGCTCATGTTCATACAGTTCATCTCCTATCCCTTCTGATTTCAGTGTCTGCCAAAATAAGATTTTCTTTATCATGTGGTCCTCTTCCTCCTCCTCCTCCTTCTCCTCTCCTCCTCCTTCTCCTCCTCCTCTCCTCCTCCTCCTGTCCTGGGGCTTGAACTCGGCCTAGGCACTGTCCTGAGCTTCTTTTGCTCAAAGCTAGCGCTCTAGCACTTGAGCCACAGCGCCACTTCTTGCTCTTTCTGTTCATGTGGTGCTGAGGAATCGAACCCAGGGCTTCATGCATGCTAGGCAAGCACTCTATCATTGAGCCACCTTCCCAGCCCTGTCATGTGATTCTTAACCTCTATCTTCCCTAAAAGAAGGAAGCAAACTTCAAGTAGGATGGTTCCACCTACAGAAAGTCCAGAGCTCTTCACAGTGGCCAAGTCCTCCACCCTAGTTTCCTCTTGTGAGGCTAGCCTCCGGCTTTCTGGTCTCTGTTTAAGTTGTTCCCCAAATCTGAAGGGCTAACCCCATAACCTGGACATGTCTGAGTCACCAGGGCATCCTCTATGGTAACTCTTAGCATAGGTACATGCTAGTAGCTTGGTGAAATTCAAAGCGGAGGGTGTAGTGGGGCATGCCTGTAATCCCAGCACTTGGACTGCTAAGGCAGGAAGATCATGAGTTTGAGGCTAGTCTGGGCTACATACGCAAGACCCTGACCGAAAAGAAAAAGAGAGAAAGAAAAAAGGAGGAAGGAAGGAAGGAAGGAAGGAAGGAAGGAAGGAAGGAAGATCAGCTGCGTGCACTGGCTCATGCCTATAACCCTAGCTACTTTGGAGGCTGATATCTGAGGATCATGGTTCAAAAATAACCTGGGCATGAAAATCCATGAGACATTTTTGTCAGTCATAGGGTTTGAACTCTGGGCCTGGGCGCTGTCCCTCAGCTCTACCACTTGAGCCACAGCACCACTTCTGGCTTTTTCCACTTATATTGTGCTGAGGAATCGAACCCAGGGTCTCCTGCATGCAAGGCAAGCACTCTACCACTGAGCCATGTTCCCAGCCCTCCATGAGACTCTTGTCTCCAATTAACCACCATAAAGCTAGACACGAAGCTAAGAATAAAGTGGGTGCTAGCCTTGAGTGCAAACAGGAAGAGACAGTCCCCAGGCCCTGAGTTCAAGCCCCAGTACTGACACCAAAAAGTAAAAAAAAGAAGAAAAAGGAGGAGGAGAGGGAAAGGAAGAAGAGGAGGAGGAAGAGAGGAGAGGAGGAGGAAGAGGAGAGGAAGAGGAGGGGAGGAGAAGGGGAAGAGGAGAGGAGGGGAGGAGGAGCAGAAGAGGAGAGAGGGAGGAGGAGGGGGAAGGGAGAAGAGGAGGAAGAGGAAGGGAGGAGGCTGGGGACGATAAATGCAGGGATCAAGACAGAGGAAACTCTTACTTCGGTGTGACCGATGTCTCGATCCTGAGGCCTGAGCTCTTCTCTCCAGAGGTGAAGTTCCACAGCGATCCTGCTTTGTACCCCAAAAGTGAAACTCGGAGGCATGCCTTGAGTGAAAAACCTCCCCAGGCCCCACCTTCCTCCTCCGCCACAGCTTCCTCCCCCCACTGATGCAGGAAGATGCATTTCCTTCCAGGTTTGCTGTAAGGAGCCCAGGGGAGGCCAGGGACCATGGTGTAAGTTGGCCGCTGGGGGACTGGAGGCCCGACCTCGGAGGTCAAGGGTCCTCTGTGAGGCTGGGAGCTCTGTGGGTTTCACAATCACTTGGAGCGCTTGGAGGAGGCGCCTCGCCCCCCACCCCTGGAAAGGGGTGGGAGACTGGGAAATGCAGAGGGGTCACAGACAACTTTCTGAAATGGGGCCCGTGAGCAAGAAAGAGGTAACGTAGAAGCACAAGAGGAAGAGATGCCGGGCGCCTGTGGCTCACGCCCGTCATCCTAGCCACTCAGGAGGCTGAGATCTGAGGATCCCAGTTCAAAGCCGGCCTGGGCAGGAACATCCATGAGACTCTGATCTCCCATAAACCACTCAGAAGACTGGAAGTGGTGCTATGGCTCAAGTGGTAGAGCTGAGGGACGGCGCCCAGGCCCAGAGTTCAAGTCCCACCACCAACACCCCCCCCCCAAAAAAAAAAGAGAGAGGATAGCTGACGCTGCAGGCCAGTGGACAGGGCGAGCTGAGAGGCCGAGACTAAAGAGGTCAGCACATGCACCAGCAGGGCTCACACACAGAAGATGCAACTTCCAGACCGTATGGAAAGCATAGTCTAGGCACACCAACAATTGTCACGTTGGGCAGAGTCTTTAACAAACTTTAGGCTTCATCAGTGGCAGTGACTGGATGATCAAATATATCCAGAGATCACCAGGCCATCATCCAAATATGACAGAGCCTACAAGATGGCACCCGGATAGGAGCTAACATTGTCCACCGTGGGGCTGGGCAGCCAGACCCTCCGGGCTCTGAGCAACTTCCTACAGCCACAGCCAGATGTGTGAGGCCCTCAGTCAGCAATCCCCAAGTCTTCCATGTCCTTTAGACTCTGGGTACATCTTGCAGGCCTCCCACAGACACAGGGCTGTCTTCACTCATGCTGATTTATCTGGAATGATTCTCCCTTTGGCCTTTCTAGCCTTTTCATCTAATTTGTCCTCAATCTGTTAAATTACAGCTCGGTCAGCAGCAGCAGTAGGAAGCCCAACTCTGACAAGGTCCTCCCGGCCCTGGCCACAGCTGGAAGCCCAGTATCTTGGGTTTACACAACTTAGCCCCCCCTCCGTCCCTCCCCAGGATCTTGGGTTTGCTGCGCCGGCTGCATTTACAAGTTCATTAAAAGCTCATCTGTGTCTGTGTATCTACCGCAGGGCTTGCGGATAATGCTTCTTATTCACCTTTGAAGCCTCGGGCCCAGGTTCTAGCCTGACATGGCATAGGTGATCGGTTATTTATTTAGTTTTTGGTTCAGCGAGAGCCCTTCCACAAGCTCCAACAGTCGGGGACTTTTGTAAGAGAGGAAATAAGTAACCTCTTCCTGCCTTCCTTTCAGCACGCTGCTCAGATGTGTCCACTCATCCACCATCTCCCTGGGACGATGAACTCAGCAATCTACTTGCTGCCTGCCTTCCCTTCTCCTAGCTTCCCACTGGCCACAATCAACCAAAGGCCAAAGCCTATTTCACAGGCAGGAACAAGCCCACACAACCCTCCCGTTGACATGGGGTCCTCAGTTTGTTTTCTTCCCATGGTACAGAGGGATTGAACCCAGGGCCTAGAACTTGCTAGGCAAGTGCTCTATTACTTGAGCCACACCCCAGCCTGAGGTCCTCAGGGCATAAGCTCTGGTGCCAGACACAGGTTCAAATCCCATCCCGTTTTCCAGTGGTTTGAGCACCATTCTTCATTTTGTGTGTGTGTGTGTGTGTGTGCGCGCGCGCTGGTCCTTCCTGGGGCTTGAACTCAGGGCTTAGGCACTGTCCCTGAGCTGCTTGCGCTCAAGGCCAGTATACTACCACTTGAGCCACAGCACCACTTCCGGCTTTTTTCTGTGTATGTGGTGCTGAGGAATCAAATCCCGGGCTTCATGCATGCAAGGCAAGCGCTCTACCACTGAGCCACCTTCCCAGCCCCATTCTTCACTTCTTGAGCTTTGGTTTGCCATGTCTAAGTCATGGCCATTACTTTCTCCATAAGATTTGCTTTGGGCCTGAAAACAGGGCAGACATCCGTCCTGATGTAGTTTACTGGGTACCAACCACCCCACACTGATGCCAGCCTCTGCTGTCCCGAGCCAGGATGAGGATATCCCCCAACAAGCATTTCTAGGACTCCCTGGGTCTAAATTTCTCAAGAGACTCGAGCCTTTAGTTATGTTTTTAAGGCGATTCAAGGAGTCGACTTCTGAGTTGGGCCCCCTACAGGACCAAGGACAGAGCCCGGAGCAGGGTGATGTGAGTACAATGGCTGGCCTAGGTGGTGGAAGGCAGGAAGAACGTCTCAGGTTCTTGAGTTTCACAAGTGCTAACTGTACTTCCAAGAGTCCAGTTCTTACCTAGTCCTAGCACTTGTCCTGAGCAGGGGACTTGGAAACAAGTAGCAAGCCAATACAATATGCATAATTCAGCTGTTGCTGCGAGTCCAACAGGGGATACTTCAGAGAAGAGTACAAAGCACGCCTGTCATCCTAGCTACTCAGGAGGCTGAGATCTGAAGATGGTGGTTCAAAGCCAGCCTGGGAAAGGAAAGTCTTTGAGACTCTTATCTCCAATGAACCATCAGAAAACCGGAAGTGGTGCTGTGGCTCAAGTGGTAGAGCGCTCGCCTTGAGCTGAAGAGCTGAGGGACAGCGCCCAGGCCCAGAGTTCAAGCCCCACGACCGACCCCCCCAAAAAAATAGAATGCACCTCATTATTCTACTGAGGGGTAAAAACAGGTATTTATCATCCCCCAGCTTCCCCAGGGCACTGTCTCCTTGGCATGTCTAGCTTGTGCCAATATAAGCTAAGAGAAGGCCACAGGTTCTGAAAGAAAAGAAATAACCAACCCTGGGGGTTAGAGGCATGGCTCAGTTGGAAGAGCACTAGGCAATGAGCAAGTGTCAGGTACTGAGTTTGAGTCTCAGTCTTGGAACTAAAACAATACAGGGAGGGGTGGAAGTCATGGGTGCTTGCCTGGGACCCCGTGGGTATGAAGTATGAATGCGTCACTGGCCAGGGAAGTGGACCCCACACAGCCTCCACTGGACGACTGCCGTAAGGATGAAGTAGCACAGCCACGAGGCTGAGGGAAAGCTCGCGGGTGAGTTGGCAGGGCACAGCTGCTTCCTATCACTCAGAAGCACCCAAGGGTGCCGGCAGAGCATCACAGGCCCAGGACTCAAGCTCTCCGTGGAAGGCTGGTGGTAGGGTAGTAAGGCTGCTCCTCCTGAGTACTCGCTCCTTGGAAAAATGCTCCCCCCCTTACAGCTGCACCCCCATTCCTCTACTCTCCAGCCCTTCTACCGCTCACTGCCAGGCTGCCTGCGACACTCAAAACTGCTGTCGCATTACCCGCAACTGCTGCCACTAGCTGAACACTTCGTGTGCCAGATAATAGTGCTTTGTACACATTACGTTCATCCTTGGAAGTCTTTTCTGGGTGGCTCCTCTCATTAAATGGGTAAGGAAGCTTGAATCTGAAGCAGCGTGCACACGTGGGCTGACCAGAGACACTTTACACTATCTTACCAACACACTGCAGCGTAAGACTACTGTGAACAGCTAAGCACCCTTCATTGAAGATGGCGGAGGGGGTGTGGGGAGCATGGCTCCTCATTTGGCTTGTTTTTAGCTCCTAATTCCATCTGTGGTTTGTGGTCTAGCTCCTAACATGGACCTGTGTTTTCTAGAGACGGCTCAACTTTAAGCCAACTAATTCACCTTTTAGTGGTAGCACTTTGCCTCTGTGTATCTTCACACAGAAATGAGCACACTTGGCTGGTCATCGTGAGTAGCTTGTGCCGCAGCTCACAGCAACCAGGATGATCACAATTTGAAGCCAGCCCACGGAACAAGTGTCCAATAGTTAGACACAGGAGCATACACCTGTCATCCTAGCGATTTGTGAAGGGTAAAGACGCAGCTCTCAGTTCAAGGGAGGCCTAGGCATGGATGTGAGACCCTAGGCAAAAACAAAAACAAAAGACTAAGGCGTGGCTCAAGTGGTAGGGTGCCTGCGTAGCAAGTGCAGAGCCATGAATTCAGCCCCCAATACCATTAAATAAAAAAACAAAATCAAAAACACCACCCAAGATTCCCTGCTTATAGAGCTCTACTTTCATAAACTGCCATGTAATGAGACAGACATGTGCATTAAGCTGATGGCACACACCTGTTAAACATTTCCTTAGAAGGAAAACCAGGAAAATCAGTACTAGAGTCAAAACCTAACACCTCCCTTCTACCTGTCTACAGGCACAGTGGTATCACTACTTTATTTGTTCTTCTGAGCCTTTGTTTTCATATTTGAAATTGATCATAGCACCTACTTCTCAGGATTGCCTTGGGAATAATGGGACGAACATTGTCTGGACCACAGTAGTTGTTTAAAAACATAACAAACTATAAGCAGGCACTGGTGGTGCAGGCCTGTAATACTAGCTAGTCAGGAAGCTGAGATGTGAGAATCTCAGTTCACAAGTTAGCTGGGCAGACAAATCTGGAGATTCTCATCTTCAAATAACCAACAACAAAAAAAAAAAAGCTGGAAGTGAGAGTATGGTCAAGCGAGACAGCAAAAAAAAAGCTGAGCCCTAAATTCAAGCGCTAGTACCAGCACAAGAAAAAAAAAAAAAAAACACACCAAAAACCCAGCTGTTAAATATGGTGATATATATATATAGTGATGTTGGCACAGGATCAGTGCCATCCAACAGCAAGACACTTTCTGTAGAAGAAACAGACAGTGAGCAGCCTTCTTACTCTGAACTGCAACAGCTGGTGTGCAATGAGCCGTGAGCAGGAAGGACAGAGTGTCTTAGTGCCAGTGCTGCGTCTTCCTCCGCAGCATCCTCTGAGCTCCCCCCAGCCTAACACACCTAGACAGGATAGGTCGGAAGTCAGGGGTGACTGAGTGGTGTGTTGATTTATTCTGGACCAAAATCCTTACCAGGTCAACAGTCATCTCCCCTCGTAGTTCATTAAAAGTTCCATCAGCTGGGGCCAAAGCTAGCTTTCAGAGTACCCTTGTTTGGTCAGCGGCAGTTACTTCTGCCATCTCAGAGCCTCTGGTCTCTGGAGTGTGCTCAGACCGCTCTGTGCGGGAAGATCTTAGGCAACGGAGTGGATGTGCAGGACTCTAGTAATGTTGCAGAAACAGAAGTTGCTGTTACAACGTTGTTGGCAAGAGAATCAATCTCGGTCTGAATAGATGACTGTTGGCTTAATCCATTTTGAAAAACAAATAACTGCAGCGAAATTAGTAATAGCAGCCTGCTCACTTACAAATTCGTGGGAAGAATGGCAGGATACAAGTCTCAAAGGCCTTAGGATCTGGCTGAGAATTCTTAACTGGGCGAGGACAGCAAGATGAAACTGCAGGCCACTGAACGGGAGGGACGGCAGAACAAGTACTGGACCTCAACGCCCCTGATGCACTTACATATGATGTCACAACCATACTCAAGAGAGTGACCACTGGGGCTGGGAAGGTGGCTCAGTGGTAGAGTGCTTGCCTTGCATGCCTGAGGCCCTGGGTTCGATTCCTCAGCACCACATAAGCAAAAAGAAAAAAAGCTGGAAGTGGCGCTGGGGCTCAAGTGGTAGAGTGCTAGCCTTGAGCTGAAGAGCTGAGGGACAGCGCCCAGGCCCAGAGTTCAGACCCCACAACTGGACCCCCCCCCAAAAAAAGAGAGTGACCACGCGGTGTTCAGGAGTGTGGACTACAGATGAAGTGAATACAAGGGTTGTGCCAACTGTGCAGAAACATGTAACTGATGAGCCTGCCAGTGAAATATTCCCACCCCAACACCACAACACAGAGGAAGGAAAACGGACAACCTCTGTCTATGGAAATAAGATCTCATACAAACATAAATAAATATACTGTTCTTTATACGTAAATTCAAACAGATTGTTATAAAACAGAAGACTATACACAGTTGTCTGTATAGATAATATAAAACATAAAAACCAGGATGCCGAGTGGGTGCTGGTGGTAAAAACAGAAGGGTCAAAACTTGCTCAACAATGAACTGGAAGCTGCTATGGCTTAACGAACACGGCCCACCCCTAGAAATTCAGGTTTTTCTCCTTTTTCCTCTGCCTGCTTTGGCTCGTGTCCGACTACTTGGCTGGACGGTAACTTGATTTTTGAAGTCCACTAAGCAATCTGTGGTTTCTGAGATGGCAACAAAGGACTTGATGGGAGACTCAGAGAAGTCGAGCTGCGTGAGGGAATGCTGCAGCTCTCCACTGCAGCCTGCCTCTGCCACCCTGACGGAGGACGACCTAAAAGAAAGGGGAGAATTCAGTTCACCACCCACCTACTTGGCACCACGTGCTTGGAATACATTAGCAGTACACATAAGCTCGAGAACACTCCCACCCAGAAGTACTACCATTCTGCCTTTGCTGAGGTGAGCGCTGGGTATGATCACATAACTTAAAGCTGCACAGTATGGACTGACAACAAGGACTCCAGCGACTTGAAATCCAGGTCAGAAGATCAGGGTTGAATGGGGATGGAGAAGTTCAGAGGAGTAAGACTTAGCTTCTGCTCAATATGTTTTAACACCGAGAGTGAATGGAGTTACCCATCCTGTTCTCAACCCAGATACACTGGACTTAAAGGGGAGAGAGGCCACATTAGTGCCGCTGTGTTTCTTTTTTTTTTTTTTTTTGGGGTGGGGGGTCCGGTCACGGGGCCTGAACTCTGGGCCTGGGCGCTGTCCCTCAGCTCTTCGGTTCAAGGCAAGTGCTCTACCACTTGAGCCACAGCGCCACTTCCAGCTTTTTTCTTTTTGCTTCTGTGCTGTTGAGGAATCGAACCCAGGGCCTCAGGCATGCAAGGAAAGCGCTCTACCACTGAGCCACCTTCCCAGCCCCAGTGCCGCTGTGTTTCTATGTTAACTATCGTTCTAACACAGAGCCCGGAGCAGGCCTTACTTTTCAGAAATGCTGACAGCTGTATTTCAGTGCATGTCCCTACTCACCGCAAGGTTCCTGTTTCTGAAGACTTGGTATTCGTCTCTGCATCTGTGTCAGGAGAGAATAGTAATAATGCTGGTAATCATACCACTTCTCGCTGATCGACATTGCTTTTCATCAGGCCCGTGCAAGTAGCTAAGAGCCCTGACCCTCAGAGCAAAGGGATGTGAGCGTTAGCATCCAACAGGCTTGGCTACAGAAAAGCCGAGATGAAGGCTTCTGAACGAGCCACTTCTGAATAAATCTGGATTTGAGCACCAAGGAGTTGCCAGAGGAAATCTGCCACCCACAGGGATTCACGGCACAGTGATCTAGAGAGTGGGCAGGACGTGGGCTTAGAGAGGCTGTCTGTTAGCAGTCATCAGAAGGCACCACAGATCTACTTGGTGGAGATGATCTAGGAGAATGAGATGGTAAGAAAATCTCACCAGGCTCCAGAGAGTGCTCCTCTTCCATTGGCAGGGAGTAAATTTTAACAAAGCAACAATAGTAATAGCAGCTGGCATCTATCAAGAGCTTACCTATGCAAAGGAATATGTTGAGGGCTTTACTGAACACACCCTTGCGATGCATAACGCTGGTGTATGGTCTTCACCAACCTGTTCTCTAAAGACTAGACTCACCTACAGTCCCTCAGGAGTACAGGGGACGCACTAAACAAGATCACTCACGGGCCATATACAATTATCAACACGGCCAGGCAGCCATGAGTAGCATATTTGTTCCTTCACGGGCCAAATGATTTCATGGGCCTTACATGGCCTTGAAGGCCTGGGGCACCCCATCCCGGCAAGGGTTCACCTAGGGGCTGGGTTACTTCCCAGTGATTTAGAGCTATTTTTCCCACTTCAATAGGCAGCCCTGATCCTAGACTTTATAAAGCCTGAAATGAAAAACATGATGAATAAGACAAGGTATTTCCCCATCTTCCGCAGGGAGAGATGACCTAGATTGAGTCCCAAAAGCTGGCTGATTCGTACAGAAGTACATTCACACAGCCCCAACAAACAGTGGGAGCTAGCAGCAGCCCCAACATTGGTCCTGGAGTCCTCACCTGCAGTCTTGTGCTCAGACTGTTCCAAAAGAGTGAGGAGTCGGCCTTCATTTTGGCCTTTTTCCTGTGACAGAGATAAATAGATGAAAAGGTTACCTCATGGAAGGCTCTAAAACACAACTGCCGTAGCCAGATCACACCTTTTTTATTCCACAAGAAAAGAGGTGTGGTGGCAGAGATCTAGGGAAGTCTTTTGCTTTCTAATAAAGGAGGGTAGACAAGGGAAAAAAGCAAACTGTCCTGAGGAGAATACAGCTCTATGCCAAGAATAGACTCCAAAGATGGATTTTACTATCAAGCTAAGCCAGTCCACCAAAAGCCTATCAAGGAATAGTAGGCTTCTGATCTATGGGTCTGGGGAGATTTAAGATACAAAAGAACTGTTTCAGGGTGGTTTCTATGAATAAACTGTCTCCTTGGTTTAAGTAGGCACTTACCTATAAACCTAACTCCAAATCATCATTTCCAAACCATTAACCGAAATGGCCTTCCTGTCTTAGTGTATGCACTGACTGCTAAGTCAGCAGCGCTAGAATACAGAGCTGCTGCTTTATCACTGCTCCCTAAGCCAAGTCTTGCCCTTCTCTATCTCTAATCATAAGGCCTAGAGCCCCTCCATCCTCGAAGGGATCAAGGTCCAGAACCTGTAATCCCTAGGGCTGGCCACACAAGGGAGTCAAGAGTCTTTTTTTAAAACCATTTGATGATGTTTCGAGACCTTAAAATGTTCATATCTATCAGCCTAATAGCTGCGCTATATTCAGTCAATTCTAATAATTGCTGGTACAGACATATTAATGTTTTAAACAGTCTTATGATCCAGGAGGATTAGAGAAGCATAAATGTCCAATAATATGACAATGGTTAAGCAACCATCTACAGGATACAAATGTTAACATTTGTTGGTGCTGGGGCTTTAACTCCAGGTCTGGGCACTGTCTCTGAGCTCTTTTGCTCAAGACTAGAGTGCTACCACTTAGAGCTACAATGCCACTTCTGGTTTTCAGGAAGTTAGTTGGAGATAAGTCCCATGGACTTTCCTGCCCATGCTGGCTTCAAACCACAATCCTCAGCCTCCTGAGTAGCTAGGATTACAGGTGTGAGGCTACCAGCACCCAGCAAAAATAACATCTTTTAAAGTCTAAAATCAACATGTTAAAAGTCTAAAAATTAACATTTTAAAAGTCTAAGAATAAACTAAGAACTTTATACGACACAGTAATAAGCCTTTACATCCAAGACAGAAAATTATACTTCTATAGTATAGCAACAGTGTATGTGTGTGTGTGTATACATGGAGAATCAGAGAGAGAGAATCACACTAAAAATGCATAGAAAAAACTGGAGAGCAGGCTATTAAAAGTTGGCACTGACTGGCAGCTAAATTATGGGTGATCATTTCCTCTTGATTCTTCATACTGTTTTTGGACTTTCTATTATGTTCTGCAATAAGCATGTATTACTTTTAAGAGAAAACATAATTTTTAAAAAGTACAAATTGAAAAGACTAATACAAGTCTGTCCTATATGAAGTCAAACAGGAAGGAAGGGGAGAGGGGAAGAGGGGAGAAACAGGCCAGAACAGAGCTGTGGCCGCTCAGGCCGGAAGCAGGTCAGTCAGGTGGCCCCGCCCCACACGCCCCGTGCTCAGCATACCTTTGGGTTCCTCAGCTGCAGCTGTGGCTTCCCTTCCACAGGTGAATGCGCTCTCGCACTCTTTTCAGGCCGATCTTTTTGGTCGCCCATTGCAAGCTGGAGACAGGAGTCTACGTGACTTTGATACTCTCTGAATGGGACCAGGGATTTGCAGACATAACACTTCTCATTCCTGGCCAACCAGAAGAGAGGGAGAAGAGGCTGTTTTAAGATCTGCTTCTGCCTCTGGGCTCCTGCATGTGTCTCAAAGTTCTTCTACAGGAGAGACATGCCAACCAGTGCAGATTTGCTCAGCGGGATCGCCAATAAAACTAACCTGATGCCAATCAAAAGGACTGAGTGATTAGCAGTTTTCCCTGGCTGTTTCTCTGTACCCTGCTGCTGCAGCAGTGGGATGGTAATGAAATCAGCTCTTCTAACTATCTCAAACAATGCTGATTGCGCCTCACACATAAAATATTCCGTCAAACTCTTCTGAAATTAAGTGTGATAGGTTTTTCAAGGAGAAGTTAAAATTTCCACAGAAAAGGGAGCGCCAAGAGCATTAAATCAAGATGACATTTTTACCATGGTGGATGAACTTGTCTGATTAGTAAATCTAGTCTGTCTGGATGCTAACTCCTTTAATTCTACAACGTGCAATATCACCTAAGAAGTTACTAAAGCACATGGTTCTGCTAAAGGCTTTTGCGTAATTTCATACACATAGTAATTTTTACCTTTTAATTATACGTAGTTTGGGGAAAGAGTCCTTGAAGTTTACTGGGTATCAATGAAAATGGAAATGTTGGGGAAAAGGGAAAACAAGTGAACATTAATTACTTCCTCGTGGAAGGCCCTTTAAATAAAATTTCTCAATTAATTCTTTAGCCCTATTAGGAAACAACTATCCTCCCCAAGGTCTTATAGCTAATAATTATCAGATGCCTCTTATGCCTGATTCTTAAGATCATCTTAGCTTTAAGAAGCTAAGAACCACGCTGTCTTAGACTTCTCTTTCTAGCCATTACTACCCAGTAACTAACAACAAGAGATTATCTCTAAGGAAGGATTTCTCTGGAAGTCATTAAAATAAGAGAAAAAGTCTCTCAAACAAAATGCTGCTGCCTTGTGAGAGAGCTAGGCTAGTATACCTTTCAAAAATTTACCAGTCAATGCAAAAAGCATTTGCTAATTCCACATACGTGAGAGAGATGGAGTCGTGAAAGGAATAGGACCTGCAGACTTGGGTTAGGCAGGCTTCATCACCTTCGTTACATATAATTTCTCAAAAA
>NW_012267245.1:2977556-2990395 GCF_000151885.1 Dipodomys ordii
CCGCGATCCTCAGATCTCAGCCTCCTGAGTAGCTAGGATTACAGGCGTGAGCCACCAGCGCCTGGCTAGCTAATATTGTTAATGCTAACTCAGACATACTTTATGAATGCTAGGGATTTCAACATGAATGCAAGAGTATGACAGTCTTGTCAGGGACACAGAAATGTTAAACATAAAACAAAACAATCGGAAGTGGCGCTGTGGCTCAAGTGGTAGAGCGCTCGCCTTGAGCTGAAGAGCAGAGGGACAGCACCCAGGACCAGAGTTCAGCTCCCATGACTGACCAAAAAACCAAAACCAAAACAAAACAATCCTGAAACCTAAGCTGGCTTTCACCTTTATTCCTGGCTACCCAGGAGGCTGAGTCAGCCTGGGCAGACAAATCTGAGATTCTTATCACCAATTAACCAACAAAATGCTGGAACTGTAGACATGGCAAAAATAATAGAACACTGTGAGCAGAAAAAGTAAATCTAGAGTGTGATACCCTGAGTCAAGCCCCAGTTCAGCCACTGCTTAAAAACTTAAGAAACTTAAGAAATTTAAGAAACTTAAGAAACTTAGCTACTCAGGAGACTGAGATCTGAGGATCATGGTTCAAAGCCAGCTGGGGCAGGAAAGTCCATGAGACTCTTATCTCCAATTAACGACCAAAAAACCAGAAGTGGCGCTGTGGCTCAAGTGGTAGAGTGCTGGCCTTGAGCAAAAGAAGCATGGGGACAGTGCCCAGGCCCTGAGTTCAAGCCCCAGGACTGGCCAAAAAATAAAAAGGTAATCTCCAGAGGAGCATCCCCCCATGGCCATCGCCCCCCACCCCCCAAAAAAAGTTGAGATTAGGGTAGTAGATGCCAGAGGAGGAGGAGGTTGAGGACAGGTTGATCAGTGGGTATAAAGTTCTGGTGTCTTACACAGTAGGTCCTATTATACAGCATTATGACTAGTAGACAATGTACTACTATTTCAAAAAGCTAGAAGAAATGGATTTAAATGTGTTTACTATAAACACATTTAACACTTGAACAGATGCATTAAACCTGATTTAAACATTACATAATACATACATGTATCAAAATATCACATAATTTTTGTATTTTCATATACCAATTAAAACCAAAGAAGAGCCTGAACAGTTTCTGCGTAGAGACTCACTACTCTTAATCCATTGTATGAAAGTAACCTCTGCGATACCGGCACCTCACCCCTTTGAGAACGGGCTTTGGGCCAGACACCAGTGACTCACACCTATAATCTTAGCTACTCAGGAAGCTGAGATAAGAGAATCACAGTCCAAAGCGGACAATCTACAAGCCTTTTATCACACCCAATTAACCTGCAAGAAGTGGAGGTGTGGCTCAAAGGGCAGAGCACCTGCTATCAGTGAAAAAGCAAAGAGAGTGCCAGGTTCTGAGTTCAAGGAAAAGGGCTTTCCTAGCTCAGATGCAACCAATAATGCAAGAAGTCCTCTAAGCAACTCGAAGCCTTTTGCCACGCAACTTCTTATTTGAGGAATGGGATGTGTTGGGGTTTGAACGCAGGGCTGTGTGCTCTACTATTCGAGCCACACTCTCACAGCCCACAATTCAACTTCTGTGCTATGACAGCAGAGAGCATCTGTTCACTCCTGTGGAGCACACGTTTAAAGGAAACAGAAACCTAAGAGCAATATGGAAGCGGAATGGACGTCAGGAAAGAGATACACTGACATAAGCTAGAAACAAGCACAGGAAGCTCAGGCATCCCGACAATGAAGTGATCGTCAGGCCAGAGAAAGACAGGGTGAGAGAAAATGGTCTCTGCTCAATGCAACCCACGCTATGCTGAGGAAGAAGCCTGCGACTGCAACACGACACTTACTTGTCAAGATCTAGAGAAGTCCGCACAGCTGTCCCGCTGCTACTCTTCTTCCTGGCTTCTTTTTGTCTCCGAGTCAACACTGAAAAGAAAACATTGTTAGTTGACAATGCCTAAAACCCCATTCGGTGGGGAAGAAAGTCCATGGTCTTTGAAGTGTCAACTTTTCCCATACTGAAGACAACACCTGCACTGTGTGTACCAAGACTGCCTTTCTGCAAAACAATGAGATTTAACGCCCTCATTCACTCCATGAAAGGTTTTTATGTGCTATACCAACGAGCAGAAATCATGAGATTTAGGGGGATTTAGTAGAGAGAGAGAGAGAGAGAGAGAGAGAGAGAGAGTGTGTGTTGTGTATCAACACTGGAATATTGGGAGCTTGAACTCATTTGCCTGGGCGCTGTCCCTGAGCTTTATTTTGCTCAGGGCTGGCACTCTACCACCTGAGCCACAATTCCACTTCTGGCTTTTTGGATAAGAGTCTTACAAACTTTCCTGCCCAGGCTGGCTTTGAACCCCAATTCTTAGATCTCAGTCTCCTGAAGAACTAGGATGACAGGTGTGAGCCACCGGTGTCTGGCTGGGAGTTATTCTTTCCCAGTCAGAATTTGGTCTGGTATGATACACAGCCAATAAGGCACTCCATGAAACATAGTAATGACCGTTCTAGCTCAGTATCTACCAAAGTCTAATATTTACAAAACTCTGCAGTATGTTCCGCTTATAAACATGGAACCTGCTTCTCCAAACAGTTACACAACCAGCCTCTACCACTACATTAAGACCTCTTCCCTACTTCCGGGATGTATAAATGCTTTGGCCCCCGATGATCTATAAATACTTTGTTTCACACCGAAAGATACTTGTTTATAAAAGCATACCATCTTAAGTGGTCTTGACCATCAATCAAGTGTTTTTCTGTCTTTATTTTTTGCTATAAAAACACTGACAATTTTATTTTTTGCCAATCCTGGGGCTTGAACTCAGGGCCTGGGCACTGTCCCTGACCTTCTTTTGCTCAAGGCTAGGGCTCTACAACTTGAGCCACAATGCCACTTCCAGCTTTTCTGAGTGGTTTACTGGAGATAAGAGTCTCACAGACTTTCCTACACAGGCTGGCTTTGAACTGTGATCCTCAGATCTCAGCCTCCAGGGTAGCTAGGATTATAGGCATGAGCCACCAGTGCCCAGCAGGTGTTAATTCTTTATCCAGTGTGTCACATGATAAACATGTGACGCTGAGTAGGCTGTGTGGTCTCTACCACAACTACTCTGCACTGCAGGAGAAAACCAGCCACAGACAATATAAACCCCTGAGTACACCTGTGTTCCAATCAAAGTTTACTTATAATAACTTGTATCTGACTGGATTTGGCCCAGGACTGGCTGCAGTGTGCCAACCCTTTGCATCCCGCCTTCCATAAATACTGCTGGGAAGCAATAGTATGGGCTCCTTTGGACTGCTAGGGGAATTCGCCTCCTCCAAGGGAAATGCCTTCTGTTGCTACGCTGCAATCTGGCTCAATTTGCATTTACTGGGAGCCATACTAATAATGTGTATTTGCCTCTGGGAGTATGACATGGAAGACCTGGAAAAGGAAGAAAGCACGGTTTTCCACTGTGCCCTTTTGTGAGTGCATGCCAGTACTAGTAATCTGAACTCGGGGTCTCACATTCTCACTAGGCTTTGTCACTCATGGCTAGTTCTCTACCATTTGAGCCAGGCCTCCACTTCCAACTGTTTGTTGGTTAATTGGAGATAAGCATCTTGAATTTGTCTACCTAGGTTGGCTTCAAAACAAGATCCTTGGGGCTGGGAAGGTGGCTCAGTGGCATAGTGCTTGCCTTGCATGCATGAGGCCCTTGGTTGGATTCCTCAGTACCACATAAGCAGAAAAAGCCGGAAGTGGGGCTGAGGCTCAAGTGGTAGAGCGCTAGTCTACAGCCAAAGAGCTGAGGGACAGCGCCCAGGCCCAGAGTTCAGGCCCCACCACCAACAAAAAACAACAACAAGATCCTTACATCTCAGCCTCCTAAGTAGCAAGGATTCTAGGCATGAGTCAACAGTGCCTGGCCACTATATACTTCTTTGTAATGTTGAGTTAAAAAAATTTTTTAAAGGGCTGGAGAAGGTAGATAGGTAGCTGCAGTGATTCATGCCTATAATCTTCTAGTCCAGAGGTACAGTTAGGAGGACCATCTTTTGAGGACAGCTGAGCAAAAAGTTAGTAAGATCCTATCTCAACAAACAAGCTAGAAGTGGTGGGTGGCATATGTGTGTAATTTTAGGTTAAGCAGCAAACATAGGAAGATTGTGGTCTGAGGCTAGCCTGAGACCCTATGTGAAAAATAGCCCAATCCCAAAGGAGTAGGGAAGGGGTGGTGTGGCTCAAGTAGTCAAACAGTTACCCAGCAAGCACAAGACTCTCAGGCCCAACCAGATACTACTAAAACAAGAGCAGGGGGGAGGGAAGGTAGAACTACATTACAAATATCCAGGCACCAGTTAGAAACTGAACACCTATTTCTAAGCTTCTGCCCAAGTCAGATTTTATAAAAAAAAATTAAAGTACTACAGGAGAAAATCGTCCAGGACACAGCTACAGACCCAGCTTCCAATCTATCAATCTACAACTTACATTTCTTCATCTTATGAATGGTGATTTCATGAGAAATTTAATCAAGTGCTTTGTTGAAATCAATTAAAGGGTCAGTGCCTCAAGATTACTGATTCCTTTAAGTTTTCTTTTCCCCCTCTCCTATTGGTCCCTCATATTGACTAACAAGCATAAAAATAAAGAGGAAAAAAAAACAATTTGGAAACCACTCCACAGACAGAGCTGGAAAAGGAATTACTTGCTTCCAGCACTTTATGTCCAGCTCTACTGAACTTAGTACATTTTTGCTCTTAACCATTTATGTCATTCTCCTTGCTATACCATGCAAATTCTGAATTCAGAAGTTTAAAAAAAAATCTGATCAGTGTTCTCAGCAGAGTTCAGCACGGATATTAATAAAAATCTGGATGATTAAATTCTATATTGGTAGCCAGATGCCAGTAGCTCACTGTAATCCTAGCTACTCAGGAGACTGAGAACTGAAGATCACAGTTTGAGGCCAGTCTGGGCAGAAAAGTCCTCTTGAGACTCTTATCTCCAGTTAACTACTCAAAACAAAACCCAAAACCGGAAGTGGTGCTGTGGCTCAAAGTGGTAGAGTACTGGTCTTGAGCAAAAGAACTTAGGGACAATACCCAGGCTCTGAGTTCAAGGCCCAGGTCCATAACAGAAAAAAAAGTCTCTATTTGATAAGCCAGGCATAATGGTACATGACCGTGATCCCACCACTTGGGAGGCTGAAGCAAAATGGATAGTAAAATTTAAGCTAGCCTGGACCACATAACAGGACCCTGTCTCAAAAAAATAAAAAATTAAAAAATGCACTAAAGTCCCTGCAAAGCTCTCATCAAAAGATAGGCTCAAGACAGGCGCTGGTGGCTGACACCTGTAATCCTAGCTACTCAGGAGGCTTAGATCTGAGGATCCCAGTTCAACACCAGCTGTGGCAGGAAAGTTTATGATATTCTTTTTTTTTGGGGGGGTATCCGGTTGTGGGGCTTGAACTCAGGGCCTGGGCGCTATCCCTCAGCTCTTCAGCTCAAGGCGAGTGCTCTACCACTTGAGCCACAGCACCACTTCCAGCCTTTTTTTCCCCTGCTTATGTGGTGCTGAGGAATGGAACCCAGGGCCTCATGCGTGCAAGGCAAGCACTCTACCACTGAGCCACCTTCTCAGCCCAGTCTGTGAGACTCTTATCCCCAATGAACCACCAGAAAACTGGGAAGTGGCGCTGTGGCTCAAGTGGTGGAGCACTCGCCTTGAGCTGAAGAGCAGAGGTACAGCGCCCAGGCCCAGAGTTCAAGCCCCGTGACCAAGTCCCTGCAAAGCACATATCATTATCTGTATTTTATAGATGATGAAATATTAACCTGACCAAGGTCACAAAGCCAAACAAACCCAACGCAAGGAAGGCAATCCATGTCTGACTGCAAGGAGTGTGCCTTTTTCTACAAGAGCAGACCGTCTCTCCCGGGAAGGCAAAGGATGGGAAGAGAGAAAGAGGTAAACGTGAGTGAGTAGGCAGGTAAAAGTATCTGAGGGACACCTCAGATGGCCAGGACTAAAAGGCACTTGAAAGCTAGGAGACACAACTACAATCAAGCAACACTACCTCAGCTGTGTGGACTCCATCCACCAGCAATACAAGTAGGACGGTGGCTTAGCAATGTCATGATGCATCCAAAAATAAAGAGTGTAGTCTACTGATAAACAGCACTGGCTCTGGAGTCAGAATGCACCCAACCTGTGCTACTACTACCTGTGTAACCTCTGAATATCAGTTTATCTTAAAAAAAAAAAAAAGGTCATATGGGAAACCACAAATAAAGTTGTACAAGCCACAGCACCACTTCCGGCTTTTTTCTTTTTGCTTATGTGGTGCTGGGAATCGAACCCAGGGCCTCAGGCATGCAAGGCAAGCACTGTACCACTGAGCCACCTTCCCAGACCCTATTTCATAACTTTATTCGAGGGCTTAAAAGCCATGCTTGAAACCAGAGCCTATCTGTGTACAATTTTGGTCTGTTTTAAATGGTTTCCACACTAAATTCTACACAGGATGGACAAGTAAATAGCCAAAGCATTACAGAATAGTTCTTAATACCATATAAACATCAGCACATTTGCTTTCAAAATTCAAAGATAAGCAGTCAAAAATAAACCGTATGGCTGAGTACTACTGTCTGCAGTCAAGACAAGGGCTCCTGGAGGAGAGTGGAAATTGCACAAAGAAAAGCGATTTCACAGAATGACAGTGGTTAAGTCTCCTCAGGTTGTCTTCCCCAGACTCGAAGCCCTCATTCAGTACACATGTTTGAGAGAGCAGGAAGCACAGAACTTCCTCCTGACCCCAGCACCTCATGCTGCCTGCCTGGGGCGGAGACTAAAACTACCAAAGAACTAACTCGTTCCCTCTGAAATACATGGCTACTTAAAGTTTAAATCTTAATTACAATTAGGTATAATTTAAAATTCAGCTGCTCTGTCTCCTGAGCCACATTTCAAATGCTCAACAGCCACAAGTGACTACTGTATTTGACAGTACAAGTAAGACGTTTTCCATCACGGCGGTGCTTTTCCTCTAAGAGATAAACAGCACCAATGCTGTCATGCCTCAAATCTGTTTACCTTGGGAGCCACAAGAAATCCAAGCTTCCAGGCCTAGCAGGGAGGCTCACGCATCTAGTTCCAACACTAGGGTGGCTAAGAGAGACACCTCATAAGGAGAAGGAAGGGGAGGGGAGGGGAGGGGAAGGGATTCCAACTTTCTCTGAATCTAAAGGTCCATTTTAGTGAACTCTATAGTTTTGTATATACGAGATGTAGTCTGATAAGAGGTTTCTTTTTTCCCTTCCTTTCAAATCTGAAAGGAAGAAATGACCTGTATTTCATTTCTAATTGCCCTGGCTAGAACCTTTAGTGCCATGTCAAAAGTGGAGAGGACATCTTTCTTTGTTCCTGGTTAAGAAAGCTTTCAGCCTTTCACCATTAACTAAGTAAATGGTAACAAAGGGTTTTTCCTAAGTGCCCCCTCTCAGGTTAAGAAGTTCCTGTTTATTTCTATTTCAAGTTTTTCAAGTATCTTATCAGGAAAGTGTATTGAGTTTTGCCAAATGCTTTTAGATATCACATAGTTTTTTGTCCTTTCTTCTATCATACAGTGTATTATGTTAATTGACTTCCTAATGTTAAGCCTTTCAGGTAACTTTTTGATGATGGAAGAGCACCAGAAGAACTTCTATATTACTCTGCTACTAAAATGATTAATCTGCTTCCATCCACAGCCACCTACTGTGGGTCTGCCTTTCTATTACATGAGATGAACTGCCCCGAGGGCTGACACACTAACTTTGCCATGTGACCCTGGCTCCTAGTACCTCTGGATTAATCAACCTGCCTGCCATCAGCTCTCCTGAATGATTACGTTTTCCCTCTTTTTCAGATAATTTCTATCAGCATACAAGTGTGTGGCCCTCATTCTCACCTGGTTATTTGTAACTTCATCTCTTACTATCTACTCTGCATCCCCACTTGCCATTCTCTACCACCCTAAATGATGTGTGACACCAAACTCTTAGTTTTCTCCTCCAAACCTGATTCTGCCCATGGTTCCATTCTCAAAAAATGAAATCATCACCATGTGCTGGTGGCTCACACCTATAACCCCAGCTACTCACGAGTGTAAGATCTGAGGATCAAGGTTCAAAGCCAGCCTGGGCAGGAAAGTCTGTGAGACTCATCTCCAATGAATCACCAAAAAACTGGAAGTGGTGCTGTGGCTCAAGTGGTAGAGCGCTGGCCTTGAGCTCAAGAGCTGAGGGACAGCGCGCAGGCCCAGAGTTCAGGCCCCATGACAACCCAGAACAACATTACATCTTTTTACATCTTGCCAGGAATAGTTCAAGGGCTTCCTCCTCAGTCACAATTTTTGTTTCTATTTCTCTACAGACTTATTTTCCACATAGTAGCCCGTCAGATTGCATCACCTGCTTATTTTCTACTTCTCCATGTCATTTCGTGGTATTTAGAATAAAGTACAAAACACTTGACTTAGCCACTGCTGACCTCCTTCCAGCTCTGCAGCTCTAATTCAGTTATTGTGGCTCTCTGCAACTTCAAAAACATATAACATCTTGGGCTGGGAAGTGGTAGAGTGCTTGCCTAGCATGCATGAAGCCCTGGGTTTGATTCCTCAGTACCACATAAACAGAAAAAGTCAGTAATGGTGCTGAAGCTCAAGTGGCAGAGTGCTAGCCTTGAGCAAAAGAAGCTGGGACAATGTCCAGGCCCTGAGTTCAAGCCTCAGGATTGGCAAGAAATAAAAATAAATAGTCTTTAAAAACATCATATAAAAATCATATAAAATCTTGCTTTCATATTTATTCTCTTTGCCTAAAGTGACTCCATTAAATATCTCCAAAAGTCTCTCATTTTTAATTTTTAAAAATCACTACTTCTCTGTTCCAGTCAATTTATACCCCCTATTCTTGCCTCATTTTTCTCATTTATTTATTTTTCTCTCACAAATGTAAGCTCTCAAAACACTTTCCCTTTCATTCTATGCTATGTTCAGCTTGTCCCATAGTTCCTGGGTTGTAGCAGATGCTGAATAGTTAGGTTGTAGGTAAAGAAGCCCAAATGGCCAGGTGCCAGCGACTCATAACTCTAATCCTAGCTACTTCTGGAGGCTGAGATCCGAAGACCATAGTTTGGAGCAAGCCTGGGTAGGAAGTCCGTGAGACTCTTATCTCTAATTAACACCCACCCCCCAGTAAAAGTGAAACTGTGGCTCAATTAATAGAATGCCAACATTGAGCACAAAAGCTCAGGGATAGTGCCCAGGCTTTGAGTTCAAATCTCAGGAGAGGAACAAAAAAAGGAGTAAGAGGAGGAGGAGGAGGGAGGAAAGGAAGAGAAGGAGGGAGGGAGGGAGGCGGGGAGGGAAGGAGGGAGGGAGGGAAAGAAAGAAAGAAAGGAAGGAAGGAAGAAAGAGAGAGAGAGAAAGGAAGGAAGGAAGGAAGGAAGGAAGGAAGGAAGGAAGGAAGGAAAAAAAGAAAAGAAAAACTAAATGAAAAGGGAAAGGGGAAAGAGAAAGGACAAATGGGACAGTAAGAACAATACAATGGTTAGCACCAATGGCTCATGCCTGTAATCCTAGCTACTCAGAAGATCTGAGGATCACAATTCAAAGCCAGTTCAGGCAGTTAAAGTCTATGAGACTCTATCTCCAGAAAGCTGGAAGTAAAGCAGTGGCTCAAATGATAGAGCGCTCGCCTTGAGCTAAAAGTTAAGGGACAGCATCCAGGCCCTGAATTCAAACCCCCCGGACCAGTTTACACACACAGACACAAGAAAATTGTGTGTGTGTTTATATTCATATATAAGCATATATATGTGTTGTATACATATATACACTCTCTCTCTCTCTCTCTCTCTCTCTCTCTCTCTCTCTATATATATATATATATATATATGGATGCTTAGCAGTGCTTCCATCTCAAAGAAAACAAAAAGGGTTCATACAAATGAAGCTCCTAAAAACACACTAGTCTTTTTCTTTTTGCCAGTCCTGGGGCTTGAACTCAGGCCCTGGGCACTGTCCCTGAGCTTCATTTGTTCAGGGATAATAGTCTACCACTTGAGCCACAACACCACTTCTGGCTTTTTCTGTACATGTGGTACTGAGGAATCGAACCCAGGGCTTCATGCATGCTAGGCGAGCACTCTGCCACTGAGCCACCTTCCCAGCCAACACACTATTCTTATTTGTGAAGTAGAAGCAAAAGATCAAGAACCACTACGTTGTTTTGTTTTGTGTGCCGGCACTGGAGACTGAATCAGGAGAGTTTTAGGGACTTAGAAATTCACCTATGATTCAGCCCAATGTAGGCCTCTGTAACAGTTCAATGTTTGCTTTTCACAGGCTTGTTTTTTGTTTTGTTCTGTTTTTGTTTATATTTTATGAAATATTCTATGTCTCATCCCCTACCACAGATCACTCTGAAGGAGGTTTAGGCATAGTTTCATCTATGCACATATCTACAAGGTAAGGGCTTTTACAAAATAGATCCACTGTTTTTTGCCTGTACCATTGTACATACTAGTCAGCAACCTCCTTTCCGTGTGTGTGTGTGTGCGTGCGTGCGCGCGCGCGCACACACTGGCATAAGAGGCTTGAATTCAGGGCCTGAGCACTGTCCCAGAACCAAGATCCCCAAATCTTAACTCGCTAGAATTACAGACATGAGCCACTGGCATCGAGCTAATTTTTCTTCTTTTTAGAAAATTAAACCAGGATCCATATTAGGTTTGCTTAAGTCAGGGTCCAAACAAGGTTTATGCATTATTTTGGTTAATATCTCTCTTAATTATCTTTTAATTTTTCAGTTATTACCTTGCCTTTCTTCCATTATGTTTTGTTAAAGAGATTTTTTTCTTTTCAGAAAATTCCTTTCTATATTTTTCAGATCTTACCCTTTTCTATCTTTAACATGTTTCCCTGTTCTTGAATAATTTCTGAAAACTGTTAATTCTATTTGAGACTTGATGAGATTCAGTTTAGTTAAAAAAAAAAAAAAGTAGCCGGACGCTGGTGGCTCATGCCTGTAATCCTAGCTACTCAGGAGGCTGAGATCCCAGGATTGAGGTTCAAAGCCAGCCTGGGCAGGAAAGACTGTGAGACTCCTATCTCTAATAAACCACCAGAAAACCGGAAGTGGCGCTGTGGCTCAAGTGGTAGAGTGCTCGCCTTGAGCTGAAGTAGCTGAGGGACAGCGCCCAGGCCCAGAGTTCAAGCCCCACGACCAAAAAAAAAAAAAAAAAAAAAGCAAAACTTTTTTCACAAGTACATTATAGCTGAACATTGGTGGCTGACACCTGTAATCCTAGCTACTTAGGATTGATTGCAGTTCAAAGCCAGTCTGGGCAGCAAAGTCCAAGATATTCTTTTCTCCAATTAACTGCTAAAAAGCCAGGAATGCTGCTGTGGTTTAACGTGATAAAGCATTAGCCTTGAGCACAAATGCTCAGGGAGAGGACCTAGGCCGAGACTGACATATAAGGAGTATTGCATATTATTATGCAATTATTATGGTACTGCATATTTCATACAACTGGGAGGTACAGCATACCTGATTGTCTTTCTTCTTCCTCCCTCCCTTTCTTTTCTTTTTTCCCTTTTACTAGGACCTGGGCTACCTACTTGGTTGATGCTCTACTACTTGAGCCATGCCTCCAACCCAGCTCTTTGCTATTTTGCAGCCTGGATCCAAATTATAACCCTGCAGACCTCAGCCTCCTGAGTAGGTAGGATTTACAGATGTGAATCATGATACCCTGACTTGATTCTTGTCATGATTTTAAGGTGGATCAGTTAAGTCAGACACTGATCTAACCCATTAGGAAGCTCCATACTAGCTTTGTTCATCACCTAGATACAGTATTTGATTAGGGTATCACCATATGTAAGTATTTTTTTTAATTATAAAAGTGGTACATGCTCATTTTAAAAAACAGTAACACAAAAAGGTATAAAGAAGAAACAAGCACTCTAAATCTAACCTCCTTTCCCTTAAATTATGGCAAACACTTTGCTATGTTTCTTTTTGTATTTATCTTTTATTCTTGCATAGTATTTCATCTTGTTTTTGAATACTGGTTGTTTAAATTTTTCATAGTTGTTAATGATGCTTTGACAAAACATCTTTTCCATAGCCCCATCTAAATATAGATAATTACTTCAGAATCAACCTCCAAACTATAATTCAAGGGTCAGAGGATACAAATAATTTTAAAATTCTAGATATACTGACAAATTACTTAAATAAAAACTACAGCTGCTAAAAAAACTGACTGAGCTATAAATATATAAGTACTAGTATGATCTAGATAAGTGACTTCTGAGACTACTAAATTATTCAGTACATCATAGATTGAAGAATTTTGTTTAAAAAAAATAATCTGGTAGAAGCCAGAGCCAGTGGCTGCTGCTTATAAAGCTAGCTAATCAGGAGGCTGAGACCTGAGGATCTGAGGGGGATGCAGGTGCTGATGGCTCACACCTGTCATCCTAGCTACTCAGAAGGCTGAGATCTAAGGATCGCAGTTGGAAGCCAACCCTAGGCAGCTAAGACTGTGAGACTCTTATCCACCAAAAAAGATGGAAGTGGAGCTGTGGCTCAAGTGGTAGAGCACCATCCTTGAGCAAAAAGAAGCTCAGGGATAGTACCCAGGCCCTGAGTTCAAGCCCCAGGACAAGAAAGAATGAAAGAGGGCTGGGAAGGTGGCTCAGTGGTAGAGCGCTTGCCTTGCATGCTCGAGGCCCTGGGTTTGATTCCTCAGCACCACATAAGCAAAAAGAAAAAAGCC
>NW_012267245.1:2991100-3013584 GCF_000151885.1 Dipodomys ordii
AGGGGAGGGGAGGGGAGGGGAGGGGAGGGGAAGGGAGGGGAGGAAAGAAAGAAAGAAAGAGAGAGAAAGAAAAGAAAGAAAGAAGAAAGAAAGAAAGAAAAGAGTAAAGAAAGAAGAGAAGAGGGAAGAAGGGAGGGGGAGGGGGGAAGGAAAGAAGAAAGGAAGGGAAGGGGGAGAACAATGAAAGGGTGACATCAATCATGATGCACTATACTTATAAACTGATAACACCTTTGTACAACTACTTAAAGATAATAAAAATAAATTAAAAAATAAAATAAGCCAGGCACTGGTGGCTTATGACTGTAATTCTAGCTACTTAGGAGGCTGAAATCTGAGGATTATGGTTAAAAGATCCCAGGCAGAACAGTGCCCAGGCCCAGAGTTCAAGCCCCACAACCTACCCCCCCCCCCGCAAAAAAAAGGCTATCTTAAAACTTGAGCTCATAGAGACATTAAGAAATATAACAGGAAGGCCCCAGTATACAAGAAAATATTAGTACAGCATACATATTTGCTAACATCTAGCATTCAGGACATAGGAGTAACCTCCATCTCAATAATAAAAGTCAAACACTCCAATATTTTAAATGACAAAATATTTGAACCTACGCTCCAAAAATGATACACAAATAATTCAATGGTCATGTGGAAAACAGTATTCAAATGCCGTTACTTATCAGAGAAATGCAAATTTATATGACCTGCACCTAGCTGATTGGCTAGGCTTTAGTGGGGTCGAAACCCAAAGAACCAATGTTGAGCAACTAGACAGCTCACATACTGCTGTGCAGGGATGTAAATGGTACAATCCTTCTGGAAGAAAGCTTGGCATGTCATCTAAACTAGCAATTCCATTCCTCGCTATCTATCCAAGAGATACATGTGCACTATACAACTGGCACAGGAGTGTTCATAGCAGTTTTCTTCCTAACAGGAAAAAAAAAATCTACGGATATGAAAAAGAATAAAGGAACTAGAATATTCATATAAGGAACTGCACACACATTTTATTTACTTATTTATGTTTTTATTTTTGGAAGTGTGCATGCTAGGCAAGTACTATATTACTGAACTCATCTCTAGCCAGGAAAAAACTATTAACACGTATAATAGCATGGATAAATCTCCAAACCGTATGTTAAGTGGAAGAAACATTATGTAAAAGATGACATATACTGCCCCAATCTCTCACAAGTTACAAAACTCAAGGCGTTTTGAGGACGTGGCTCAAGTGATAGAACGTTTGCCTAAAAAGCACAGGCTCTGAGTTCAAAATTCTAGTACCACACACAAAAAATTAAGGCCAGGCATGGTGGCTCACACTTATAATTTCAGTAATCGGAGAGATGGAGAGGTAGGGAGAATTATGGTTACATAATGATTTTGAGCAGTATTTGGTACTTGTGACTAATGCCTATAATTCTAGCTACTTAGAGGAGGAGGCAGAGATCTGAAGACTGAAGTTCAAAGCCAGACAAAGCAGAAAGTCCATGAGACTCTTATCCCCAACTAAGCACCAAAAAAGCCAGAAGTGGAGCTGCAGTTTAAGTGGTACAGTGCTAGCCTTGAATGGAAAAGTTTCAGGACAATGCCTAGGCCCTGAGTTCAAGCCCCACAATCAGCACAAAAAGAAAGAAAGGAAAAGATGCCTATCACCAAGAGTCTTAAACATATATGTACAAATCATGAACGGCTTAGTCTTAGGAGAAAAAAAAAATCTTGTTGAACTGTGTGAGTGGCTCAAATACTAAAGCACCTCCCTAGTGTGAGGCCCTGGTTCAACCCCTAGTACCATAAAAACATACTTTGTTGAGGTTTAGCTCTTCTATAAATTTTAACAGCCTAAGATATTAGCATCAAAATCTCCCCCCGCCCCCCGTCGGTTGTGGGGCTTGAACTCTGGGCCTGGATGCTGTCCCTCAGCTCTTCAACTCAAGGCTAGCACTCTATCACTTAAGCCACAGTGCCACTTCTGGTTTTCTGGTGGTTCATTGGAGATCAGAGTCTCAGGGATGTTCCTGCCCAGGCTGGCTTTGAATCTCAGTCCTCAGATCTCAGCCTCTGAGTAGTTAGGATTACAGGCATGAGCGAGCATCAAAAATATGTGAAACTTGTTTCTTTATTCAATAACTATGAAAAAAAATGAGGCTTAAGGAGAGTTGAGCAGAGCAGCTATTAGGATGATACTCTTTAGGTATAATAGTATTATTACTATTTGGGGGGGAGGATACCCAGTAGAATAATGAACAATTTGAATGGAGAGGGTTGGGATGAAGACTCTGCAGATGGAGCAAAGATGTGCTGACTGGCTGAAACACAGGATCATCAAGATGCTATCAATCCATTCAATTTTCAATCCAGTCCATTCAAATTTTCAATTTGAAATTTTCTGTAAGTAAAAATCTAATAGGAGACACTGAGGATATAGCTCAGTGGCAGAGTGCTTACTTGCAAGGCCTTGGATTCAATTCTCAGTATTAAATTTTTTTTTTTAAGGTACAAAAAGGTACAAGGGCTGGGAATTTGGCTCAGGGGTAGAGTGCTCGCCTCACATGCATGAAGCCCTGGGTTTGATTCCTCAGTACCACACACACAAAAAAAGCCAGAGATGGCACTATGGCTCAAGTGGTAGAGCGCTAGCCTTGAGGACTGGCAGAAAAAAGTCCCTTTGCAAGATAATAACCCAAGTTATACTGCCACCTGTCTTCTAGGAGGTCTTTTTCTAAAGAACCATTAATGATCATCAAGTCAAAATCATATACTGTCACAAAAGCCTAAATGTAGATAATGCTAAAGGAGGTTCATATAGAGAAAAAACAGAACTTGTCTGAATTTCACGAATAAAAGCATTGCCAAGGCTTTTCTGAAAATATAACAGATGACAGTAGTACATAAAACAACACGCAAATCCCTTAAACACCTTTACAATGTAATACACACAAAAGACTCTGTGTGTGAACTCATTTAAGAACTAGAGTGCTACCAACACTGATTAGCTATGCATCTTTTCTGACGGTGGTCTTCTACTTCCACCCCACCCAGGAAAGCCTTCATTCTCCAAATCAGATTGGCTTTATTTTATTCTTACTTACAGTTTTACCACAGATTGTTTTGTTTTGTTTGAGACAGGGTCTCACTTATGTAGCTAAGGCTGGCCTTGAACTCTCTGCCTGCCTCCTCCTCCTAGTATGGGAATCCTAAGTGTGAGCTACCATGCTCCCCGTACACAATAAACAATATATTGGCTACCATAGACTTAATATTCTGAAACTGTTTTGGTTTTTAAAATCTATTCAATGCAAGATGCTTTCAAGTACAAAGCATTCGTTTTTAGTTAAATCAAGTTATATTTCAGCTCTTGACTCTCTCCAAGGATGTGAGCATAGAAAAGTCATTTCCCTGTCAAGCCTGTTTCCTCTTCTACAAAGATGGAATAATACCTGCTTTAAAAAAAAACAAAACTGTGCAAAGGGTCTAGGAACAAAAAAAACTGTGTAAGGATTAAAACAAAACTAACAAAAATATAGTGCTCATAAGTGGTGACCACTGTTGATTAATGTTAGGTATGATTCAGGGAAGATTGAACAAATGAAATCTTTTACTTAATATAAAAATAATACCTTAGCCAGGCACTCGTGGTGCATGTCTATAATTCTAGCCTCTTGGTCTGGGAAGGTGGCTGAGTGGTAGAGTTCTTGCCTAGCATGCATGAAGCACTGGCTTCGATTCCTCAGTACCACATACACAAAAAAAGCTGAAAGTGGTGCTGTGGCTCAAGTGGTAGAGTGCTAGCCTTGAGCAAAAGAAGCTCAGGAACAGTGCCCAGACCCTGAGTTCAAGCCCCAGGACTGGCAAATAATAAAATAAAATAATTAATAATAATAATAATTAATAAATCCTAGCTTCTCAGAAGGCTGAGATCTGAGAATTGAGATTTAAAGCTAGCTTGAGCAAGGAAAGTCTGTGAGACTCTTATCTAAGTCTCCACTTAGAGGTCAAAGATTCTGGTACTCTGCCTTCCTGAAACCACGAGAGGCTTCATGGTCCTCTCAAACTTTCCCACTTATGTTCACCTCTATACAGACAAAGCAGAGGGAACAGAGAAATAAAGAATGCTGACTCTGATCCTGTGACTTGGGCTCAGGCCCCAGCTCTGGCTCACTAACAGCCTGGCATTATCAATGGTAAAATGAAGATAACAATACTTATACTCTAGATAATTATAGCATCTTTTGTCATTCTAAGATAATTCTAGTGGGTATCACTGATCTAATATTAACTCCTTGAACTTTTTTCTTTCTTAAACTGCTCTAGAAGCCTGAATTAAAAAGTGTGACTAGATTCTGAGGTGAGAATTTCTCTAAAATGGTTTTCAGCTCCTAATATTCCTCTTACACATAATGCTTTGGGTATTAACTCAGGTGTTAAAATGAGCTATTTTATTTTTCAAGGAAGAAGTAAGCACATATGACAGAGGAAAACTGCTAGAAAGAAACCCTGAGTAAAGCCAGGCTTGTTGGCTCACACCTATAGTTCCCAAGATTTCATCTTAACCAATAAACAGTTGGGCTCAGTAATGCATGCCTATCATCCAGCTACATAGGAGGAGTAGGGTCTTACATCAGCACAGTTAGTAAGACCTTTTACCAAAAGGCTTAGGGGCATGGCTCAAGTGGTTCAGTACCTACAAGGAGAAGGCCCTGAGTTCAAACTCTAGGAGAGACAGACAAGAGAGAGGGAAGAGGACAGAGAAGGGGTGAGGAGAGAGAGAGCAAGCCTGAGAGTGTGAGACAGTGAGAGCCTAACTCTTCAACATCAAGGCACAGGAGCAGAGTAGCTGAAGTGAAAGTGGTCAGTGATAAAAGGATCAAGGTAGGAAGAGCAAAGACACAGACTGCAGCGAGACCACCATTTCATATGGCACATCAAACGGTACCTTTATTAATGCACCAGAGCGGAGCGGACACGAGGAAATGTCCCACCAAATGATTCAAAGTTGTTAGAAGACATCTAAGACCATGCGGATGAGAGGAGAGCGGCTTCCATATTATTCATCCAAGAAGAGAGTTCAAGGCTGGAGGGAAAGCCTAAGAGTTCACTCACTAGTTAGAAGACAGGACGTATTTCTATACCAGGTAACATTGGCACTCAATCAACATAATGGCCTTTCTAGAAATCATGTAATAGTTCGGGGGAGAGGAGGGAAAGACAGGGGAAGGGGGGAGCAGGCAGAGGGAGAGTCCCTTAGAAGAAATCTCTATGGTTAACAATACCTAGTGCCCAGCTGAGCACCAGTGACTCAAGTCTATAATCCTAGCTACTCAGGAGGCTGAGATCTGAGGATTGAGGTTTAAAGCCAACACTGGCAGAAAAATCCAAGACACTCATATCTTTAATTAACCAGCAAAAAAAAAAAAATGCTAGACTGGAGATCTGGCTCAAGTTGTAGAGTATCAGTTATGAGTGAAAAATGGAAATGAGAGCCTGAAGCCCTAAGTTCAAGCTCCAGTATCAGCACACACACAAAAGAGACCCAGTACCATGCTATGATCAAAACAGCCTTCTCTTAAATGTCTTTGCATTTCACTTTGTAAGTTGTTTCTATCACTTTGGTTTCCTCTGTCAAAAACAAGTTTCCATAATGAAAACAAAGAATTAAGTACAATTAGTAAAATATGTTGGGAGCTTATATGCAGGGGCTGGGAAGGTGGCTCAGTGGTAGAGCACTTGCCTTGCATGCATGAGGCCCTGGGTTCGATTCCTCAGAACCACATAAAGAAAAAAGCCGGAAGTGGCACTGTGGCTCAAGTGGTAGAGCGCTAGCCTTAAGCTGAAGAGCTGAGGGACAGCACCCAGGCCCAGAGTTCAAGCCCCACAACTAAAATATAAAAATAAAGTAAAATTATATGTATTTCTGTGAATATAAAGAATTTCTAATAGTACGAAATGTTAGATAAATGCTTATAACTTGGGGGAGGAGCCAAATATAAAACAGGAAGTGGGTGGATGGACAGTCCCATGCACAGACACACACACTGAGTATCTTTTTGCCAAATGCTTGATACCAGAAGTGTTTCAGATCTTTAAATATTTCAGATTTTGGACTGTTTGCATATGATAATTTTTAAAAAGGACCCAAGTCTAAATATGAAATTACTTTGTGTTTCATATACACATAGTCTGAGTAGTTTCATGTAACACATTAATATGCCTGAGGTTAGACTGTGACCCATCTTATGAGGTCAGATGTGGAATTTTCCACTTGTGGCATCATCTAGATGCTCAAAAAATTTCAGATTTTGGAGCTTGTCAGATTTTAGAGTTTAAAGTTGGGACATCAAATCTGTATGTATAGCAGAACCCAATATTTGGAGAAGGGACTCCAGAGTTTATCTACCACCATCTCCTAAAATAAGCACACTAGAATTTGTATGGTGGTTTCACTGGTTGATTTCATTTGTTACGTTTATATCCAGGAAAGAAATGCATGTTTTAAATTCCCAGTTGCTCTGGAGGTAGGTCACATTCCTTTAAACGTACCACTTTGAGCATCTAGCAACTACTGACTTCTGGAACAGGCCTCCATCTCTTCCCCATCTTCCTCCTCCTCTTCCCCCCAACTTTATAGTTTCCTCCACTTACCACAATAGTGATGAATTCCTTCTTTCTACTTGCTGCCCACCCTCCCCCTTTAACTGCGTGGATTCTAATGCTCTTTTTCCTGTATCAGTGCCACTTCTGTTCACACTGATTAGATCTTTCTGCAGGATCAGCACTGCTTCTGCTTCAAGAAATAAAGCTTTGACAGTGTTCACATAAGAAGAGGACTGCTGCCCCAAGCTGCATAAATCTGGAAATGTGCGGAGAACTGATGGGTGAATAGAAATATCCTGGAAAGCACCTTTGAGGCAAAAAGCAAATAATTTATAAAGAACTTAGCCAGGCGCTCGTGGCTCACGTCTGTCATCCTAGCTATTCAGGAGGCTGAGATCTGAGGATCACGGTTCAAAGCCAGCCTAGGCAGGAAAGTCCGTGAGACTCTGATCTCCAATAAAACCCCTAGAAAACCAGAAGTGGCGCTGTGGCTCAAGCCGTAGAGCGCTCGCTTTGAGCTGAAGAGTGAGATACCCCCTCGCCCCTCCACCCCCGCGCCGGGTTCCCCTCCTCACTCCTATCATTGAGTATGCTTCCCAAACAGCAAGATATGAAAAAACTTAAGCTGAATCACTATACAAAGGAATAAGTCAATAACCTTAAGACAGAACAATTTTTGGGTTTTTTGGGGTTTTTTTTTGTTGGTTGTGGGCCTGAACTCTGGGCCTGGGCACTGTCCCTCAGCTCTTCAGCTCAAGGCGAGCGCTCTACCACTTGAGCCACAGTGCCACTTCCAGCTTTTTCTGCTTATGTGGTGCTGAAGAATCGAACCCAGGGCCTCATGCATGCAAGGCGAGCGCTCTACCACTGAGCCACCTTCCCAGCCCAAGACAGAACAATTTTTATAGACAAAAAGATAAACATATATAGAAGAACCAAACAAGCAATAATTTAGAAGTAACTTAACTCAACCACAATTAAGAATAAGCCCAAATCCATGAGATTTCAGGAGAGTATGTCAGTCAGCCTTCTGCATCAGGGAAAGATACCTGAGAGAAACAACTTTATTTTGACTTTAGATTCAGAGGTTACAATCCATGGCTAGCCACCTCCATTATTTCTGGGTCTGGGGTGAAGAGAACATCAGGGAAGGCGAGTGTGTGTGGTGAGCATAATTGCTCACTGATGGGCAGCCAGAAAACAGAGAGAAAAAGGAGGAGCCGGGGAACAGAACCCCTTCAAAGAAATGCCCCTTCTCAGGCCCAGACCTCCTCCACCTCCCAATAATGCCTTCAAATTAGGAATTCATCAGTGGATGAACCCACTGATTAGGACAGACCCCCCCCACCCCCGCCTTGATCCAACGAGTATCACAACTGGATCTACCAACTGAGGAGCAAGCCTTCAACATATAAGCCTTTTGAAAGGCACTTTGTATCTATAGTGTAACAGCTCAAAGTAGTCAAACTCAGCAGTCATACCCACTTACCCTTTCTCCTTCTTCCTTCCTGGATCACAGATGTGAGGTCTAAAGAAGCAGCGCATATCAATCAAAGTTTCGTCCTACAGCCACAATGAACTGCTTGCTATTTCCTGTACACCCTTCCCATTTTTCTATTTCTGCCTACTGTTCTGTTCTATGAATGCCCTTCTTTCTCAATGTCTAATCACATTTTCCTGCAAAACAGCATGGGATTTTATTTGTATATCCCTCAGTCGCTGTGACCTTGTATCACAGTTATTCATGTGCGCGTCTTATCTACCCAACTGAAGCATGATCTCAATGAGATCAAAGCCTGTGCTTGTATATCTCCCCCCAGGTCAGTCTGTCGCCAAAATCCATGTTATTTTTATTAAACCTATTCTATTTCACAATTGTTAACGCTTCAGCAGCTAGGTGCCAATAGCAATATGCTTAATCTAATCATCCAGGGTACCACAAAAGCCACATTAATACAAGCAAGAAGACAGAATAGTTGTACAAATTACTTTCAGATAGGCAAATAGAGGTATATAAAACAGAAAAGGCCCAACTGCTTCTAATGTGAGAAATGAGTCTTGTCTGGAGATGCTGGGGCCTTACCAGATCTTTGTAGAATCACCCAAATTGAGCCTACTCTAGGCTCATTTCTTTATTACCTTCCAGGCATATTGCTAAAAAGATTCTCTACTTCAGACTCACCTACCCACTCGTCATTATTTTCCTGGAAAGGTAAGTGCAGCAAGTGATACCATGTCTAAGACACAACCTTCCTTCAAGGCCCAAAGTGTACACAGTTAATGCCCACAATTTCCCTAACTCTGAGGCTCTAGCTCTAACTCATTCCTCTCACTTTGACTCTTATTCTCTGCCTTTCATCTTCCCCTTGCTACCCAGCTGACAGTTTATCCTTTATGTATCAGCACCAAAGATATACAGACCTCAGAAAAACTAGACAGGAAAAAGTAGTCAGTAATAATAGCAGCTGCCATTTACTGAACATCTAGGTACGCTGCAGCACTCTAGGCCTTACAGAAATGTCTCAGAATTGCAACCATCCGGATATTATCAGAATAATTTTATAAATGAGGAATCGGATCTTGGAAGTGATAACTATTACTTAACTGGCAAATGTTACAGCTGAAATTTCAGACCATGTGTTCCAAAGCCCATATTTCTTCCATTCTATCATATTGCCAGGAATGAAATGTTCACTGTTCTTCTGGCTTTCACCCTGGTGCCCAATAATCTCCTGTCAGTGCAGTAGCCAGTGTGATCCTCTGCTTAAATATTCTTTGCTCAAATACCTCTAATGGCTGTGTCCTTGCTCAGAGGAAGAGCCAACATCCTATACCCAATTATCTCTCTGGTCTCCCGGTTGCTCTCATTCTCCATCCACTCCAGCTACCCTTTGCCTGTCCTCACTCCTACATCTTTGAATTTGCGTTCTCTGAGGCCTGTTTTTTTTTTTTCTTCCCCACATTGAAATTCTCTCACTTCCTTTAGGTCCCTGCTCAAATACCAGCTTCTTACTGTGAATTTCCTGACCACCTATTTTAAACTGCTACTTCAATTCTCTTTCTGTTTTATTTTTTCCTCCAATATACTTATTACAACTTAACACGGTGTTTATTTATTTTTTCATTATCTGCCCACCACTATTAGAATGTGAGCCCATGCAACAAGAGGGACTTGATATACATTCTCTTTACTGTTTCTGATACATAGGAGCTATCAGTCAATATGTATTGAGTGGGAAAGTGGGAAGCTTTATGGTCTTCCTAAATGTCTGAATAAAAATGCAGTTCCCAGGAAAAAAAAGGGGTTTGGAGTGTGGGGTTTTTTTTACATTAATATTCTTATTTTTATTATTATCTTTAAGTAGTGATAAAAAGGAGCTACCATTTAACAAAGCAGTCTATAACTACATCTCATGTTCACCCATCTATCCCTCCCAGTCCACCCCTTTCCTCGCTGTTCTTAAATTTGTGGGATAGACATTTAACTCTTAACTACATTCTCCCCACTTCTCTTCATTGTCTGTTCTTCTCGCCTTGCCCCACCCCCCTTCAAGTACCTATTTCCTGACATTTATTTTGCTCAACTTCAATAAAGTTTAAAGGCATCTTGCTTTTGGTTCCAGTCTAAACCAACTTTCCAAATCTTAGCCCCTCTAACAATGTCTTAAAAGAATATTCCTTCTGGTTTTTTTTTTCCAGAGTTCTGATTAGCCATATCATTGAGCAAACTGAGCAGACAAGCCAACTTAACCACAGTGTAGTATTATAATCAAATAAAACCTACAGCAAAGTTAATCAGACACATATTTAATGATATGCATAATTGTTATTGTGCTGCACGGTAACTAGGCATAAATGGGAGACACTTCATGTAAATGACTCTAATTACTATTTCTTTTACACAGTCAAACCAAGCATGTCTAGGATCAGCTTCAGGGGAAAAGAGGAAGGAAGGGAAAGCTGGATACTTAACTCTGAAAGGGAAAACCTCTCCTATTCTACCCTTAGGAAGTGGATTCATAGTCTTCAGACTAGGTTATGTGGCTTCAAGAATAACTTTTCAGGGGCTGATATGGCTCAGTGATAGAGTGCTTGCCTCACATGTATGAGGGCCCTGGGTTTGATTCCATATCACCACTTAAAACAGAAAAAGCTGGAAGTGGCACTGTGGCTCAAGTGGTAGAGTACTAGCCTTGAGCTGAAGAGCTTAGAGACAGCACCCAGGCCCAGAGTTCAAGCCCCACTACCAACAATGACAACAACAACAACAACACAAAAAAAAAAAGAAGAACTTTCCCTTCTTGTAATAAGACTCCTTCAACAAAAGGTTTAGAAATTAGGCTGTGGATCTGGCCTCTGTCTCTAGTCATAAAGCTGAGAAGAATAAGAAATAATCAGTTAACTGTCTTTGACAAGAAAGATGACCATAAGCAAGCTGAGGGGGAAACCAAGTAAAAGAGATTAGGGTTAGCCAGAGGCTGAGTAGCTCACACCTGAAATCTAGCTACCTTGTAAGCTGAAATATAAGTATCAAGGTTTGAAGTCAACCCAAGCATGAAAGTCTGAGATTTTTATTGTCAATTAACCACCAAAAAGCTAGAAGTGAAGCTGTGGATCAAGTGCCATACTTGAGAGCAAAAACTAAGGGACAGTGCCCAGGCCCTAAGTTCAAACCCCAGTACTGGTAACCAAAAAATAAAAAAGATAGGGCTGGGAATATGGCTTAGTGGTAGAGTGCTTGCCTAGCATGCATGAAGCCCTGGATTCGATTTCCTCAGTACAAAATAAACAGAAAAAGTAGGAAGTGGCACTGTAGCTCAAGTGGTAGAGCACTAGCCTTGAGCAGACAGAGGCTCAAAGACAGTGCCTAGGCCTTGCATTCAAGCTCTAGGGCCAGCAAAAAAAAAAAAAAAAAGATTTAATGAGGACCAACTATACACACATACACAACAGGTTTTCTCATAATTCCTCTACTTCCCAAGCCTACCCATACCTTCAAACTCTGTTCCCAACGTAACACGAATGAGTAGTAGATTATGGGATGGCTCCAGTGAGAAGTCATTGCTGCACACTCTCATAGGGCCTAAGATCATTGGAGAGGGTGGTCTACGTTATCATAGGACTTAACATGTGGTCAGAGAGGGTGATCTAGGTTAACAAGTTAATGTTCTTAGAGGAAGCTGTTCATTAGAGGCTATTTCCCGTGCTTACAAGGACCTACAAGGCCCTCTGCACCCCTGTGAGTTTACCTAGCCACAGTTTTAACAGTCCAGCAAAGCCCACCCTCCACAAAACACCCCCAAACTGCCTTCTCTCTCCCTTTGTACCTCTTCTTCAGGGATATTCATTTTGCATTTTTTGTAATTAATTTCTAACTTGAATGTTTATTTCCCTGATGTTTATTTTCTGCAAGTTCCTTCATGGCAAAAATCTTGTCTTAAATTTCTTTAGTAATCCACATTCAGCTTACCACCACCATTAAAAGACAAAACAGTGTTCGGTACATATTTGCATAAATTAAAGGTCTATAAGAATCACTTATAGAAAAAAGAAATCTGGTTCTAGGTGGACAAGATGTCATTGAAAAGAATGTAATATTCTAGCCAGGCACCGGTGGCTCATGCCTGTAATCCTAGCTACTTGGGAGGCTGAGATCTGAGGACTGTGGTTCAAAGCCAGCCCAGGCAGGAAAGTCTGTGAGACTCTTATCCCCAATAAACCACCAGAAAATGGGAAGTGGCGCAGTGGCTCAAGTGGTAGAGCACTTGTCTTGAGCTGAAGAGCTGAGGGACAGCACCCAGGCCCAGAGTTCAAGCCCATGACCAAAAAAAAGAAAAGCATGTAATAGTCTAGATAGTATAAAGCAAATGTCCTAATAAAAAGTGTGACCGGCCGGGTGCTGGTGGCTCACGCCTGTCATCCTAGCTACTCAGGAGGCTGAGATCTGAGGATCGCAGTTCAAAGCTAGCCAGGGCAGGCAAGTCCGTGAGACTCTTATCTCCAATAAACCACCATTGTGGCTCAAGTGGTAGAATGCTAGCCTTGAACTGAAGAGCTCAGGGACAGCGCCCAGACCTACAACCAACAACAACAAAAAAAAAGTGTTATTCAGGATACAGCTGATCTTTCCAGAGGTCTGAGAAATTAGGATCAGAACTATAAGACATATGGTACCAAAAATAATAGGACTTCCCATTATAACAGAAAAGACATTTACATCTATAACATATGAAAGTCCACAGATCCTGAATGCAAATCTATTACAGCAGCATTAGACAAGGTCACTGCTGGCAAGGTCACTGTTGGTCCTGGATACCACAAAATAGGGAGAACCTGAACACATGATGATGGTAGTGTGTCTCTCAGCTTAACAAGTTCCAGAAGAACAATCTGATTCTGATAACATATGTTTAGATCTAGTCTGAGAAAATTCAGAAGCAAACCCAAATCATTTCAACAGCAAGTATTTGTGGCTGTGAGTTTCTGCACTACATTCTAGTAAGAAATAGTTCAGGGCTGGGAAGGTGGTTCAGTGGTAGAGTGCTTGCCTTGCATGCATGAGGCCCTGGGTTCGATTCCTCAGCACCACATAAGCAGCAAAAGCTGGAAGTGGTGCTGTGGCTCAAGTGGTAGAGCACTAGCCTTGAGCTGAAGAGCTGAGGGACAGCACCCAGGCCCAGAGTACAGGCCCCACAATGGGACCCAAAAAAAAAAGAAAAGAAATAGTTCAAAAGCAAGTATCATGTAACTGAAAGATATCTGACAATAACAAATAACAAAGTTTCCTATTTAGGCACAAGCAAGCATAGTTCAGTATGGGAAGTGTCAGTACCAGTTATCCTGTATTACTTCTTACCTATTAATTCTGCCCTCAAAGAGGTCAACTGCTTCTACAGCTCAAAGGGACATTCAGCTTTTAGAACTCATTTATTTCTGGACCTAAGGGCTGAAAATGACTCAGATGACTAATACCAGCTGTGTAAGTATGCTTGGTGAGGTAGTCTCTTCTCACTCTGGTCAAATGCTCAGTCTCAAAATTCTTTTTAGTCACCGGAATTCTCAACAGAAAAAAAAAAAATACAGAATAAGAGCTATGTCAAATTAAAACTGCATCTAAGCTGGGTACCAGTGACTCATACTTAATAATCCTAGCTACTCAGGAAGATGAGCTCTGGAGGATTCTGGTTCAAAGCTAGCTCTAGCAGAAAATCTGAGACATCATCTCAAATTAACCAGCAAAAGGCAGGATTGGAGGCATGACTCAAGTGGTAGAGAACCAGCCATGAGTGAGTAAGCCAAGTAAGAATGCAAGGTCCCAAGCTAAAGCTTTGGTACTGGCACAAAAAACTGCCATCTAGCCAGGCTTGGTGGTTCACATCTGTAATCCTAGCTATTGGGGAGCTGAACATAGGGAAGACTAAGATCCAAGGTTAGTTCAGGTAAAAGCGAGACATGACCAAAAAAAAAGAAGGAAAAAAAAAAAACCCAAACACTAAAGCGAAGCATGTTGGCTCACAACTGTAATCCTAGCTAATTGGGAGGTAAAGATTGGAAAGACAGCAGTTCAAGGTGAACCTGGACAAAGAAGTTCTTGAAAGCCCACATTTCAATCAGTAAAAAGCAGGGTACGGTGGCATATGCTTATCAACCCAAGCTATGCAAGGAGCATAAATAAGAGGATCACAGTTCAACGTTATCCAGGCGTAAACATGAGCCAGACCCTACTGGAAAAAATAACTAAAGCAAAAAGGGCTGGTGGTATGGCTCAAGTGGTAGAGCACCTGCTAGGTAAGCACCAAGATACTACATTCAAATACTAATACTGCCAAAATAAAAACAAACGAACATAAAAGAACCCAGACTTTCAATACTCTCTCAATACACAGAATTGATTACCAGATTTTGGTCCTCAACTTTAAGTCAATTTTTCTAAAAATTGTAATGCTAAACTGCATGCCAGTGGCTCAGGCCACTAATCCTAACTACTCAAGAGGCTGAGAGAGATCTGATGATTGTAGTTTGAAGCTAGCTCAAGCTGAAAAGTCTCTGTAAGTCTCTTATCTCCAATGAACCACCAGAAAACTAGTGGCACTGTGGTTCAAAGTGATAGAGTGCTAGCCTTGAGCAAAAGAGCTCAGGGATAGCGTCCAGGCCCTGAGTTCAAGCCCTGCAACTAAAAAAAAAAAAAGCCCCAGGACAATGCCCGGGTCCTAAATTCAAAACCCCAGGACTGGCACAAGAGAAAAAATGCTTCCCGATGCTGGTGGCTCAGGCCTGTAATCCTAGCTACTCAGGAGGCAGAGATCTGAGGATCACAGTCCAAAGCCCAAAGCCAGCCTGGGCAGCAAAGGCCATGGGACTCTCTCTCTTTTTTTTTTTTGTTGTCATGGGGCTTGAACTCTGGGCCTGAGTGCTGTCCTTCAGCTCTTCAGCTCAAGGCGAGCGCTCTACCACTTGAGCTACAGTGCCACTTCTGGTTTTCTGGTGGTTTATTGGAGATAAAGAGTCTCATGGACTTTCCTGCCTAGGCTGGCTTTAAACTGCAATCCTCTGATCTCAGTCTCCTGAGTAGCTAGGATGACAGGTGTGAGCCACCAGTGCTCATCTGAGCTCTTATCTCCAATTAACCACCAGAAAATGGAAGTGGCAAGTAGCTCAAGTGGTAGAGCACTCACCCCGAGCTGAAGAGCTGAGGGTCAGTGCCCAGGCACAGAGTTCAAGCCCCACCACTGACCAAAACCAAAAACCAAAAAACAAAAAAACCCAAAGAAACAAACAGAGAACACTAAGACATACACTACTTTAGGAAAATGAAGGCACATATACCTTTCTGGCAATTTTAACTTTTTATTTTGGCAGTACTAGGGTTTGAACTCAGGACCTCATGCTGATGAGGCAGGTACTGTACCATCTGAGTTACACATAAACTCTAGCCCTTTTTTTGCTTTAGCTGTTTTTCAGGTAAGGTTTTATGTTTCTACACAAGCACGGCCTCAGACCTTAATCCTCCTTCATGTATCCTTTTTGTAGCTAGGATTACAGGATGCAATACCATGCCTGCCTGCCTGCCTCTGGCAATTTTAACATTAAAAATTTCACAACTACTAATTGCATATGTAAATACATCTAAGTTACAGAAAGTAAGCAACACTAAGAACGCCTTAAGACTTCTAATTATCTAAGAGCTATCTAAGAGCTGGACCATAGTAAGCTAGTTCTAATGACACAAATGTATTTAGAGGTTAAAATCATAGTTCGAAAGGCAGGATCTGCGGGTGGCTCATGCCTGTAATCTTAGCTACTCAGGAGGCTGAGATCTGAGGATCACGGTTCAAAGCCAGCCAGGGCAGGGAAGTCTGTGAGACTCTTACCTCCAATTAACCACCAGAAAACAGGAAGTAGCACTGAGACTCAAGTGGTAGAGTGCTAGCCTTGAACTGAAGAGCTCAGGGACAGCACCCAGGCCCAGAGTTCAAGCGATAGATTAGATAGATAGATAAGATGGATGGATGGATGGATGGATCCAGTGAAAACAGTGAACTGAAGAGGGGGGGAGGGGAGGGAAGGAGGGAGGGAGGAGAATAGATAGGTAGGATCCAGGTGGAAGTCAAGGATGTGATTAGTTTTCTTTTTCTTTTTTTCTTTTTTTTCTTTTTTTTTTTGGGTCCGGTCATGGGGCCTGAACTCTGGGCCTGGGCGCTGTCCCTCAGCTCTTCAGCTCAAGGCTAGCACTCTACCACTTGAGCCACAGCACCACTTCTGGCTTTTTTCTTATGTGGTGCTGAGGAATCGAACCCAGGGCCTTGAGCATGCAAGGCAAGTGCTCTACCACTGAGCCACCTTCCCAGCCCCCTAGTAAGTTTTTCTTGGTCGGTATCTTACACTGGTTCTAACCTCTACAGAGATAAACCAATAGCTCAGCAGACATGTAGGACATGAATACAAACTAGGGATATTTTTCAGCTGCTGTCTCTGGGTAAAATTTCTACTAAAATAAAACCACAAGAAACCCAGATTAGGGACTAACACCTGTAATCCTAGCTACTCAGGAGGGTGAGATCTGGAGGACTGTAGTTTAAAGTCAAGTCCAGGCAGAAAAGTCTGAGAGATTCTATCTATCTCCAGCACACCAGCAAAAAGATAGGCTGGAGGCCCGGCTTAAGTGACAAGGCACCGGCTGAGCAAACAAACTGAGCAAGTGTGAAGCCTTGAGTTCAAACCTCAATATTGGTTTAAAAAACAACAACAACAAAACAATAACAACTTACTTTTAATGAAAAATTGGGCAAGTCTAGGACACAGCCTCAATATTTGAATAAGCAAGTTGAAATTTGAGCCACACTGGATTGTACTGGCTTTGATGGTCAGATAGCAGTGAGTAAGTTAAGTGTTAAGAGGAAACAGCCAGATTTTGGTGGCTCACACCTTTAATCCTAGCTGCTGAGGAGACAGGGATCTGAGTACTGCCATTCAGAACCAGCCAGGAAGACAAATTCTCAAGGCTCTTGTTTCCAATTAACTAGCAAAAAGGTGGAACTGAACATGTGGCCAAGTGGCAGAGCATCAGCCCTGAGCAGAAAAGAGAGACAGCTCAACGTTCAAGCCTCAATACCTACACACACATATACATACACACTTTCTCCTGAGACATACATAACCAAAATGGTACATCTACTAGAAGTAATAAAGAACACAAAAAACAGCCCTGTGTGCTGTTGCTCATGCTCAGGAAGTTGAGATCTGAGGATCAGAGTTCATAGCCAGCCCTGTGAGACTCTTATCTCCAATTAACCACCAAAAAGCTGAAAGTGGATCTGGTGTTAAGTGTTAAGACTGCTAGCCTTGAGCAAACCAGCTCAAGGCCATGACAGCACCCAGGCCATGAGTTCAAGCCCCAGCAGTGGCACAAAAAAACAACAAATACACAAACACAAACAATACTGGATAGAAAACAATACGCCAGGCATGATGATGCCTGCTTGTAATTCCAACAACTTAGAAGGCTAAGACTGAAAGGATCTCATTTAGGACAAAAGTTTGCAAAACTTCATCTCAACAACAAAGTTGGATGTTGCAATGGGTACCTATAATCCCAGTATAGGTAAAAAGATTATGGTCCAAGGCCAGCCTTGAGCAAAAAAAAACAAAAACTATCTAAAGCAAAAAAGCAAGAAGTAGAGTGCCTGGTTACAAAGTATAAGGCTCTGTATTCAAATCCTAGGGAAAAGAAAAAAAGCAAAACAAAATAAAATAACTTTTAATTTTGAAGAGAGCAGTCGGTTTCCCCTGCATCATACTGTACAGGATTACAAACTGCTACACAAAGAAAGTAAGAGTCTGCTTACCTGGTGAATTATTATCTTTGTCTTCATCCAACAGACCATTGCAGTACATGGCATGCTGCTCGATCTTTGAACGTGGGAAGCTGCGGTCACACAGTGGGCAGGACACTTGGTTATTAGATGTGAAGGCAGAAGCAGGTGTCTTCTTCTTAGCATTGTCCCTGTTATCAACCTGAACAACATGGGAAGTGGTTATTTTAGCTTAGAGAGTATCTTTACCCCCCCAGAACTGCAGGAGGCTCCACCTCATTTTTCAATTATTTCTAAAGAGACAATACCAATGAGTCAAACTCAGAACCAGGGAAAAGAAGCTACTTATAGGTAATATTTGTTCAAGACTTTCAAACTCCAGTAGACCGTTGGTATCTGTGGGCCTCTGTCCCAAGGAGAACACTACAGAAGACAAACGGTGCATGCTCAGTGCTCAGAGTTCAGTGCTGCACTGTGGATTCATTTTCCCATAACACTGCTCAGCTGCTGTTGAAGACACTGGCATCCTTCAACAAATCTAACGTTTTCACTTTATCACCTAAATTACACACAATAACCTTTGCCTTGCTTTTTGAGACCATGTCCTTAATTTCACAAAATTAAGGGAAGAAATACTTAGTACAGGACTGGATGAGAGCATCTCCATATCCACTGAGCTATATAATGCACGCACTAACACTCAGAATTAATGTGTTTTTGTTTCTCAAATTTGAATATATATATATATATATATATGCATGCATGCATGTACTACATGACTGGTGGTACTGGAATTTGAACTTACAGCTTTGTGCTTGGCTAAGCAGATGCTCTACCACCTGAGCCACCTTCTATCTAGACTTTTTTTTTTTTGTCGTTGGTCATGGGGCTTGTACTCTGGGCCTGGGCGCTGTCCCTCAGCTCTTCAGCTTAAGGCTGGCGCTCTACCACTTGAGCCATGCGCCACTTCCAGTTTTCCTGCTTATGTGGTACTGAGGAATAGAACCCAGGGCCCCATGCATGCAAGGCAAGCACTCTACCACTGAGCCACCTTCCCAGCCCCCGCTCTACCACTTGAGCCACAGTGCCACTTCTGGTTTTCTGATGGTTTATTGGAGATAAGAGTCTCACAGACTTTCCTGCCCTGGCTGGCTTTGAACCGTGATCCTCAGATCTCAGCCTCCTGAGTAGCTAGGATTACAGGCGTGAGCCACCGGTGCCCGGCCAGATCTTTCTTATTTATTTTGGGGACAGGGTCTTGATTTTATGCCTTTTGCTGCTTCGCAAGTAGTTGGGATGAGAGGTATATGCCACCGTACCTAGCTACTGGTTGAGATGGAAATCTCATGAACTTTTTGACTACAGCAGTTTCAAGCCTCAATCCTCCTGAGTGGTTTGGATCACAAGTGGGAACCACTGGCACTTGGCCTTATTGATTGATTGATTTTTTTTTTACTGCACTTGACCAAAACTGCATGTGACAATCTACAAATAAGGTGAGCTTTCAATGTATACTAAACACTACACATTACTCACTTATCCAAAGCCTGACAAGGGTACTGACATATCCTTTTCCACATGAGAAAAGTCTGATCGAAATAGGAAGGCAATTTGCACCAAGTCACAAGTAAGTGGCAGGTTGATATTCAAACCAAGGACTATCTGGTTCCAAAACCTGAGAGCACTGACATCTCCACACTGCAGTGAGTGAGTGTGTTTGTACTAATTTCACACTTTGTGTAGCAGCAGTATCATTTTTTTAGGGGGAGTGGGATGGGGAGGGGGACTTGACATCAGGGCCTAGGCACTGTTCCTGAACTTCTTTTACTCAAGGCTACCATTCTACCACTTGAGTCCCACCTCCACTTCTGGCTTTTTGTTGGTTAATTAGAGGTCAGAGTCTCATGGGCTTTCCTACCCAGGCTGGCTTCGCACCCCAATCCTCATCTTGGATTCCTGAATAGCAAGGATGATAAGTGTGCACCACCAGTGCCAAGCAGCAGCATCTTAAAAGGCACTTTCATGATTCTAAGCAAAATAAACCCCAAGATAGAGACAAAAGAGGTTTTGTCTTTTTTGCTGTTGTTTTAAAAGTACTTATAATGTACTAAGTGATTTTTTTTTGTTTCTTCTGTACGTTCTTCCCCCATGTTATAACCCATTTTCACTGTATTTGATTCCAGTGCCCTGAATCTTGTATATACATTTTTCTAATTTGGGGAGGGAAGGAGAAATAACAAAATGCTAAAGTAAGGTATAGAGAGTTGACCCATTGAAACAATGAGATGTACAAGATACTATGTTGAAAATGAACTTTACAACTTGGGGGGGGAGGGAGAGAGAAGCTGGGGAGGTGGAGAGGGAAGGGATGGTAGGGGAAAAGCAATGGAGGAGGTAACAATGGGAATGTACTCATGACCTTACTCATGTAACTGTAACCCCTCTGTATAGTATTTTTACAATAAAAATATTTTTTAAAAAAGACACTTTCAGTCTCACAATAAAATTCAGATTAGTGAGATTTTAAGTCATAAGAAATTTAAAAACAAAAGAGCTTGTCGTCAGAGTAAGTACAAGTAGGATTTAAGATAAGTTTGTGTTTGGACCAAAGATATAACCTCTTGGGCTTTATTTGTGACTTTTTGGATTGAAAGAGGAAACAAGACCCAAATATTGAAAGATCCAAAGAAAAGTCATTAGTTCAGACAATCAATTCTCCAAAGCCACGTTTAAATCTTTTCTCTGTTGCTCCCCTCAGCGAGGTTTCACAGTCAGCGTTTTTCCTGTGTCTCTCGCAGAGGAATTTTATGTCACTTGTCGGGGTCGGTCAGAGCCAAGAGCTCTACAGCGCTGAGTTCAGCGGCGTGTGTGAGCACTGCAGCACTACGGCTAGCACGTGCTTTAAAGGGCAGTGCGTCCTACCCAATCACTGTGGAGCTGCTCTGCTTTCACTTAGTGCAAGGAGCACTTGTGCTATCATCACTGCACCTTACTACAGAGGGAAAGAAGCCCTCTCTGGTACAAGGACAAACAAGTGAACTTCTCTGTTAATTAGGAATATTGTTTTGTTTGTTGTTTTGCTAGGTTTAGGTCATCCCTAAAAATCTACTGAGCCAGCAGAGATGGAAAGAGGCCATCTAAATAAATTCTGAGGCCAGGTGCACACCAGTAGCTCACGCCTGTCATCCTAGCTATTCAGAAGGCTGAGGTCTAATGACTGCACTTCAAAGCCAGCCCAGGCAGGAACAGTCTAAATGACTCTTACCTCCAATGAACCACAAATAGCTGGAAGTATACTTAAGCTGTGGCTCCATTGGTAGTGAAATAGCTTTGAGCAGCAAAACTCAGAGACAGTGTGACCAGGCCCTGAGTTCAAGCCCCAGGATTGGCATAAAACAAAACAAACAAACAAATACCAAGTCAATTTCTACAACTGCCAGAAAATATTCCATTTTTAACACAATTGCCTTTTGCTAAAAAGTCACAAGAGGAAGATGAGAAAGGAACTGACAATAGCTGAGCTCTTGTCTTGTACCAAGCTCTGCTAAATGTTTTCCATATATATATCCCTTACAAGAACCTATAGTAGAGGCTGGGAAGGTGGCTCAGTGGTAGAGCGCTTGCCTTGCATGCATGAGGCCCTGGGTTCGATTCCTCAGCACCACATAAGCAGAAAAAGCTGGAAGTGGCGCTGTGGCTCCAGTGGTAGAGTGCTCGCCTTGAGCTGAAGAGCTGAGGGACAGCGCCCAGGCCCAGAGTTCAGGCCCCACGACTGGCAAAAAAAAAAAAAAAAAAACAACAACAAAGAACCTATAGTAGAGGTATCACCAGCTCTAGAAAGTAACCTGCTGATCCAAAAGTTAATAAGCTTCTAATCCAGGCCTGCTTCACATCAAAACTTGGAAGTTTGAGGTGCTACTACTATTCTAAGCTTAGTCACCAAGCTTCTCACAGATCCAGGTTCATCTGTTCATAACCAGAGGATGATATGATTCTGCAGTGTGGTTATACTGCGCTATCTCTGAATTCCTTTACTGTTTTTTTTCAAGTGGTACTAGTGATGAACACAAAGCCTCATGCTGACAGGCAAGTGCTCTACCTCGTGAGCCAGTCCTAGCCCTGTCTTCACTTCTAAGAGCACTTCAGGATATCCACAGATATCTGCAAACAGAACCAGTGAAAAAGAATACTCAGTATGAGGAAGCCAACAAATTATTTGATATGGAGTAGTGCAGACAAGTACATTATAAATTCTAAACAGGACTCAGGTTCTTTGACCCAAACAAAGAACCCAGGCCTTTGTAGTCATAGATAGCTAGGAAATCGACCTTGATGAACTAAACGGCTTGTAGGGATTCTTCTTTGTGTAAGGATGACTGTGATAACAATATCAGTTCCCTTATTCCCATTTGTGTGAGATTAGACATTTTGGGGGTAGTATAGCCGTAGGCCACTCCAATCCCATTTTGACAGGATGTCAAAATGAACAAGTTTTGGTGTGAAGCACCTATGTCCATCTTCCCAACCACCACTGGCATTAGGAGTCTTTTTTTTTTTTTTTTTTGGGTCTGGTCG
>NW_012267245.1:3015521-3020395 GCF_000151885.1 Dipodomys ordii
GAGCTGAAGAGCTGAGGGACAGCGTCCAGGCCCAGAGTTCAGGCCCCATGACCAACCAAAAAAAAAAAGTTTAAATTCTTTGTAAAAGAATTTTGTAATTTGTTTCGTCAGGCTCAACAGGAAAACAGATACTGAGAAGCAGCTTGTGTTAGCCTCTGAGTGCTAGCTTTATAGATATATACCACTAGACTCAGTTCCACACTGAGTCTTAATTCAGAAGTATGAATTTCAGCTGGAGGCATGGCTCTATTGGTACAGCACCTCCCAGAAGGCAGTCCTGAGTTCAAATCCCAATACCACACATACAAAAAAAGGCATAAATTTCTACCAATCAGTTTTATGACTATCACCAGATATGTGAAATGAGCTAGGAAAGATAACGTGATTCACTTATTTTGTCTTTGTATTTCTAATAACATTTAGAAATGAGGGCTAAAGAATATGGGGATTTTTTTTTAAGATTGTTCATGCCCTATAACTTTAAAGACATTTGTCTTTATGTTCAAATTCTAGTTCTATCAGTAAGCAGTAGAAATTAGTAAAAAGTACTCAAACATCCTAAGCCTCAAGCTTCCTCATCTGTACCAGAAACGTAATAAAAGTACAAAAGAAACAGTAAGGGGAAAAGACTTTTTTTTTTTTTGTCAGTTGTGGGGCTTGAATTCTGGGCCTAGTCACTTTCCCTGCACTCTTCAGCTCAAGGTGAGCGCTGTACTGCTTGAGCCACAGTACCACTTCCGGTTTTCTAGTGGTTTATTGGTGGTTGGAATCTCATGGAGTTTCTTGCCCAGGCTGGCTTTGAACCATGATCCTCAGCTCTCAGCCTCCTGAGTAGTTAGGATTACAGGCGTGAGCCACTGGTACCCAGCTTTTTTGGCCTTTTTTTGTGTGCCAGATCTAGGGCTTTAACTCAAGGCCTAGGCATGGTCTCTGAACTTTTGTAGGTCTAGCACTCTACCACTTAAACCACAGCTCTACTTTTGGATTTTTGGTGGTTAACTGGAGATAAGCCCTACAGACTTTCCTGCCTGGGCTAGCTTTGAACCTTGATCCTCAGATATCAGCCTATTAAGTTAACTAGCATTACAGATATGAGCCACCAGTATCCAGCTTGAAATAATCTTAATAAAAATTTCTCTGAAATAAATGTGTCAAAAAATTAAAACCCTATGCCACCTAAATCTTCTCCTCCAAGGTTAACATTATTTTAAAAGAGAAAACAACTGAAATAAATGACTTAAGAAAAATTATAGAGGAGAATATTCACCTCCTCATCTCTCGTTCTTACTGCATCCGGGATCTCTCTGCTACTTGGAAATGCTTCTTTCTCAAGGTCAAGAGTTTCAGGGGAACTTAGCTGTGTCTCTGTAATTTAAAAAATTTAAATAACATTAATTTAATTTTGGTTTTTTGTAGTTATGAAATACACAAAGAAAAATGAAACCATGTCATTTGCAGAAAAATTAGAGGACATCATATTGAACAAGACAAACCAAACTCAAAAAACAATGTATCATATGTTTTCACTCACACGTGGAAGACATACATATTCACAGACATGGGCTCAGATAGATAGATAGATAATTAGATAGACACACACACAATTACTTATATGAGTAAATACAGAACAAGAGTGTAATTAAGAGACTACCTAGGAGGAGAAGAGAATGAGGGAAAAAGATAAAGGATGAGTAAGTTTGAAGCTCACTGCAAGCATATATGAAAAAACAGCATTCTGAAGTCTGTTGAAGATGAGAAATTTGTCTCAGAAGGCAAATCCTGTAAGTTTGACAGTACTTATTATACCTCTAATGGCATTTGTGTGCTTTACAAATACAATGTGCAAGATTCTAAATAGCTTCTAACTCATTAAAGAATACATTTCTAGAATTAATTGTATTTTAATACATCACAATTTCTTGGAAAGTGGATACACACACACACACACACACACACACACATACACACACACACAGATTTTATCCCCTTGATAGGAAAGCACATAAGCCTCAAAATCTTCTTTGCAAGTTAGTATCAGGCATAGCATCACCATACAGTCTGTTCAAATATAAGAGCACTCACTACCTGGACTACTGTACAATAATGAAAGTCATATACTAGGCCCTGTGTGAATGACTGAAATGTCCAACTATACAGACAACTTACAGAGATACCAATGCCTCAGAAGTAAACAGTGCTAGCACAAGGCACAACAAGGACATAATATGGTCATATTCTGCTTCTTTCACAAAGTAACCCTAAAAGATAGCCTCGCCTGGTACCAGTGGCTCAATCCAAAGTAATCCTAACTGCTCAGGAGACTGAGATCTGAGGATCATAGTTCAAAGCCAGCCCAGGCAGGAAAGTTCATGAGACTTTATCTCCAATTAACCACAAAAAGCCAGAAATGGAACTGTGGTTCAAGTGGTAATCACTAGCTAGCCTTAGGAACAGTGCCAGGCCCTCAGTTCAAGCCCCAGGCCCAACCAAAAAAAGCCTAGTTGGTGTTTGTTTTGTTTTGTTTTGTCAGTCATGGGGCTTGAACTCTGGGCCTGGGTGCCATCCCTCAGCAAGTGCTCTACCACTTGAGCCACAGCGCCACTTCCGGTTTTCTGGTAGTTTACTGGAGGTAAGAATCTCATGGACTTTCTTGCCTGGGCCGGCTTTGAACTGGGATCCTCAGATCTCAGCCTTCTGAGTAGCTGGGATGACAAGCATGAGCCACTGGTGCCCAGCTAGCCTAGTTTTTAGTATAAAATCCCTGAAACTGTAAAAAAAAAAAAAAAAAAAAAACCTCTCTACAAGCTCATTTAGAAGTGGTTTTGTCTACAAGCAGACTTAATCTGCAGGCTAATGACAGAAAGTCAGATCATAAAGCTACCTAACCTCAATCAGTCCTCACTAACAAGGACTTTCAAGTTCTTCCTGCAAGATCCCAGGATGATATCCTATGCCATTATCTAACAGGTATACTGAGAGACTTTGCAAAAGAGGGCCAAGTGCTCAGTTCCAGATAAAAGACGCAGCCTGGGACTTTCCCAGAAAAAAAATTGCTTTCTTCTCACAAAGACAGTATTTCAGTCTTGAGAGTTCCTGCCAAAATCAGAGCACTTGGTAGTGAGGTCTCTTGGTGGGCATAATTAGGCAATAATCCAAAAACATTTCAAATGAATTAGGGAACCACTTTCAATGAAAACCAACATAATTATACTCTTAAAATAATATTTTAAAAGATTTCACGATAGGCTGCCAAGTGCTTGAAAATATTTACACAACTTTTCTAGATTGTACATTAACTATGGCTTGCAGTCTATGTAGAAAAAATTGAAAAGAAACCAAAACTAGGAAACTATGAATATATCTGACAAGCAGAAACCTGAAAACTCAAGATAGGACTTTTAGCAACATTTGTAACTACTTGCCATCCCATAAGTTCCTCAATCTAACATGAATGAAGTTACTGATAAATATAATAGGCTTTTCTTTTTAAAAAGCCCCTCCCCCACCCAAAAAAAGAAAGAAAACTGAGCACCAGTGGCTCACACCTATAATCCTTGCTACTCAGGAGGCTGAGATCTGAGGATCAAGGTTCAAAGCCAGCCCAAGAGTTTTTTGGGGGAGGTCCAATCATGGGGCCTGAACTCTGGGCCTGGGCATTGTCCCTCAGCTCTTCAGCTTAGGCTAGCACTCTACCACTTGAGCCACAGCGCCACTTCTGGCTTTTTTTCTTTTTGCTTATGTGGTGCTGAGAAATCGAACCCAGGACCTCATGCATGTAAGGCAAATCTCTACCACTGAGCCACCTTCCCAGCCCAAGGTATAGCCCAGGCTGGTCTCAAACTCGTGATCCTCTGGCCTCATCCTCCTTGTTGATTACCGACGTGCACCAGGGCTTGAACTCTGGGCCTGTGCACTGTGTGTGTGTGTGTGTCCCTGATCGAAGTTCAGGGGCTGGGAATTCAGCTCAGTGGAAGAGCGCTTGCCTGGTGAGTGCAAAGCCCTGAGTTCGGTACTCAGCAATGTGAGGGGAAAAAATGCTATAGAAGGATTGAAGTTCAAAGCTACTCTGGACAGGAAAGTCTGCCAGGCTCTTATCTTCAATTAACCACCAGAAAAACAGTGCTGTGTCTCATCTGTTAGAGTAACATAGCCTTGAACAATAAAAGCTCAAAGACAGTGTCTAGGCCTTGAGTTCAAGCACCAGTACTGACAAAAAAAAAAAAGTAAGTTATAGAGGCTGGGCTTGGTGGCTCATACCTGTAATACTAGGTACTCAGGAGGCTAAGATTTAAGAATCACAGTTCAAAACCAGGTCAAGCAAGAATGTTCCTGAGATTTTTATCTCCAATTAACAAACAAAAACCTAGAAGTAGAGCTATGGATCAAGTGGCATTGAGGGCAGTGCCCAGGTCCTGAGTTCAAGCCCTAGGACCAACACACACACACACACACACACACACACACACTCTCTCTCAAAAAAGTCACAGAAATTTACACAAAGTTCAATTTCTAGATTCTTATGATAATAAATGACAGTGTCAAAAATAACTTGTAGAAGTCTCAGAACAATCTACTTAATGAGGCTGACCCGAGGTCATTCTAACTGAAAACACTAAACCAAAACATGTAAGTCCTCATGGTTCTAAACGTACAGATGAATTTTGTTTATTCTGTCCAGATCCTTGGCTTGAACACAGGGCCTAGGCATTGTCCCTGAGCTCTTATTGTTAAAGGCTATGTTACTCTTAACAGATGAGACATAGCACCTATCTCAAAATTTTGCTGATTAGGGGCTGGGAAGGTGGCTCAGTGGTAGAGCGCTTGCCTTGCATGCCTGAGGCCCTGGGTTCGATTCCTCAGCACCACATAAGCAA
>NW_012267245.1:3021295-3034450 GCF_000151885.1 Dipodomys ordii
CTGTCCCTCAGCTCTTCAGCTCAAGGCTAGCGCTCTACCACTTGAGCCACAGCGCCACTTCTGGCTTTTTTCTTTTTGCTTATGTGGTGCTGAGAACTAAACCCAGGGCCTCAGGCATGTAAGGCAAGTGCTCTACCACTGAGCCACCTTCCCAGGCCCTTGAGAGTGTTTTGAACAAAAAAAACTTATAAGAATAAAACAGGCTGAGCACCAGTGGCCTGTAATCCTAGCTACTCAGGAGGCTGAGGATCTGAGGATCATGGTTTGAAGCCAGCCTAGACAGGAAAGATCTCAAGACACTTATCTTTAGTTAACCACCAGAAAACTGAAGTGGCACTGTGGATCAGAGTGGTAAAGGACTAGCCTTGAGTGAAAAAGCCCAGGGACAGCTCCCAGTTCAAACCTCACAACCTAAATTAAAAACAAACAAACAAAGAAACCAACAAAATAAAAAACAGTAGACAGCTAAGTATCTAGTAAAATCTAGTATCTCAGTAAAATCAGCAGAGATGCTTACCAGGACAAACAGTGATTTCTTCTGCAGAACTCTCTGGCATAAGGACTAAGCTTTTCTTACTGGTCAAAGCAGCAGTGCTGAAAAAGAACCAAACCCCAAGTGAATTTTCAGTAAAATAAATCAGAACACAGCGCCAAAAGCAATGGTGAGTCATTCACAAAGCCACAGGTAATCTGATACCTGCTGTCCACTAACACAAAAGCACAACAGGAAAGCAAGGAATCAGTAGTAAAACTCTAGGCTAGAAACAGGGAACATAAACATGCTTACACCAAAATCACTGAATGAAAAGAAATCCCTTTTGGAATGTTCATGAAGGAAAGATAAAGGGTAAGAACTGCTTGTGAATATGACAGAAGACACAAACTCTTAACACAAAGATGCTTTTGACTCAGCCTTCTGAAAACTAGGGATACGTAAACTCAGAAAACAGAGTCTACAGACAGCACTAGCTTCTCCTTTAGCTTGCAGTTAAATTTCCTCTTTTTCTCAAGACATAAACAACAAAAATAAAATACAGTTCCAAACTGTCCTACAACAAAAATCTGCCCACACAAGTTGTACACCTCATTCAAGAAAAATTTAATTATGAATGGCTTCCCTCATCCAACCTTCTGGTTTCTCTGCCTATTCATCTGGTATGATTTCTTCCTGACACAGGAACACACGGCTGAGATTTGAGCATTTGAACTAGCCCCCTCATGCTTCACAGAGCTCTATGATTAGTTTGATCAAGTATGCAAGAAGACACTTAAAAACACAAATCCTCACATCAACCAAGAACCACAGAGAAGAGAGAATAGCCACCACTGACTCATGATAAATAAGTAAATCCTGACAGGAAACCACAAGTGATTTCTCTCTCTAAATAAAACATCTCATAGCATTTGTTATAAACCAAGCCAGACACAGTTTACTCTGCATGTAACATTAGGACTCTATTCAAAGGGTCCATCACAAAACAATTTGCTGACATTTATAAAATGGGCTAATCAATTTGAAGTCAAACCACATTGCTTGCAATTTCAACTCTCTCCTGGTGACAAAGCATATAATCATTTATTAAAAGCTACATCTGCTCTGCACAGACTCACCACAATAAAGCAGAGAGAGGCCTACAGGGAGGAGAAGACCCACGCCAGTTTAAAACACTTCCAAAACTGTCCTAATACACAAATATCAAACCAAAGCCGAGGAAAAAAATGCCCAGTACTATCCACAAAAAGTTAAGACAGACAACCATTTAAATTACATCCAATGGCCAGTCACTAAGCCTCAACTTCCATATGCTCTTGAAAAATCCCTGAATCTCAACTATCACACAAAGTGGACAAATGGTTGGAAACATGATCCAGTTAGTAGAACAGTTTATAACAAATAGCCTATTACTTGTTACCTACTGTTAAAGTAAAAGGACTTAGAAGGTAACCCTATCAGGCAATTAACAATAATAGAGGAGACAATGCAAAGGTAACCACTTATAGGAAAGATGAGACATAGGAAAGAGAACCACACAGTGTCTGTGTGGCCTAAATAATCACACTAGAGACTTCAAATTGGCACAGAAAGCTAGGGTAGTTAAGAGAATAGCAGAGATGGACACCAGTGGCTTGCATTTGTGCTCCTTGCTCCTCAGAAGGCTGGTATCTCAGGGTCTGGGTTCAAAGCCAGCTCAGACAAAAAGTCTTTGAGGCTTTTATCTCCACTTAACACAAAGCTAGAAGGGAGCTGTGGTTCAAGTAGCAGAATACCAGCCTTAAGCATAAAAACAAGGAATAGCGCCCAGGTCCTGAGTTCAAGTCCCAGTACTAATAATATGCATGCATGTGGTGTGCACACACAGAATAACAGGAAATGACTATTTCTCAAAAGTACTATATATACAATTTATGCCAAGATGACTCCAGTAGACAAGATAACCTTTCTAAGCTTATCTGAGAAGTTGGAGCTGCTGTGCTAATCCATGCTTACAAAGGACTTCAATATTCCTAGGCAGACTGTCCAGGGAGTCCCTCTCACTCCTGCAATTCACCTGCCTGACACGGCTATCAGCAGAGAGGAGCTGAAACTCACAGCAAATGATCTAACCTTTGTGAAACAGGTGCAGCATTTTTTTCTTCAGCGGTTTCTTCAACAAACAGCCCTTGAAAAGACTGCAAAGAAATAGGAAACATCCTAAATATACAATCGCACATGAACTGGTTTCTTCCTTTTTTTTTTTAAGATAAAGGTTTCTTGTTTTTGTTTTTTCATTTCAATAAGTATGATTTTATATAGGCTTATGTAATATAAACTAAAAAGCACATAGGCACTGTGCCTTTTGTGTTCATCCCCTAAGCGTAACTTCCTTTGGTCTGTGTATAAATGCCTAGAAGTTCCTTCCCTTAAAAAAAAAAATGTATTGTTCAATGTTATAACCCAGCAGTAACATAAGTTAGTTTCAGTAAAAGAGCATATCTAAAAGACAAAATCAGACCAGAGCACAGCATGGTGGCACATATCTGTAATCCCAGCACTCCTAAGACTGAGGCAAGAGGATCTCAAGTTCAAGGCCAGCCTACTTCTAGTTACAGGCTAGGCTGGGCTACACGGACACTACACAGACACATACCTACACAGCAATGTAGGTCTGGCTCAGCAGTAGAGCGCAATCCTAGCAAACACAAAGAAGAGAGGCCCTGAGTTCAAACTCAAGGACCATTAATTAAATAAAAAATAAAATAAAAAGCAGTGCCAATGGCTCATGCCCGCTTATCCTACTCAGGAAGCTGAGCTCTAACGATCATGGTTCAAAGCCAACCCAGGCAGGAAAGTAGGTGAGAGTCATCTCCAATTAACTGCTAAAAAGCCAGAAATGGTGCTGTGGCTCAAAGTGCTAGATCATTAGCCTTGAGCTCAAAATATCTCAGGCAGAGGTCCCAGGCCCTGAGTTCAAGCTCCAAGACTAGCACCAAAAAAAAAAAAAAAAAGTAAGTCAAATGAATTACAAGTTCAGAAAAGCAGTTATAAAGCTTTTAATATTTAAGAAGGGAATGGACAGAAAAAAGTCCAGTTTTCAACTGCATCCACAGGAGATCTCTCTGAGCACAACCAAGACATTAACACAGGATTATCCCCAAAGTCAAGGTCTTTTGCTACAAAACTGTCACTATGGTTTTGCTATTCCACTGCAGGGATATCTTTTAAGAAAAGCAATGATATAGACTACTAAAGAAAAAGAGCGTTTCCACTTACTCAGGAAAGCTGGTCAATGCCAACTCACCCCCATGTACAAGAGCACAGAAAGTATTAGCTACTGCTACCCTAGAGGCTCTTCTAAGAAAAGCACCGACTGTAAAGCTTCTTCCAGGAGAAGTAAAGCTACTGAACAAAGTTTCCAGGGTTTCCTAACAGGATATAAATACCTTACACAAATTAGACATCTCTCTACTATTCAGGTAAATGATGAAATACACTACCCAAAAAAAAAAAAAAAAAAGGAATAGCTAAATTGACTCTATTGTGAAAAAGAAGGTAACGTTATACACTGAGTGGGAATGCAGTCACCATGAAAAACTAAGAGTTGAACAGAATTCTCAAAAGGGCTAAAATACAACAGCAGTAAACTGCACTTGACTGAACTCAGCAGTTAAAAAAATCTTATAAAAAAAAGTAAAACACTAGATAAAAAAAGTAAAACACTGACACCTAGTGTCCATTAAATAAAATTATGATTTAGAATCATGAGCTGACTAAGCTTAGGACTTCAAAAGCAATCAAGGCACCTCTATTTCTACCTTAGGCTGAAACATATCTCAAACTATACCAGTGTAATACTTTAAAAGTTATTGTGCATATATTAGGCACCAAGCTTCTCCCAATCATCCTCACATCCATTACTTCCTTTAATCTTCACAAGAATCGTGTAAGGCACTAGCTGTTAAAGCATTTTAGAAATTAGCAAAAATGAAACCTCAAAAGGTTAAATAACACACAGAACCACACAGCTGATCAGCAATGAGCTGGAACCTACCTAACTCCAAAGTCCATGCTCTAACCACTACTGTTGTGTTTTTACATATATCCTCATTCTAATAAACTACATTAATTCCTCAATTTACACACCTCAATGGTAGTCATCTGGATTTAGGGATAAAGTAAGTTTCATTCAGAATGTAAAAACATGACAGTAAAACTACCTAAACATAAATCAAGTAAAGAGGAAAATTTAGGAGAAAAATGAAACCTTAGGAAGCTATGGCCAAATCTCGATGTTACACTGTGCCTGAAGAAATGGTAAGTAAAAAGAGGATAGTCTGCACTGGATCTTAAAATGATAAATATTAAGCCAAGTGTGATGGCACATGCCTGCTATTTAGGAGGCAAAAACAGGAGGACTGCAATTCAACTTGAGACCAGAATAGGCAAAAAAAAAAAAAAAAGTGAGGCCTTCCCTCAAAAGAGCCATAATAGTCATACCTCTATCCCAGCTAACTGTGAGGCAGAATCAGGAAGATCATGGTCTGAAGCTGGCTTTGTGAAAAAGCATGGGACCCTATCTGAAAAATGCACTGAAGTTAAATAGGATGGAGGCCTGGCTTAATGGCCGGAACACTTGTCACACCAGATTGAATTCAAACCCCAGTACTGATGAAAACTTTTTTAAAAATGTTTTAAGAGAAAGTCTAAAAGTCTAGACTCAAATAGTATCTTCAACATTGTAGTCCGATCGCCTGCTGGTTACCCTAGCAACAGCTCTGTTGGGAGGCAGTGATGGCTTCTCAGGCTTTTCCACATCCAGCTAAGCTATTCCTTTGAAACTCCCTTTTGCTGATCCAGATCTATTTATACTAGAAGGAGGTACAGGGTACAGTAAATCTGAGTATTTTGGTCATCAAAAGTGTTCCTATCCCATAATGACCAAACTGTCATTTGTTGTATATTCATCAGCATGAAGTTTGGTAGTAAATCTATACAATCTGGTCATTTCTAAGAAAGAAGCTCTAGCAACTGGACTGAAAAATTAGGGATCAGACTGTGAACCCTGGGTTCAAGCTTCAGTACCATTACCAAAAAAAAAAAAGTAGTAAGTAAGTACATCAACACCTCTGCCCCGTAAAACCATTAAGACCTCTCAGACTTCAGTAACAGCCTTCCGACTCTCAGTGATGCCGGAAACCAGTTATCAACTGATTGAAAAGCTTTAATAACCTTCACTACAGACTAAGCCATTTGCCCCAAGGAGAATTTTTTTGTTGTTGTTATCCCAATTTCTGAAACTCTTGCTTTCTATATCAACTCAAAAGTCTCAAACACCAGCAACTTGAGCAAAGCCATGTTCAAAAGAAAATGTTCCCAAGCTGGGCACAGGTGGCTCACGCCTGTAATCCTAGCTACTCAAGAGGCTGAAATCTGAGGATGGGGGTTTGAAGCCAGCCTAGTCTAAGTAGAAAAGTACCCATGAAACTCTTATCTCCAATTAACCACTCAAAACTAGAAGTGGCATGTGGCTCAAGTGGTAGAGTAACTAGCCTTGAGCTAGACTAGAGACAGAGCCCACGCTGAGAGTTCAAGCCCCACAACTGACCAAAAAAAAAAAAAAAAAGTTTCCATACATTCTGTAAATTCTTTCCATCCAGTTATTGAAAGCAAAAGATTAAAAAGTAAAATTACAATCCTAAAGGTTTTCATGACTTGCCTATAAAAGCAGTAATCTTGTTTCTGTTTCTTTTGTTTTGTAAGGATATTATTCTGAGTTGGCAAAGTTGTAGTGAACTATGCTAGAGGGAGCAAGTACATATTTGAACAATCTTTCTGAGATATGGCAATATGGCAACAAACAGTAAGCATGCTCATAACTCTCCAACATAGCATTTCTCTAGCTCTCTATTCCTAAGGACATAGATTTGAAATTTAAAACATTCCATGTTGAAAGATACTGATCACAACCGAAATACACAGCAGGAAAATGTTTTCTGTTAATATTACGGCAAATTTGCAGGCCAAAATGACATTAAAGGTGAAATCTACACATAATCTTAATGTAAGAAAATGATTCATAATGTTAACTTTAAAATACAACAGTATACCAATATGAGTTATGGGAATAGTAGTGCAGTACTTGCAAAACTGGTTCCCAGTATCAGGGAAAAAATGCATTAATATGATCTGAACCATACAAAAAATAAATGAACTAAAAAGTCCTACTTCATGTGGATATTGGACCTTTTTTTTTTTTTTTGCCTGTCATGTCTGGCTCAAGGCCAGTGCTCTACCACTTGAGCCACAGCGCCACTTCAGGCTTTTTTCTGTTTATGTGATACTGAGGAATTGAATGCAGGGCTTCATGCATGCTAGGCTAGGCGAACACTCTACCAGTGAGTCACATTTCCAGCTCTGGCCTTTATTTTTTAAAACTTTTCATTATTTTTAATATTTTTATGTAATTTTTTTTGTCCGTCGTGGGACTTGAACTCTGGGCTTGGGCGCTGTCCTTGTGCTCTTCAGCTCAAGGCGAGCACTCCACCGCTTGAACCACAGCACCATTTCCGGTTTTCTAGCGGTTTATTGGAGATAAGAGTCTCATGAACTTTCCTGCCCAGGCTGGCTTTGAACCGAGATCCTCAGATCTCAGCCTCCTGAGTAGCTAGGATTACAGGCTTGAGCCACCGGCACCCGGCTTTATGTAATTTCTAAAAATTATGCTCCTATATATATGGAGGCATCCTGGTCTCCTTGAAATTAAGGACTGCATCTCATCTCTCTTATCCCATTACTAGTTTGACACATATATCCATCCCTTCAGGCCACAGCCAAAAAGGCTGGTAAGAGGAGTCAAGACCAAATGGGAGCATAATTTTTTTTTCTGGAAAATTGAGAAATGAAATCTATAACATTCAAGTTCCAAAGCTTATAGAATCAAGTTTCTTCAACCTACAGTGAGAAATAAAGCAAGGGAAGCCAGTCTTCAGGGAGAAAAATGAAGCATATACATTACAGTATGAGATACAGAAAAATTAGTTGATGTTCTGGTCTCAGTATCTTCAGGTCTGATTACACTGCTGCTTTACAATTTATGAAACACTAGCTTCTCTATACAATAAAGTCCTGTTTTGAATTACTTTGACAGTATCAACTATTGTATTTAATGACATGCCCATATGTTAGAAGAACTTCTAACCAGTAAGATCAGCCACTAGACCTTGGCCACTTCAGGAGTGTTCTGAAAAGCATTGCTTCAAGTATGCTTGACACAACACAGAACTTCATAGCTTATGCTCTAGAACTCTAGCCACTGGGCTCTTTCAATCACTAAATGTCAGTCTTTGGAGTTTTCTTCTAAGAATCATCATCTCTGAAATGCAAAAGCATTCACTGAAAACTCTGCCTTAGAAAAAAGTCAGGTACTAGAAGAACTGGTAAGAAAAATGCCTTCTTTTTCCATATACCAATCTTTCCAGACTGTGGAGGAAGACAGTTACTAGAAAAGAATGATCTCTGGGGCTAGAAATATGGCTTAGTGGTAGAGTGTTTGCCTAGCATACATGAAGCCCTGGGGTTGATTCCTCAGTAATCACATAAACCGAAAAAGCTGGAAGTGGTGCTGTGGCTCAGGTGGTAGAGTGCTAGCCTTGAGCAAAAGAAGTTCAGGGACACTGTCCAAGAACTGAGTTCAAACCCCAGGACTAGTGGTGGGGTGGGGAGGGGGAGGGGGAATGACCTCTACAGATAACCTCAATGAATGATTTTTCTAGGACAGAACTACCATTTTTGGTTACCTATAATCTCCTAAGCATCATGCTAGGCTTTTCATACTAATCTGCTTTAACCAGAAAAATAACTAATGATAGGAATTACTATTCTTATTTTACAGAGATAAAAGTAAGATTCAGAGAAGTAAAATAGCTTTCTCAAATACATAGAATTATTGAAACACAAATGCCAAACTCCTCTCTCTAAATAATCCATGCTCTCTGTACCATGATAGGAAGTTACTATCTCTTAGGTTTTTCTCATGAGAAGCCACATAAGCACGATAAAAATAAAATAAACAAGGCAGGCTTCTGTGGCTCCCACCTATAATCCTAACTACTCAGGAGGATGAGATCTGAGGATCACGGTTCAAAACCAGCCCCATCAGGAAAGTCCAAGAGGCTAACAGCAGAAATAACACCACCACCACCACACCACACACACACACACACACACACACACACACAACAAACAAACAAAACACAGCTGGGCAACAGTGGCTCATGCTTATAATCCTAGCTACTCTTGAAGATCCATGGTTTGAAGCCAGCCTGAGCAGGAAAGGCTAAGACTCTTATCTCCAATTAACCACGAAACACCAGAAGTGGTGCTGTGGCTCTGTTCAAGCCACACAATCAACAAAACAAAACAAAACAAAACCCAGAATAGCCATAAACACAGATATTCTTTCAAAACTAAAAATAATATTGTATAATATGATTGCTGTTATAACTTTCAGAAGACAAAAACTCTAATCTAGCTGTCAAGAGAAAAAGACTATAAAAGTAATTCAAATATAAAATGGAAACTGCTTTTAATAAATTAGAAAAATATCACCACAAGCAAAAGCAGAAACTTAACTTTTATGGAAGGAGGAATAAAGAGAGAAATCATCTGCACTTCTTACCACAAAGGATCACTTCCCCGGATATGTAAAAGTTACCTACAAACCACTTCAGGAGGGAGACAGGAAAGAGAGATTTAAAAAGAAAAATGACCATAAAATCCCAAGAGACAGAAAAGAAAATGCAAATAGGCTTAGAATGTGGGGAAAAGTTCAACCTCACAAATGGTAAGAGGAATACAAATTAAGACTATCATCTTTCATCTTGGTAGATATTGAGAAGTCTGAGAACACTGTGACGGAAGGGGTTTGAGAAGACCAGTAATTATACATTGCTGATAATATACATGTACTCAACCTCTACAGAGGGCAATTGGATAATAGCTAACGTAAGCTGTAAATGCAGATATCCTTTGATCCATTAGCTGGATCTTATAGCAAATTATCCTACAAATACCTCCCAAGTGGATAAAACGTCCTCTGTTCAAGAAGAAGTACTGCCTATAATGCTACTTGTAATAGGAAAATACTGCAAACAAACCTACATGTTTACCAATAGGCCACTGGATAAACTATGATTCATCCAACACTGTATTCTACATCAAGAAAAAAATTAGGACTTTTTTTATGTCCAAGTGCCAGTGGTTCATGCCTGTAAACCTAGTTACTCAAGAGGCTGATGTCCGGGGCTGGGAATGTGGCTCAGTGGTAGAGTGCCTGCCTAGTAGCATGCATGAAGCCCTGGGTTCAATTCCTCAGTACTATATACACAGAAAAGGTGGGAAGTGGTGCTGTGACTCAATTGGTAGAGTGCTAGCCTTGAGCAAAAGAAAAGGGACAGCGCCCAGGCTTCGGTGGCCAGCCCCAGAACTGGCAAAAAAAAAAAGCCTGAAAAATCTGAGGATGGCAGTTCAAAGCCAGTCAAGGCAGGAAAGTGCATGAATTTTTATCTCCAATTAACCACCAGGAAATGGAAGTAGAGCTGTAGCTCAAAGTGATAGACCTCTAGCTTTGAGAGGGGGGGAGGGGGAGCTCAGGGACAGTACCCAAGCCCTGAATTCAAAGCCCACAACCAACCAAAAGAAAGAAAGAAAAGATGGCTGGGAAGGTGGCTCAGTGGTAGAGTGCTGGCCTAGCATGCATGAAGCCCTGGGTTCAATTCCTCAGTACCACATACACAGAAAAGGCCAGAAGTGGCACTGTGGCTCAAGTGGTAGAGTGCTAGCCTTGAGCAAAAGAAGCTCAGGCCCTGAGTTCAAGCCCCAAGACTGGAGACAGAGAGAGAGACAGAGAGGGAGAGAGGGAGAGAGGGAGAGTGGGAGAGAGAGAGAGAAAGAAAGAAAGAAAGAAAGAAAGAAAGAAAGAAAGAAAGAAAGAAAGAGGATAATAGGATAATTATAAAGCTGGGGGAAAAGCTTATACAGAACAGGCTTCATTTTGCTCAAAAACTTTTAAAAATGTATTTTTATATATACAAAAATGCTAACTGCCTCTTGGTGAAGGGGTTATAGCTAATTCTTTCCTTTTTTGGGGGCGAGGTGGTTACCATGTAGCACCTTTGGCCTCAAAGCCTCAAATTCGAGATCTTACCTGCTTCAGCCTCTAAAGTGCTGGGATAGCAGGTATGCACAACCATACCCAGCTTTTTTCTTTATATTCTTGTGTACCCTCCTAATTTCCTATAGTGCGCAGGTGTTACACTTTAATAATCAAGGAAGGAAAAAAGACCACAGAAAGAACAAAAGGCTACAATAATTCCTCTTTAATCTATGGGTAAACCATCCTTTATTACAGCATCACTGACCCTTACCTGACCATGACTGGTTGTTGGTTCTTCCTCCAACAAAAGTTTCTGTTTCAAGCTTTTAATTGAGTTTTCTTGGAAATCCTTGGTTTTTGAGTGCCAGACAGATGCCCTAGACTCCTGCCTTTCCTCTTTGTCTTCATCTCCCCCATCTTCTGAGATGCCTTCATTTCTGTCACTAGCCTGATCTCTTTGGCCATATTCATTCTGGATCAGAGAAGGGGGGCTAGGTAACACTGGTTCCCCAAACACTTTTTTTTTTAAAAGTTGCCTTTGGGCCATTTTTAGGCTCTTTTGATAAACCTCCAATTGGCAGAGAATGACCTTGGTATACTGGTTAGGGTCTACTCCGGCAGGGCAGAATGGAATACCCCAGAAATAGTTCACAGTGCTCCCCATGACCTGGAGCCCTTTGGCATCTACTGGGGTGGATAAACAGTGCCTAGATGTATCCCCCCTGCCATGAGGAGCTTTGAGAGAAGCACAATCCCTCCCAGTACTTTCCTGTGGCTTCTCACACTGTGTGTGCTCAGCTAGGTGGCCAAAACATTTAACATTCTGATCCTCAAACACTGGCTGGTGTGACTGGTCCCAACTTCCTGAGCTGACAGAGACCGGCTCCTCTTCAGAGTTTTCAGTGTGGTCCCAAGGCTCCTTTCTTTCCTCAGCCTCGTTTCCCTGACTGATATGTGAGCCTTTACACAGTGTCGGAGGTGCCAGCTGCCATACGCCTGTAGGTATTTGAGAAAAAGTAGGACTAAGGACAAACTTCTTCATTAAGAGGGTTTGGTAAGCTATTGATTACCAAGAACTACAAAATGTGATTAAGAAAAGCCCTTCTTTGGGTTTAAGCAAAGGTTGGCTTTTCCTTGGAGATTGAAAAAAAAAAAAAAAATTCGGATATTAGTGAAATCTCGACTACTTTCATTTTTAACTTCTTTAGTATTGTCACCAAAGGAACTTCGGGTATTTCTGTCTATCTATTCTCAGCATGAGATCCCTGTAATACGGTTATATACTTGATCCGTGGAAGAAGTCAGAACAGGGAGACATGCCTTCAGTGGTCCCAGAGTCTGCAGTTTTCTCTTGGTGGGTAAGTGAAGATGGTCCAGTGGCCAGAGGTGGAGGTCTGGTAGCAGAAGCATCTGAAGGCCGGCAACTCTGAAACAAGTGATCCCACACCCAACCATGTTTATTATTAAAATAGCTAGATATGAAGAGTTACAGGAGGGACAAAAACAGGAGGCCAGTGTTCCTAGGAATTTCTCCTCTCCAAAACGTAGGTGCTCAGTTCCAGTGAGTTCCATGGTGTGTACTGAATGTCCTGTGCAAAGTGCTGTACTAGGTTATAATACCACATTGTTTTCTCTCTTTTCTTTTTTTTTTTTTTGTCGGTCATGGGGCTTGAACTCTGGGCCTGGGCGCTGTCCCTAAGCTCTTCAGCTCAAGGCGAGTGCTCTACCACTTGAGCCACAGCGCTATTTCCGGTCTTCTGGTGGTTTATTGGAGAAAGAGTCTCATGGACTCAAAGCCCGGACTGGCTTTGAACCACAATCCTCAGATCTCGGCCTCCTGAGTAGCTAGGATTACAGGCGTGAGCCACCAGCGCCCAGCAAACCACATTGTTTCCTAACGTAGAGGAATGATGACAGAAAGGATAGCTCAGATTTGGCATGTGGTACATGCTTATATTCCCAGCTACTTGGAAGACTGAGATGGGAAGATTGCTTGAACAAGTTAAAGGCCAGCCTCGACAATACTGTAAAGACCCCCTATCTCAAAACAATGAAGACTCCTACCAAATCAAGTATAGCTCAGAATCAGCCACTATCAAGTATTACTAATTCTAACATTCAAACGTTTCAACTGCACATATTCAAACCTCAATATTATGTCAATATTATAAATTAGCATCTAATAATAATTTATTACTTATGTTAAAAACAGTATTATTTACTTTTGAAACTACCCATTCTCTCTCATTTTCTTTGCTCTCCCCACAAAATAGGGGAAGTAAACACCTAGACCTGCTTGCTTTGGGATTCTTGGTCTCTTAGCTTTTCAGATACTGCCAACTTACTAGAGTATTGGGTTTTTTTGGGTCCGGTCGTGGGGCCTGAACTCTGGGCCTGGGAGCCATCCCTCAGCTCTTCAGCTCAAGGTTAGCACTCTACCACTTGAGCCACAGCGCCACTTCTGGCTTTTTTCTTTTTGCTTATGTGGTGCTGAGGAATCGAACCCAGGGCCTCATGCATGCAA
>NW_012267245.1:3036110-3037342 GCF_000151885.1 Dipodomys ordii
CCGGAAGTGGCGCTGTGGCTCAAGTGGTAGAGCGCTAGCCTTGAGCTGAAGAGCTGAGGGACAGCGCCCAGGCCCAGAGTTCAAGCCCCACAACCGGACCAAAAAAAAAAAAACCACACAAATAAAAAAAGTAAATAAGCCGAGCACTGGTGGCTCACGTCTGTAATCCTAGCTACTCAGGAGGCTGAGATCTGAGGATCGTGGTTCAAAGCCAGCCCAGGTAAGAAAGTCTGTGAAACTCTTATCTCCAACTAACCACCAGAAAAACAGAAGTGGTGCTGTAACTCAAGTGGTAGAACGCAAGCCTTGAGCTGAAGAGCTAAGGGACAGAGCCCAGGCCCAGAGTTCAAGATCCATGACCAAAAAAAATAAATATAAATAAACAACCCCAAGTCCTGGGGCTTGAACTCAGGGTCTGGGCACTGTCTCTAAGCCTCTCTGTGCTCAAAGCTAGCACTCTACCACTTGAGCCACAGTGCCACTTCCAGCTTTTTCTGTTTATGTGGTACTGAAGAATTGAATCCAGGGTTTCATGCATGCTAGGCAAGCACTCTACCACTAAGCCACCTTCTCAGCCCTGATTTTTTTTTTTTTGGGTTGGTCGTGGGGCTTGAACTCTGGGCCTGGGCACTGTACCTCAGCTCTTCAGCTCAAGGTGAACGCTCTACCACTTGAGCTACAGCACCGCTTCCGGTTTTCCAGTGGTTTATTGGAGATAGGAGTCTCACGGTCTTTCCTGCCTGGGCTGGCTTTGAACCTCGATCCTCAGATCTCAGCCTCCTGAGTAGCTAGGATGACAGGTGTGAGCCATAGGTGCCCAGCTGATTTATCTTTTAAAAACTAAAAAAATACATTCCTCCACACCTGTAATCCTAGCTACTCAGGAGGCTGAGATCTGAAGATCACGGTTCAAAGCCAGCCCAGGCAGGAAGTCCTGAGACTCTTATCTCCAATAAACCACCAGAAAACCCATAAGAGGCGCTGTGGCTCAAGCGGTAGAGCACTCACCTTGAGCTGAAGAGCTCAGAGACAGCGCCCAGGCCCAGAGTTCAAGCCCCACGACCAACCAAAAAAAAAAACATAACAAAATATTCCTTAGTAAGCAGAATGTGATCTGTTTCTTTGAAACAACCTTTTGGGGCTGGGAATGTGGCTTAGTGGTAGAGTGCTTACCTAGCACACATGAAGCCCTGGGTTTGATTCCTCGGTACCACATAAGCAGAAAAAGCTGG
>NW_012267245.1:3037727-3042582 GCF_000151885.1 Dipodomys ordii
TGAGGGACAGCGCCCAAGCTCTGAGGTCAAGCCCCATAACTAACCAAAAAATAAAATAAAAGCAACTAAAAGGCCAAGCACCAATGGCTAACACTTGTAATCCTAGCTACTTAGAAGGCTAGGATCTGAGGATTCTGGTTCAAAGCTAGCTGGGGCAGGAAAAGTCCATGGCACTCTTCTCTCTAATTAATCACCAAAAAGCCAGAAGTGGATCTGTGGTTCAAGTGGTAAGAGTCCCAGAGGACTAAAGCTCAGGGATAGAGCTGAGGTCCTAAATTCAAACTCTAGGATTGGTACAAGAATGAAAAAAAAAAATCATTCTAGGAAATGGAAACAAAAAGTTTTCTCTGTTGCTGTTTTCATTTTCTTTTCTTTTTGTCTTGTTAAGTTTCTATCTTTGGAAGGGAAAAGGAAGGCTCAGAAATGGAGGGCAAAAGGGTAAATAAATGCAGCAGTGGAACTCACTAGACAATAAACTCTATAACTTATGGGTAGGAATGGGAGAAAAAAACTGGGAGAGTACAAGGTAAGGAGAGACATTGTTCAAAAGGAAATGTACTCTTTACCTGACTTATGTAACTTTAACTCTTCTCTACATCACCATTATAATAACAGTAACAAAATTAAAAATAAATAAATCAACTGAAGTCACTGGAGAAATGGTTGATTCAAGTCTGTAGCATGATACATACAGGACAAAGTAGACTATCTGTCATTGCTATGAACAAGTAATCTATCAGAAACTACAAGGGTCATTTCAAAAGAACTCAGGAACCAACATCAAAGAAATAAAAATAAACGCACACTGGACCAGGCACCAGTGCACACATGGCTCATACCTGTAATCCTAGCTACTCAGGAAGCTGAGATCTAAGGATCCCAGCCAGGCCAGGCAAGGAAGTCCATGAGACATTTTTTTTTGTCGATCATGGGACTTGAACTCTGAGCCTAGATGCTATCTCTCATCTCTTCAGCTCAAGGCAAGCGCTCTACCACTTGAGCCACAATGCCACTCTGGTTTTCTGGTGGTTTGAGATAAGAGTCTCATGAACTTTCCTGCTTGGGCTGACTTTGAAGCACAATCCTCAAATCTCAGCCTCCTAAACTGCTAGGATTGCAGGCATGAAGCCACCAGTGCCCAACCCCAGGAGACTCTTATCTCCAATTAATCACCAGAAAACCAGAAGTGGAACTGTGGTTCAAGTGTGCTTTTAGCACACGTACATCAAGCCGGGCTTTGGTAGCTAATGCTTACAATTCTAGTTACTCAGGAGGCTGAGATCTGAGGATCATGGTTCAAAGCCAACCCGGGCAGGCAGACTCTTATTTCCAATTAACCACCCTAGAAAACAAGAAATAGTGTGGTGACTCAAAGTGGTAGAGCACTAGCCTTGAGTAAAAAAGCTCAGGGACAGCACCCAAGGCACTGAGTTCAAGCCCCACGACTTACAAAATAAATAAATAAAGCTGGAGTATTAGTGGCTCATATCTCCAAGCCAGTCTAGGCAGGAAAGTCCATGAGACTCTTATCTCCAATAAACTACTCAGAAAAAGCCAGAAGTGGTACTGAGTCTGGCTCAGGGACAGTGCCCAGGCCCCAAGACTCGGGGGGGGGGGGGGGGAATCAATTCTAAAATTTGTATGGAAGTACACAGGATCCAGAATAACCAAAGCAATCTATGACAACACATATGCTAAAAATGAAACAAATACAGAGAAAATTAGCAAGTCTCCTGTGTAAGGAGGACATGTAAATTTGTAAAACATCCTACATTTCTCTGCGTTCAACCATGCAGCTCTTGGAGCCCAATTTGTTCCAAACAAACATTGTTAATATTAATTAGTTTCCCAAAACCTGTAAAAGAATCCTTTGGGGACTAGCCAGAATTCTCCCTGGAATCAATACATAGGTCTTCTCGCTTGTGTCACTCCAGGGAGTATACCTGGAGGCAGAGGGCTGGACAGGGGTGTCTTTTAACAGATCAGTTCTGTACGAAATATAATCGCTTCTGTGTGAGGCATTCTTGAATTCTCCAATGTGACTGTTGAAGGCCTAGGGAACCACAGCAAACTGGATGCAGTCAGAGCCCCATTAATCTCAATCATTTCATTTTTTTTCAAGCATGATTTGCTTTTTCATCCCTACATCCCTCAACCCCAGAGATGCTGCCACATATCCCATGGAAAACAAACATCCCTCCTATGACCCAATCAATCCCCTTCCTCTATTCTTCCTGGTGAGAATTCAGGCAGATATTCACAGATCTCAGCCTCCTGAGCAGCTAGGCATGAGCCACTGGCACCCAGCCTAAATTACATTTTAAGCCTGGAAAGAAAAAAAAAAATGTAGAAATTGCCTTAACTGACACTGAAACTTGGGAAACTTACAGAAAGAGCCAAAGTTGTGTAACAGTGGCCTAAATAACAACAGTGAGATTGCTTATTGACACAAATACCCCAACCATGCAGGCCAATGTCAAAACACAAAGGAGTCTTTTCAATAAACAAGTTAGAACAACTGGAAATCTGTATAGAAAACATAAAAGTTTGGCTACTGTCTCAAAACACACCGGAAATTAAGTATATATCTAAATACCAAAGCTACAACCAGAAATCTAGAATTAAAAATAACAGAACATCAGCCAGGTGGTGGCTCATGCCTGTAAATCCTAGCTACTCAGGAGGCTGAGATCTGAGGATCACAGTTTGAAGACAGCCAGGGCAGAAAAGTCCCAGTGAGACTCTTATCTCCAATTAACAACTCAGAAACCAGAAGTGGAACTGTTGCTCAGAGGCAGAGTGCTAGCCTTGAGCAAAAGAGCTCAGGGACAGTGCTCAGGCCCTGAGTTCAAGCCTCACAACCAACAAAACAAAAAACCACTTTTGATTTGTCTGCCCTGTCTGGTTTCAAACTTCAAGCATCAGACCCCAGCCTCCTAAATAACTAGGATTATAGGCAAGAGTCATTGGTGCCCAGCTTAATTTTGTAAATTTTTTCACCAGTGATTTTAAAGCTATCTAGTCAAATAAATAGTTATTATTTATCACTAAATAATAAACAAAATGTAGTTTAACTATGGAGAATATGTAAGACACAAGAAATGCTGATTTACACCAATGAACTATAACTATTACGCTAAGTGATAGAAATCGGACACAAAATGGCACACATTTTATGCTACATTTATATGCAATGTCCAAAACAGGCAACCCATAGAGAAGTAGATTAGAGAGTTAGGGAACTGGGAGTTGGGGAAGGAAGTGACTACTGAATGGGCACAGGGTTTCCTTTCCAGGGAATGAAAATCTTCTCTATTCTAAGAATGCAAACACTGTGAATATACCACTGAATTGGGCACTTCTGTGTATGTATGTATGCCAGTACTGGGCTTGAACTCAGGGCCTGGCAGCTAACCCTTAGCTTTTTCACTCAAGGCTGGCACTCTACCACTGGAGCCACAGCTCTACTTCTGGCTTTTACCTTGTTAATTGGAGATCAGGAGTCTCACAGACTTTCCTTCTCCAGGCTGGCTTTGAACTGTAATTCTCAGATCTAAACTTCCTGAGTAGCTAGGATTATAGGCATAAGGCACCAGCACCCAGCTGAATTGCATACTTTAAATAGTAAAATTAATCTTATGTGTATTTTACAAAAAGAAAAAAAATGATGTACTTCAAAAAAGCCAAAAGGCAAACTGAAATAATTAAGCAATGGAAAAACGAGTTACATAGCAGTTGAAAAAAAACAATGTGATAGGGAGAAATAAAGAGTTCAAATCAAGAGTATGGAACAAAGCTTAATAAGCATTTTAATTCTAACAATGTCAAGGTTAGCAGCAAAAAAGATGAGTAGCAAAACTCTGTGAAGACCTGAAGAACAAATTCCTTGCTCCCAAGATACAATGCAAGGAAAACATTTCTATCCTAAAACGGAAAAACTAAAGAATAGCAAAGAGGAATTGGACCAAAGCAAGGCTGAAACCCAGCAGGGTAATGCTATATCTGACAGCTTCCTACCCAGCCTTAGGAACACACTAACGTGCTGTGGTGGGGAGTGAGCTCCCAGAGGCTTGGCAGCCCTGCCCCTATGGCTTTGCTGGCTGCAGCCCACATAGCTGCTCTCAGACTGGCTTTGCTGGCTGCCTGCAGCTTCACTTGGCAGATGTGCATTATTGACATCTCTCTTGAGTTCTGTCTTACAACTCTGGCTTCACTCTGACAGCTCCACAAACTGCTCTTCTAAGCACTGTTTGCAGGGATTACAACCCTATCACACATGGCCTGGCCTCCCGGGCTTTTTTTTGAATGAAATTTTGGTAGAAGTCTCCACAACCTGCTAACACTTTTGTTCTTAAAGTAGCTGCGAGAATGCCTCACTTGTTGAATGTTGGGAAACAATTTCCTAGTGGTCCTGAGCTAGCAGGGTACCCCTTGGCTAATAGTGCCTCTCAGGGCTCTAGTCTCAAAATACTTTCATCCTGAAAAATCTTTGAAATAAATACAAGTTGCTATCTCTCTAGCCTGTGATGAGTGGGTCTTGCCATTCCTTAGATGTGGGAAGGTGCCATTTCCCATGGTACTGATGCAAAGCACTGAAGTTTTATTAACAACACTCTCCTTGGCTGAAAACTTACATGGACTTCTTTTCAGGCCAAGCTGCAAATTTTTAAGATTTTTTTTCATACTGCTCCTTTTTGCTCTCATTTCTTGTTGTACATTAACTAAAAGTAGCCAGCAGTATCCACGCCACTCACTGCCTAAGTGCTATATATACTGTTTTGACATTTTAATTTGGTCTCATGATTTTGGTCTTAGAAAGAAAGAAAAGGGCTGGGAAGTTGGCTCAGTGGTAGAG
>NW_012267245.1:3048267-3051008 GCF_000151885.1 Dipodomys ordii
AAAGCTGGAAGTGGCGCTGTGGCTCAAGTGGTAGAGTGCTAGCCTTGAGCGGAAGAGCTGAGGGACAGCGCCCAGAGTTCAGACCCACGACCGGACCAAAAAAAAAAAAAAACTAAACTAAAAGATAGCACCCCAGGCCCTGAGTTCAAGCACAGGACCAGCACACAAAAAAATGTGGGTCTGGAGGCATGGCTCAAATGGCAGAGCACCAGTCAATATGAGCAAAAGCATCAGATACCAAGTTTGAAATCAGGTCTCAGGCAAAAAAGGAAAAGTATTGCCAATAATTCTCAAGACAGAAAGTAACTAACTTGGGTGTGGGGGGGGGGGGAGGCATTAAATAGACCTAGCCATAAAGATAACTGTAACTATGTAAAATATGATGATTTAACTAAAATTGTTTATATTTAATTTTACAAGTTTAGAAATCTTATCTTAAATCACAATTCAAATTAACCATGAAAGAAAAGCTTTATCTTAAATCAGTTAGCCATAATTTTAACTAGTTACCTGTAATGTTAACTGAAATACTTGAACACTATTATTATATTAAAATGTAAAAACATGATAATGATTAAATAACTTCATAAGTGAGTAACAAATAGAAGAGCAAAACTTCCAAAAAGAATTCTAATGGTGAAAATAGTAACAGTACCATTATGTGATCATCTAATAGATGAGTTTCTAGGTAAATGTTATTCTCTGCATTTTATTGATGAGAAAATAGAGGTTAGCTAAAAGCAATGGATATCCACGATCTACATGGTAAGGGTAAATCAAGGATTCAAGCTCATAAGAGTCTACCCCTGAAGATCACATTTTTAGTGTCAACACTCTAAGAAGTCAAAATGAGTAAGTTATACCGCTTTAAGCAACTTCTAAAATTTTAACAAAATTAGGCATAAGGATGCATATACATCCTTATTTAATCTTCTTTTCCTAATGAAAAAACAGTACTATCAATTCAGCCCCAAACTGAAAACATACGTGCAATTTTTCTTTTAGCCAAACAATTTGCTCTATTCGACTGTTTTGTCTCCATGTTCTGCAATCCATTCTCCTCCTTTGGTTCCTGTTACAAAACAAGAATTATGATCAGGATGGCTGCCACTGAAAGTAGTAATTCCTTTATCTCCTCTCTATCTCCTTATGGCTAACAAAGGCCTCCAAAGAATCAGTGATTGTTACAGATGTACACATACGACATGAAACAGGCAGCTGAACCTGGCAGCCCGTGGTGGCTTAAGCCTGTAATCTCAGGTACTTAGGAGGCAGAGAACAGGAGATAACAACTCAAGGCCAGTCCAACCATGGAAGTTTGTAAGACTCCATCTCAGCCAATGGCTGGGCACAATGGAGTGTATCTTTCAGCTCCAACAAAATGGAAAAGAACAAGTAGAAGAATCGAAGCCCAGGCCAACCTGAAATAAAACAAGACCCTACCTCAAAAGTAGCCAGTATAGGGCTGGGAAGGTGGCATAGTGGTAGAATGCCTGCCTTGCATGCATGAGGCCCTGGGTTCCATTCCTCAGCGCCACATGAACAGAAAAAGCCGGAAGTGGCGCTGTGGCTCAAGTGGTAGAGCACTAGCCTTGAGCTGAAAAGTTCAGGGACAGTGCCTAGGCCCAGAGTTCAGGCCTGACAACCAACCAAAAAAATAAATAATATTTAAATTTTTAATTTTAAAAAGTAGCCAATATAAAAAGGAATAGGAGGCATGGATCAAGTGCCTTCCTGGCAAATACAAGGCCCTGAGTTAAATCTCAGTACCAAAAAAAAAAAGAAAGAAAGAAAAAAGAAGGGGTGTTGTAGATCAAGTGGTAGAGTGCTCACCTTGAGCTGAAGAGATCAGGGACAGCGCTCAGGCCCAGAGTTCAAGCCCCATGACCAACAACAACAAAAAAAAATTATTTTGGGCTGGGAAGGTGGCTCAGTGGTACAGTGCTTGCATACATGAAGCCCTGGGTTCAAATCCTCAGCACCACATAAGTAAAAAAAGCTGGAAGTGGTGCTATGTCTCAAGTAGTAGAGCACTAGCCTTGAGCTGAAGAGCTGAGGGACAGCGCTCAGGCCCAGAGTTCAGGCCCTAAGACCAACAAAAAAAAAAAAGGGGGGCTGGGAAGGTGGCTCAGTGGTAGAGCACTTGCCTTGCATGCATGAGGCCCTGGGTTCAATTCCTCAGCACCACATAAGCAAAAAAATTTTTAAAAAAGGGGGTGGGGTAGGGAGCGTGGTAGCTAAAATATACTAACATGACATGATTATCTGTCACATGCACATAGTCTAATTTAAAACTAGCCAACCCAAGCTGGGACCTGGTGGCTTAAACCTATAATTGTAGCCTCTTGAGAGGCTAAGATCAGAAGGCCAATACAGGTAGAAAAGTTTGCAATGATTTCTCAACTCATAGCTGAGTACAGACCCTAAGTTCAAACTGCAGGATGACCACAAAAATTTAATAATAATAATAATAGTAGTAGTAGTAATAATAGGCCAATCTCTAAATTCCAAGATGACTAAGCTTTATAGCTTGAAACCAATGAGTAGTTCTATTAAAAAAGACTGAGGAGCAGGTACCAGTGGCTCATGCCTGTAATCCTACTCAGGAGGCTCAGATGTGAGGATTGTGGTTCAAAGTTAGCCTGGACAGGAAAGTCCATGTGAGACTCCTATCTCCAATAAACCACTAGAAAACTGGAAGTGGCGCTGTGGCTCAAGTGGTAGAGTGCTCGCCTTGAGCT
>NW_012267245.1:3051058-3051881 GCF_000151885.1 Dipodomys ordii
TTGCCTGGGCTGGCTTCAAATTGTGAGCCTCAGATCTCAGCTTCCTAAGTTCGTTTTCTCTTTAAATAAATATGGGATGATCAGCTCATAAATGGAAATGGGTTATTTTGACTCATATTTCCAAGGTGACAGTCCACGGACTCCTTGCTAGGTGTGATACAGTATGTTACCATTGTGAGAACACATGGCAAAGTAAAATTTCTCATAGCCACAAAGCGAAATGGAGAAGATGGGTCCCACAATCCCCTTTGAGAGTGTGTTACAATGACTCAAAGACCTCCCACCAGGCCATCCTACTTCCTAAAGTTTCCAACACCTTCCAAATATACCACACTGGGGACCAGATATTTAAGACCCAGACAACAGCAATAGCTTTTTTCCTGTAAAACCTGAGCTGTTTATACGGCTTTCTAAGAAAGCCCGTTAGATTGGAGATATCTCCTCTTAGAAATCTGACCATCCCCAGTAGATCAAAATACTAAACTGAGAAATGCCTTCAAAAATAGCCCCAGTGGCTCATGCCTGTAGTCCTAGCTACTCAGAAGATCTGAGGATTGTGGTTTGAAGCCAGGCAGAGCAGAAAAGTTCATGAGACTCCAATTCACCACCAAAAAGCCAAGAGTAGAGCTTTGGTGCAAATGGTAGATTCTAGCCTTGAGCAAAAGAGCTAAGTAACAGTGCCCAGTCCAAGTTCAAGCCCAAGTACAGGCATAAAAAAAAGTCCCAAACGCCGGGCGCTGGTGGCTCACGCCTGTAATCCTAGCTACTCAAGAGGCTGAGATCTGAGGATCGCGGTTCAAAGCCAGCCCGGGCAGGAGAGACC
>NW_012267245.1:3052587-3058227 GCF_000151885.1 Dipodomys ordii
TGAAGAGCTGAGGGACAGCGCCCAGGCCCAGAGTTCAGGCTCCATGACCAACAAAAAAAAAAAAAAAAAGAGAGAGAGAGACTGAGGAAGCCAAGTGCCAGTGCTCACATCTGTAATCCTAGCGGCTCAGGAAGCTGAGATCTAGGTGAGGATCGAGGTTCAAAGCCAGCGAGGGCAGGAAAGTCCATGAGACTCTTATCTTCAATAAACTTACAAAAAAAAGCTGGAGCTGTGGCTCAAGTGGTAGAGAGCCAGTCTTGAGCAAAAGAAACTCAGAAACAGCACCAGGACCTCAGTTCAAGCCCCAGAACTGGCAGAAAAAAAAACAAAGAAACAAAAAAACACTAAGTATACAGGACAAATGAGATACAGAGGAAAACAGTAACTTGACTCATTACCAACCAAATATTTGTTTACTTTTTCTCACTTTTCAGCAACACAAAAGTTATATTTGTGCCGGACACTAGTGGCTCATGCCTATAATCCTAGCTACTTAGGAGACTGAGACCTGAGGATAGAGGTTCAAAGCCAGCCCGGGCAGGAAAGTCCATGTGAGACTCCTATCTCCAATAAACCACTAGAAAACTGGAAGTGGCGCTGTGGCTCAAGCAGTAGCGTGCTCGCCTTGAGCTGAAGAGCACAGGGACAGCCCCCCAAGCCCAGAGTTCAAGCCCCAGGACTGAAAAATTATTATTTGTATCTGATTTACTCCACCAGTTCTAAAATATCATGGCTACGTGAATATTTTTTTAAAAAACAGAAGACTTATAATCCATCTTCAGCCAAACAGCATGATTACTTACAGCCAAATAATTTACAATGCAGTTACAAATCAAAATGAAACTGAGTAAAAACTGCACTGTCTTGGTAGCATGAAGGTAGTCACAAAACAAGCCATTCATGGATAGAGCCAAGTTGAGACCCATGACTCTCCTTTTCAGAACACTGACCTCTCCATCACTGTCAGATATCACAATGAAAGCATCCTCAAGTTTACGCTTCCTCCTGCCACTGACAGAACTGGGAGTTTCAGCATTCTCCTTCTCCAGGTTCGGAGATTCTGGGGCTTCTTTAATTTTTTTCTTTCTCCGTGCCATCTTTTCACCTGAAATACAAAGTCAAATGATTTACTCAAAATACAAGATTTTAGAGGAAGTGGCGTTGTGACTCAAGTGGAAGAGCACTAGCCTTGAGCGCAAGAGACTCAGGGATAGTAGCCAGGCCCTCAGTGCAAGCCCCATAACTGGAAAAAAAAAAAAAAGAAAGAAAGCTAAGTGGTTCACACCTGTTATCCTAGCTACTCAGGAGGCTGAGATCTGAGGATTGCAGTTCCAAGCCAGACCTGAAGAAAAGTCCATGAGACTCTTATCTCCAATAAACTATTCAGAAAAGGCTGGAAATGGCACGGTGACTCAAGGTAGAAGGTTAACCTGAAGCACAAAGAAGGTCAGGGATGCACCCAGGCCCAGAGTTCAAGCCCCAGGACCAGCGCGCACACACGCACACACACACACACATACACACACACAGATGATTTTAGAAACTATTTGATTTGGTGATTTAAATGAAAAAGTTACTAATCTAAGGGAAGTAAATCTGGACTTTGGAACTTTTCTACTACTCACTAAAACTGTATTTTTTTTCTATTTTTCTATTTCTATAGAGAATATATATATATACATATATGTATAATCTCTGTGGAGATACTTTAAAGCAATAATATAACAATTTATCCTGGTTCCTCATACATTGAGTTATATAACTAGTTTTCTTGATAGCCCATTAACAAGTGTGTGTGTGTGTGTGTGTGTGTGTGTGTGTGCGTGCGCTGGTCCTGAGGCTTGAACACAGGACCTCTGCTCCTGTCCCTGTCATTCTTCTGCTCAAGGCTAGCATTCTACCACTTGAACCATACCTCCACTTCTGGCTTTTGTGTGTGTGAGGGTGAAAATATTGTACAGAAGGGTTACAATTACATGGGCAAGATAATGAGTACATTTCTTTTTTTTTTTTTTTGGGTCCGGTCGTGGGGCCTGAACTCTGGGCCTGGGCGCTGTCCCTCAGCTCTTCAGCTCAAGGCCAGCACTCTACCACTTGAGCCACAGCGCCACTTCCGGCTTTTTTTTTCTGCTTATGTGGTGCTGAGGAATCGAACCCAGGGCCTTGAGCATACAAGGCAAGCGCTCTACCACTGAGCCACCTTCCCAGCCCAATGAGTACATTTCTTATCAAGCATTGTAGCCTCCTCTTTTGTTTCCCCTTCCCATCCCTTCACTTCTGGCTTTTTGTGGTTAGAATTGCAATCCTCAGATCTCAGCCTCCAGAATAGCTAAGATTATAGGTATAAACCACCACTCTGGGCCTAACCTGTTTGTTTTGGGGGAGTGGTTGTTTTTGTGTTTGTTTTTTAATATCAATGCCTTCAGCCAAGCACAGAGGCTCCAGATGCTCTTGAGGCACAGTGATTATGAGGGGCGTGGGGGGGACTGAAGGAAGAGGAGGGGAGGGAGAGTGAAAGAGAAGGGAGTAGAGCTCCTTGGGGACCTCCTGAGGAGGATGGGAGAAGGGGGAGAAGGAAGGGAAGCAGGGAGGGTGAGGAAAAGAAAGAGGGGGGGAAGGAGAGGGGAACAAGGCAGGCAGGCAGGAAGTTCCTGCCCATCTGATTTAAACAATCAATGAAAGCTACCCAAGAGGCTGAGATCTGAGGATCAGAGTTCAAACCCAGCTAGGGCATTAAAGTCTGTGAGACTCATCTCCAATTAACTACCAGAAAACCAGAAGTGGCACTCTGGCTCTAAGTAGTAGAGTGCTATCCTTGAACAAAAGAACTCAGGGACAGCACTGAGACCTAGAGTTCAAGCCCCATGACCAACCAAAAAGAAAAAAAAAAAAGCCATAGCTACTAAATTAATTTTCGTGTAGGTAATGAGTCTTGGAACACTGGGCCTTGCACTCTCACTTGGTGATTATTCTTTAAAGGTTTGAGTCTTTTCTCCATAATAATTTATGCTACAATATGGATAAAACTTGTAAACATGCTAAATCAAAGAAGCCAGACCCAAAAGACACATTTTATAATCAATTTGTATGAAACATCCAGAATAGATCATGCCACTGAGACAGAAAGTAGATGAGTAATTGCCACAGGCTGGAGAAGGGAAATGTACACTGGGGCTCCTTTGGGAGGTAATGAAAATATTCTGGACTTAGAAAATAATAACAGCTTATACAACCTTGTGAACTTACTGAAAGCTACTCAAATACAAATAGTAGATTTTATGCTGTAACTTTCACTTCAATTTTTTTTTTTCAGTCATGGGGCCTGAACTCTGGGCCTGCCTGGGCGCTGTCCTTCAGCTCTTCAGCTCAAGGCTAGTGCTCTACCATTTGAGCCAAAGTGCCACTTCCGGCTTTTTTCTTTTTTCTTATGTGGTGCTGATTGAACCCAGGGCCTCATGCATGCAAAGCAAGCGCTCTACCACTGAGCCAACTTCCCAGCCCCTCACTTCAATTTTTAAATGCAGGAGGGCTCTCCAATTAAGTTCACTTTATAGCCAAAACAGAGGATCTCTGCCTCAATATAGTCAAGAAAGACATCTTAACTCCTTATAAACTTCTCAATCATTCAACTGTTCCTGAGAGTAGTTACATCTAACTGTCAGGAGTCCATACAATCTAGGCATTAATGTAATTCATCTAAGACGTCCTTTCTCTTCCTGAGCTAAATAAAGATGGCTTTGTAGCCAGGCACTAGTAATCCTAGCTAATTAAGAGGCTGAGATCTAAGGGTAGTATTCAAAGCCAACCTGGACAGGTAAATCCGTGAGTTTCATCTCCAGCTAACTACCAAAAAGTCATAAGTGGCACTAGACTCTAGAGGAAGAACACCAGCCTTCAGCAAAAAAGCTAAGGGGAACACAACACACAGGCTCAAAGTTCAAGCACCAATACCCGCACAAAAAGAGATTTAGCCACACTAAATTATGTTTCCACAGTAATTCTGAGTGAAGTCACTTTGTAGGTAATTTAAGTAAACAAGCCAAGACACTGTCCTTTTTTTACGGGGGGGGGGGGTAGTATTGGGGTTTGAACTTAGGCTCTCTACCACTTGAGCCAGGCCTCTAGTCCTCAACCAGTTTTTTTGTTTTTCTTTTTGTCAGTCGTAGTGCCTGAACTCTGGGCCTGGGCGCTGTCCCTCCTCTCTTCAGCTCAAGGCTTACGCTCTACCACATGAGCCATAGTACCACTTCTGGCTTTTTCTGCTTCTGTGGTGCTGAGAAATCAAACCCAGGGCCTCATGCATGCAAGGCAAGCGCTCTACCACTGAGCCACCTTCTCACCTTCCTCCCTGCACCCAACCAGCTTTAAAGCTGCTACCCTTCAAGATGAACATCTCATTAAATGATGGCTAGACCTTACTTGGACTAAGGTTACAGAATGCATTATCCCTGCCTGTGAAAGACAATTAAATTTGGATGGTACAGAGATCAAGGCAGTGAGGGAAAAAAGTAACTCTCTAAGAATGAACAAGCAAGAAAAGTGACCTCAGTAATGCCAGTTGTTTATTTCACAGTCATATTTCCAGTGGAGTCCTCAAAAAACCCCAATCTGGTATACTGTCATTTTCTCACAGCAAATCCATCACCTTAATCTATCTGAAGAACAATCACTGACAAGTTAATTTAAAACTTCAACATTCTAGGAATCAAGCCTGTCAAAACAGTTTTCAAAGCCTAGGGGCATAGAGACCTTCAGAACAATCCTTTGTGAATGTCTTTGACACCAAACAAGTCAGATTTTGAGAAACTTGGTGCAAAGCTCTTCATTAACTGATTACAATGAGTCTGACTCCGGGTATCTAGGGGGGGAAAAGTTAATGAGTTTGACTCTAAGAAAAAAAAGGCTGAAACTGGCAACTTACACAGCTACCTACACTCACACACAATCACACACACTCCAGAAACTTCACTTCCTAGCTCCTGCTCAGCTCCATTTACAAGTATGTGAGGACAAAATGCCAACATACCCTGAATAACAGCGGTGACGGCGGGGCACTGGTGGATTCACTTAACCCGAGCTACTCAAGAGTCCGAGATCTGAGGATCGCGGTTCAAAATTCCGCGACTCTTTAACTCCAAGTAACAGGCAAAAAGCCGCAAGTGGAGCTGGTACAGTGGAAGCAAACCAGCCTTACGGGGACAGCATCTAAGACAGCAGCACCCAGGCCCTGAGTTCAAGCCCCAGTACCGTCTCGCAAACACATGCATGCACGCGCACACACACACACACACACACACACACACACACGATCGGCGAAGTGCTACACCGCTGACACACGCGGGACAGTCGTGAATGCAATCCCGAGGCACAGGCTCCACGGCCAGTGGAAAGTTGGGGGCGGAGGGGGGGGGGTGTCCCAACTTTCTCACGGTCTCCTGAGTGATCCTCCGCTTCAGTACCACAGGGGCTCAAAGGCACGAAAGACCACACACCGCCGGCCACTCCAGCTCCATCACTCAGACAGTCAGACAGACAGACAGACCGTTCCCCAATCCTCAACAGGTGGTGGGTGCTAACCACCCCCGGGGCACCCGTCCCGACGGATGAGCATTTCCGAGGGGCAGCCCGCGCTTGCCCGCC
>NW_012267245.1:3058585-3067084 GCF_000151885.1 Dipodomys ordii
CCCACCACTCGAGTCCGTCCCGGAGAGCGCGGCGGGGACCGGCCGGAAGCCTCCCCTCCCCTCCCCCGAGGCGTCGGGAACGAGCCGCGGCCCCGCGGGCGGACGGACGGACGGCCGGGCGGAGGGTCTAGGAGCCCCGCCGGTACTCACCGGGTCACTCCGCCGGCCGCTCCGCTGAACCCCCCGTGTCCCGGCGCGCCGAGGGCCGCGAGCGGTTGCAACGTCAGAAGTGAGGGAAGCCGGGCGCGCGCGCGCAACCGAAGCTCCCGGGGCGGAGACGCGACCGCGGCCGGCGCCTGCGCAGCACGAGGTGGGCGGAACCAAGCGGCGCTGCGGGAGGGGGGGGGAGGAGACAGAAGGAGTGGGCCGCCGCCGGGACGTACCAACTGCGCGTGCGCGCGGGGGGGGGGCGGGGCGTCCGGCCGTCGCGGGGCTCGCGCCGGACCAACGGCGGGCTGAGCCCGCTCGACCGTTAGAGAGAAGCCCAGCGACCGCTACGAGGCCCCTCCGGGATCACGGCGGGGGCCTGGGTCGGCTCGGCCTCCCGGAGGCTCCCGGACCGGAAACGCGACTGCTTACGAGCTACCTGCGAGCGTCGGTGCGGGAAGGCCCGGTGGACGCCGTCTTAACCGCGGGATCACCGCAAACCGTGTGTCCCCACCCCCCCGTTCACGCCGGTAATCCTTAACCTGGCCGATCGCAGTTCGAAGCCAGCCTGCGAGCAACGTCTGGGAGACGCTGATCTATAGCCAACCGACAAAAAGCCCGACGGGAGGCGCGGTTCAAGCGGTCGAGCACCAACCCGGGGGCAGAAGAGGCCCAAAGAGAGCGTGAAGTCCTGAGTTCAAGCCCTACACTGAGTAACACGCACACGCGCGCACACACACACGGCCAGGCGCTGGCGGCTCACGCCTGTCATCCCGGCTACTCAGGAGGCTGAGATCTGAGGATCGAGGTTCAAAGCCAGCCCAGGCAGGAAAGTCTGTGAGACTCTGATCTCCAATGAACCACCAGAAAACCAGAAGTGGAGCTGTGGCTCAAGTGGCGGAGTGCTGGCCTTGAGCTGAAGAAGACAGCACCCAGGCCCAAAGCCCCACAACGGACCAAAAAAGAAACCTGACATGGTGGTCTTCCTGGCTTGAGATTTCTTCCCAGGCCTTCCATACTCCAGGCTTTTCGTTAAAATGGAGACCTCTCAGAATATTTCTCCTGTCAAATCTAATCATGGCAAAATAGAAATTTGATTCGGAATGTGGCTTGGTGGTAGAGTGCTGGCCTAGCACGCATGAAGCCCTGGGTTCGATTCCTCAGTACCACAGACACAGAAAAAGTCAGACGTGGCGCTGTGGCTCAAGTGGTAGAGCGCTAGCCTTGAGCAAAAGAAGCTCAGGGACAGTGCCCAGGCCCTGTATTCAAGCCCCAGGACTGGCTATATGTATGTATACACACACACACACACACACACACACAGCAATTCTAATTGATAGTCTATAAAAAAAATCTGCGGGCTGGGAATGTGGCTTAGTGGTTGAGTGCTTGTCTAGCCTGCATGAAGACCTGGGTTCGATTCCTCAGTCCCAATAAACAGAAAAAGCCGGAGTGGCACTTTCACGCAAGTGGAAGAGTGCTAGCCTTGAGCAAACGAAGCTCTCAGGGACAGTGCCCAGGCCCTGATTTCAAGTTCCAGAACTGAAAAAAAAAAGACTGCACTCTTTGCATCAATATTGTGAAAGGCAAGAAATGAGAAAAATTCAAGAAAGAGCCAAAATAACTGAATGCAAGATAATATGGTCTAGAATTTTCTTTTTTTTTTTTTTCAGTCGGTTGTGGGGCCTGAACTCTGGGCCTGGGCGCTGACCCTCAGTTCTTCAGTTCAAGGCGAGCATTGTACCACTTGAGCCACAGCACCACTTCCAGCTTTTTCTGATGTGGTGCCAGCCCATAGAATTTTCTTTTGTAGGATGTTTTGTTTTTATTTGAAATGGTGGGCAATGAATCCAGGGCCTATAGCATGCTACGAAGTTGCTCCACCCCTGAGCTATACTCCCCAGCTCTTTCTCTAAAAAGACACTATAGAGACACATAACAAACTATTTGGATAAGGTCAACAGATTAATAATGTATCATTTATAATTTTTTTCTCTGATAATTGTCTATGCAAATGTCCTTTTTTTTTTTTTTTGGCCAGTCCTGGGGCTTGAACTCGAGCTGAGCACTGTCCTTAAGTTCTTTTTACTCAAGGCTAGTGCTCTACCAGTTGAGCCACACCACCACTTCTTGTCTTTTCTGAGTAGTTTGTTGGAGGTAAGTCTCACAGAAACGTCCTTGTTTGTTTTTTTGCCATTTCTGTGGCTTCATCTCAGGGCCTGCTCAAGGCTAGTGCTCTACCACTTGAGCCACAGCGCCACTTCTGGCTTTTTCTGTGTATATGGGTACTGAGGAATCGAGCCTAGGGCTTTATGCATGCTAGGCAAACACTCTACCACTTAGCTACATTTCCAGCCCCGGCCTTGTTTTTAAAACATTGATGTTTTCAGCTGGCAAAGTGGCATCTTGTCTGCAACTTGATCTCAAATGACTAAAAAAACTGCATCTACATGAGATGTGAAACATAACAAAATATTAAGCTAATGGAGTAAATTAGAAACCTGGAAATTTTCATTTCCAGAACATTGTCCATTTCTGGACAAAGGGTATATATGAATTCTTTATGTTGATCTGTCAATCTTAATGAAAATCTAAAATTATGCCAAAATAACCAGTTAAAAGAATGTGTTTAGGGGCTGGGAAGGTGGCTCAGTGGTAGAGCGCTTGCCTTGTATGCATGAGGCCCTGGGTTTGATTCCTCAGCACCATATAAGCAAAAAAGAAAAAAGCCGGAAGTGGTGCTGTGGCTCAAGTGGTAGAGCACTAGCCTTGAGCTGAACTGAAGAGCTGAGGGACAGCGCCCATGCCCAGAGTTCAGGCCCCACGACTGGACCCAAAAAAAAAAAAATGTGTTTATTCTGGCATAAGAATTCAATTGCCAAATTTTGACCTTAACTAGACTTGCTCATGATTCTAATTGATTTTTATAAACTTTGAACTAATAACTATGTGTTATTTTGCTATTCCAAACATTAAGATTCTACATAGTAGTGCCAGGTGTTGGTAGCTCATGCCTGTCAGAGTTTAACCTGCAAGAAAACATATACAACGAATAGGTCTTAGAAAGCAACATGCAAAATCAATATTAAAAGTATATAAGCCATGCTCTGTTATCTCACACCTGTAACCTAGCTAATCAGGAGTTTGAGATCTAAGGGTCTTAATTTGAAGCCAGCCTGAGTAGGGAAGTCTGTGAGACTCTCATCTCCAATTAACCAGCAAAAAGCCAGAAGGAGAACTATGCTTAATGGTAGAGAGCCAGCCTTGAGCAAAGAATCTAAGAAACAGTGCTCAAGCCTTAGAGTTCAAGCCCCAGATCTGGCACAAAAAAAAGAAAAGAAAAAGGGATGGAGGGAGGAAAAAAAAGGAAAGAAGGAAAAAATAACACTCTCACTGCACATGTATTAGCAAGAATGAAAACAACTGACAAAACTTAATGCTAACAGAATTGTAACAAAATATATTTGTGCACTGATAGTGCCTTATAAACAAGCATAATCTTTCCGGAGAGAAATTTGGCAATGGCTGTCAAGAATAATAAAAATGATTATACTCTCAACCTGAGTAATGCCACATTGGGGAACAAACAAATACTATCTCAGGTTCCTTCAAAGGGGAAAGCAGACTTGAACAAAGATGATTATGGCTGAACAGTACACTACAGCTAAAAACTAGAAAATGCACCCACCCAGGGGAGAGTGGCTACCTGGAAATAGGCCCTTGTAGAGCAATACAATAACAAATTATTGTGTTACCACAGGGAATACCAACCATGTATGACAAGAATCCTAGGATGTAAGAGTAAGCTAAAAACAGTATTATCCCAAGAGAGCATACACTGCTGACAGGTAAGAGGCAATTGAGAATGTATGAGCCAAAGAAACTCTTAAAGTTTGTAATTAATAGATGAATCAAGGTTAGAACGTTTGGGGGTTTTGTGGGGGATTTTGTGTGTGTGTGTGTATGCTAGTCCTGGGGCTTGAACTCAGGGCCTGAACACTATGTCTGAGCTTTTGTGCTCAAGGCTACCACTTGAGCCATAGCTCTACTTCCAACTCTTTTGTTTCCTCTTTTATTGGTGGTTAACTGGAGATAACAGTCTAGGGGACTTTCCTGCCCGTGCTGGCTTAGAACCGCGATCTCAGCCTCCCAAGCTGACTCCTTCCAGAAGCCAATGATTACAACCCATTTGACTCTGACACAAGTGAAATAGTTCTCTTTTTTTCTTGTTTTGTCAGTCATGGGGCTTGAACTCTGGGCCTGGGCACTGTCCCTCAGCTCTTCAGCTCAAGACCAGTGCTCTACCACTTGAGCCACAGCACCACTTCCAGTTTTCTGGTAGTTTATTGGAGATAAGAGTTTCACAGCTTTTCCTACACAAACTGGCTTTGAACCACAATCCCCAGATCTTAGCCTCCTGAGTAGCTAGGATGACAGGTGTGAGCCACTGGCACCTGGCTTAGTTTTCTTTTTTATAACAACTGCAGAGAAAGGAAAACACTTCTACATATAGTTTACCTGTTTAGTGGGTCTGCTTCCAGCGCCCGGCGTTTTTTTTTGTTTTTGTTTATTTCGGTCATGGGGCTTGAACTCTGGGCTTGGGTGCTGTCCCTGCGCTCTTCAGCTCAAGGCGAGCGCTCTACCACTTGAGCCACTGTGCCACTTCCTAGGTTTTTTTTTTTTAATGTGAAAATACCATACAGAGGAGTTACAATTACATGGGCAAGAATGTACAGAGTTTTATACACACAGACTAAAAGATGGTATACTTAGGAGAGGAAGCCGAAAGTGTAACTTCTCTGAACAGTGAACTGTTTAACAAAATGAATACTAGAAAAGGGTATTCATCCAATGGTATTGGGGCACAGGCAAAGCTAGGGGTGGCACATAAATGAAGAGAGGAAGAGTGAACAAATAAATGCAGTCATTATATTCAATGTACATTATGTACCAACCTATGAAACTTGAAGGTAGGGATGGGAGGGGGAATAATAACGTTGCAAGGGGTGACATTGATCAAGATGCTTGTACTCATAACATGACTAATGGAATTGTAAACCCTTTGTATGAGTACTTAATAAGAAAAAAAAAATTCCAAGAAACAAAGAAGCCAGGTGCTGGTGGCTCACACCTGTAATCCTAGCTACTCAGGAGGCTGAGATCAGAAAAGCAGAAGTGGCTCTGTGGCTCAGTGGTAGAGCACTCGCCTTGAGCTGAAGAGCTGAGGGACAGAGTTCAGGTCCAGAGTTCAAGCCCTATAACCAACAACAAAAAAAAACTAGGTAGGAGGTATGGCTCACATGGTAGTATGCCAATGTGAGCAAGAAATCTCAGGGATGCTGGGTGCTGGTGGCTCATGCCTATAATCCTAGCTACTCAGGAGGCTGAGGTCTGAGGATCACAGTTCAAAGCCAGGCTGGGCAGAAAAGTCTGTGAGACTTTTTTTTGGGGGGGGGAGAGGGTCTGGTTGTGGGGCCTGAACTCTGGGCCTGGGCGCTGTCCCTCAGCTCTTCAGCTCTAGGCTAGCGCTCGACCACTTGAGCCACAGCGCCACTTCCGGCTTTTTTCTTTTTGCTTATGTGGTGCTGAGGAATCAAACCCAGGGCCTCATGTATGCAAGGCAAACACTCTACCACTGAGCCACCTTCCCAGCCCCAAAGTCTGTGAGACTCTTATCTCCAATGAACCACCAGAAAACCTGAAGTGGTGCTGTGGCTCAAAGTGTTAGAGAACTAGCCTTGGGTGAAAGAGCTCAGGGACCATGTCCAGGCCCCAAGTTCAAGCCCCACAGCCAACAAAAAATAAAGTCATGAGTTGTTGTATATAGAGACAAAATAGAGTAATGGTTGCCTAGATCTGGGACTGGAAATAAGCAATGCAAAAGTGCACAGGGTGTCTTTTTGGGGAATGACAGGAATGTTCTAAAATTAAAGGGTGCTATGTCACCAAGTTGCTGAGAGTTCTTTTGCTCTGTCCTCAATTCTAGGCTTGGAGGCATCAGCAGCAATTTACCTTAGTGTGTTACAGCTTCAGGGATTGTTGGGTTGGATTGGGTTTATTTTATGTGTGTGTGTGTGTGTATACATGTGTATGTGCGTGTGCGCATGCGCACCCATGTCCTTGCACATAAGTACTAAGGCTTAAACTCAGGGCCTGGGCACTATCTCTGAATTTGTTGTGCTACAAGTTTATGTTCTATCGCTTGAGTAACACCTCCCCCTCCAGCTTTCGCTGGTGAATTGGGAATAAGATATTGCAGACTTTCCTGCCCAGGCTGGCTTCGAACCAGGATCCTCAGATTTCAGCCACCTATGTAGCGAGGATTACAGACGTGAGCCACTTAGTACCTGGCTTCAGCTCTTGGTTTTGACAGTGGAGCAGTAGGGAGCAGCTGGTGTTGTAGCTTCAAACCTAGGTGTCAAGACCGTAAGCTCTGTCACGACCCTGGCCCGCTGGACTCAAAACTTGGGGTGGTTTTCCAGGACTCTTGCAGAGGTGGGGTTAGCAGCTTTTCAGCCTCTGTTCCTCATAGTCCCTACGCTTCTCTGCACTTCTGCGGCCCTTCAGTCTCAGGTTTTTGCAGGCTCTGTTCCTGCCACTCTCCAAAACTCTTCTGCTGCCCTCTAGCGGCTGCTTGGTGAACCTAGAGCTAGGAGTCATCTGTTCATGTGGCCCACTCTGTGATAAGAGACCAACAACAGAGAATAAAAGCACTCCGATTAAGAGGAGAGGGGACTTATGCCGCAGCCCACTGGCAAAAGGTCGGTCTCTAGACTGCCATCCTGAGGGTAGGAGGAGCATGGATTATATAGCTTGTCACACGTGCACAGAAGCAGGTGACATACTGCTCCTCCCTAACTTGGTTGAAGACTACCAGGATGAGGTCTGCAGTGGCTCCAGGCAAAGTCACCGCAAAGGTCATCTGAAGCCATCATAGAAGCCCAGACAGTGGCCATGATGACCGGAGAGGTTCCACAGCTGATCTCTCTTCCAGTGTCAACAGCTGGATCAGAGCTTCCGGGGGCAGCCAGGGAGTTTTGTGGGGTTTGTTCCTTCATTTGTTGTTGTTAGTTGTGAGGCTTGAGCTCTGGGCCTGGGCGCTGTCCCTCAGCTCTTCAGCTCAAGGCGAGCGCTCTACCACTTGAGCCACAGCGCCACTTCCAGTTTTCTGGTGGTTCATTAGAGATGAGTCTCACAGACTTTCCTGCCCAGGTTGGCTTTGAGCCTCCATCCTCAGATCTCAGCCTCCCTGAGTAGCTAGGATTACAGGCATGAGCCACTGGTGCCTGGCCAACAGGGAGTTTTAAAACAGCTGTGATCGGGGCTGGGAAGGTGGCTCAGTGGTAGAGTGCTTGCCTTGCATGCATGAAGCCCTGGGTTTGATTCCTCAGTACCACATACACAGAAAAAGCCGGAAGTGGTACTGAAGGTCAAGTGGTAGATTGCTAGCCTTGAGCACATAGAGACTCAGGGACAGTGCTCAGGCCCTGAGTTCAAGCCCCAAGACTGGGCAAAACAACAAAAACTCCAGCTGTGATTGTCCTGGCGGCAGCTGGAAGAATGGCTGTCCCTTGGTCTCAACCTTCACATGTCGCAGTCATGTCATTCACAGTTCCCCTGGACTGACAATACTGGTTTCAACATCGCCTCTCCCCCTGCCCAGCCTGGGGCAGCCATTGTGTTTTGTTCTGGGCAGAGTCTTACCTCTGTCAATCAAATGGTCAAATAGCCCACAAAGAATAGCTTCCAGCACTTAAAAGGAAAAAAAAATGAAAGAATGCTTAGAAGAAAGATTATCAGCGGGACACTGGTGGCTCATGCCTGTAATCCTAGGTGTTAAGGAGGCTGAGAGTTAAGGATCCTATTTGAAGGCAGCCAGGCAGATGTCCAGGAGACTCTCATCTCCAATAAAGTACTCAGAAAAGGCTGGAAGTGGCACTGTGGCTCAAGTGGTAGAGCACTAGCCTTGAGCCAAAACAGCTCAGGGACAGCAATCTGGCCCTGAGTTCACACCCCAGGACCAGCGCGCGTGCACACACACGTGCACACACACACACACACACACACAGATTTCTCATAAAATTAGCATTCCTACCAGTATTTTAACTACCAGTAAGAAGTGGTCCTGCAGTTGGTCTTCAGTTATGCAATTCTCTAATAATCATTGAGAGTACACTTCAAATAGGTAAATTTTATGGCACGTTAATTATGCCCAAATAAAACTTTCTAAAGATAGAATACACAAGGTCAGGCACCAGTGGCTCACACCTGTAATCCTAGCTACTCAGGAGGCTGAAATCTCAGGATCATAGTTCAAAGCCAGCCCTGACAGGAAAAGTCCATGAGACTCTT
>NW_012267245.1:3069684-3072379 GCF_000151885.1 Dipodomys ordii
CGCTCCGCTCCCCGCACGGGCCGCCCGCGCGCGCACCCCCGCGCCGCCTGAGGGTAGCTTGTTCCCCTTCTTTTTTTTTTTTCCTCCCTCCAACGACCGATCTGCAGCTTCTTCCAAACTCCAGGACTGGCTCTGAGCCTCCTGCAGATCCCCGACTCTCTTCCCCGTCCCTTCCTGCCCCCATCTGCTCCCCTCCTTCTCTCCAGGCCTACACTTCTGAAAGATCTAGAAGCCATCTCCATCCCCCACCCCCCCCATCCCCATCCCATGTTCCCTCCTGGCCCCTGGCTGGCCTCAATTTTCCAAGATGAGGGGCCAGGTGGCCGAGAAACTGGCCTCGAGGTGTAGTTTGGCTCCAGCTTTGTTTTATTTGCTGGGGTCTTGTTTGTGCCCTTCCTGGGGCTTGACCTCAAGGCCTGGGTCCTGTCCGTTAGGTGTTTTGGGGGAGCAGGGGGTTGTTTAAGGCTGATGCTCCACTTCCAGCTTTTTGCTAGTTGGTGGGACTAGCCTGGGCTTGACGGCCAGGGCTGGCTTCGAACCTTGATCTTCTGATCTCAGCCTCCTAAGTAGAATGACAGGGGAGAGCCACTAGCTCCTACCCCTGCTCAGTATCTTACGCTTCAGGCAGACTTGTAGAGAACAAGTGTCATCCAGATCAGGTAGGGAATCACTTCTGGGCTGCAGCTTCCTGGCTTTGCTCTGAATGTGAACTGGGACACTAAGGAAACATGGGAGGCGAAAAGAAGACTTTGGTAAGAGCTGGCCTGATCTGGTTGTGTAGCCCTTTTCAGGGCTCTTTCCTGAGCTAGCTAATACAGATGTACAGGAACTATATCTGGGCTCTTTTGCTAATCCTGTTAAATATCTAACTGCAGGGAGTTCTCCAGTGGTTTCTTTGCTGAGCATACTAATCTTAGAAAGCTGAGAGAGAGGAGAGAGAGAGAGGGAGGGGGGAGAGGGAAAAGGAGAGAGGATCACCCTGGTTAAAATTGAATTATGTCCATATCCAAGAAAGAAAGACAATTTAGATATATACTTCTCCAATCTAACAGTAAGTCTAGCCTGACTCTTAAATGAATATGTATATTGATTCTGAGCCCCTCTTCTATCTTTAAATATGTTTGGTGCAAAGTTGCCTCCTTCCACCTCGTTTCTTTTTCATTAATTTGACTTTCACTTATGGCTGCTCTGTTCATAGGAACTGCTGGGCATCAGAGCTAACGATGAGGAAGATGCTCCCTTTGCCCTGCAGCTAATTGCAGCCCAGTCCAAAAATAGTTCCAGTAAGGGATGCCGTGACTGAAGGATGTGTTAAGAATGGGGGTGGCTGGGCACCAATGGCTCACACCTGTCATCCTAACTACTCAGGAGGCTGAGGTCTGAGAATCAGGGTTCGGAGGCCCAAGAGGCTCTTCTCTCCAAATAATCAGTCAAAAACTGAAATGGGGCTGTGGCTCAAAGTGTTAGAGTGCTCGCCTTCAGTAAAAAGAGCTCAGAGACAGTGCCAAGGCCCTGAGTTCAAGCCCCACAGCTGACCCAAAAAGAATCGAGGTTGCTGGGCACCTATAATCATAACTACCCAGGAAGCTGTATTCTAAGGGCTCAAGGTTCAAAGCCATCCCAGACAGGAAAGTCTATGAAACTCTGTGATCTCCAAGTAACCACCAAAAAGTCAGAACTTGAGCTGTGGTTCAAATGGTAAAGTGGACAGTTTTATGGGAAAAAGTTAAGGGACTGTGCCTAAGCCCTGAGGTCAGGCTCTAGCATGCGTGCACACAGAAAACGAAGTATGGAGAGGTCTTTTATTTTTTAATTTTTTATTGTGAAAATACCATACAGAGGGGTTACAATTGCATGGGCAAGGTAGTGAATACATTTCTTATCGAGCATTGTTGCCTCCTCCTTTTTTTCCCCATCCCATCCTGAAGAGGTCTTATAGTAGCTTCTGTTTCTCGGATTTGACCTGTGATTATCTAGGTAATCTCCAAAAATCACCTCATTAACACACACAGATATGGCTGTATTTTGTGTATGAGATTTTTTTTTCTACCTTAATAGTACTGGAATTGGGCCTATTTCAGGAGTCAAAGACAAAAAGGCCAAATAGTTTAACACAAGACAGACATTCTTACTCCTCTAGTTACTTAGATACCTCAAGGATCAAAGGAGCTGGGAAGAAGCTGCAAGTAAAATGTGCTGAGACTTGAGGGAAATTTATCTTTATCAGAAAAGCACAGTCACAAATCAGCAACATAAGCTTCCACCTTAGAAACTAGAAAGATCAAATGGAAATAAGGCAGACTGAGAAAGATAAAACACCTCATGCTTTCTCTCATAGGAGTCTTAACCTTTAAAAAAAAGAAAGGACCAATGGGAGGGACTAACAGAAGGGAGGAGGGCAAAGGGGAGAATGGGTAAATAAGGTAGTAGTTTAGTTGCATGTATGAAAACAACCATAAAACCCCATTTTTTAAAAAAAAACAGAGAAGGATAAGGGAAAAAAAAATAGAGGGAATGGCCAGGCACCAGTAGCTCATGCTTGTAATTCTAGCTACTCAAGAGGCTAAGATTTGCCGGGCGCTGGTGGCTCACGCCTGTAATCCTAGCTACTCAGGAAGCTGAGGATCTCGGTTCAAAGCCAGCCCGGGCAGGAAAGACCGTGAGACTCCTATCTCCAATAAACCACCAGAAAACT
>NW_012267245.1:3073294-3098314 GCF_000151885.1 Dipodomys ordii
AAAAAAAAAAAAAAAATTATTCAAGAAGAAATAAAAACATTTGAAGTACCAGTGGCTCACACTTGTAATCTAGTTACTCAGGAGGCTGAGATCTGAGGATCATGGTCTGAAGCCAGCCCAGGCAAGAAAGTCCATGAGACTCTTATCTCCAATAAACTGCCAGAAAAAGAAGTGATGCTGTGGCTCAAGTAGTAAAGCACTGGCCTTGAGCAGAAGAAGCTCAGAGTGCTGAGGCCCAGAGTTTAAGCCCTAGAACTGGCAAAAAAAAAAAAAAAAGAATACAAGTGTCTCACTATGCAGAGGGGCTAGTTCCAAGACTGGATGCTATATCCACCACTTTCTTGGTGTACCCAAATTCACAGAGGCTCAAGTCCCTTACATGCAGTGACAAGGAACTAACGGATTATTTCTACTTTACCTGTAATACCTATCATAATGTAAATGCTAAGATAGCAGGTGTTATGCGATATTGTTTAGGGAATAATGATAAGAAAAAAAGTGGGACAAAAATCCCTATGAGCCCTGGGGCTGGTGGTTCATGTCTGTCATCCTAGCTACTCAGGAGGCTGGGATCTGAGGATCATAGTTCAAAGCCAGCCTAGGCAGGACAGTCTGTGAGACCCTCATCTCCAGTTAACCAGAAGTAGCTCTTCAAAGTGGTAGAGCACTAGCCTTGAGCAAAAAAGCTCAGGCAGCACCCAGACCCTGAGTTCAAGCCTCATAACCAACAACAATAAAAAAAAAACAGGGTCGCACCAGTGGCTCCCATCTGTAATCCTAGCTACTCAGAAGACAGATTTGAGGATGGAGTTTCAAAGCTAGCCTGGGCAGAAAAGCCTGTGAGACTCATCTCCAATCAACAAATAAAAAGCTAAAAATGAGGAGTAGTTTAAGTGGTAGAGCACTAGCCTTGAGCAACAGAGCTCAGGACCTGCATTCAATCTCCAGTATTAGCACAAGCCTCTCAGATTCAGGTAGCTTCACTGTTGACAGCTATAAAATATCTTTATGTGGGACTGGGAAGGTAGCTCAGTGGTAGAGCACTTGCCTTGCATGCATAAGGCCCTGGGTTCAATTCCTCAGCACCACATAAGCAAAAAGAAAAAAGCCGGAAGTGGCACTGTGGCTCAAGTGGCAGAGCACTAGCCTTGAGCTGAAGAGCTGAGGGACAGCACGTAGGTCCAGAGTTTAGGCCCCACGACCAGACCCCCCCCCAAAAAAAAATACCTTTGTGTGGTGGCGGGGCACGCACGTGCCAGTCCTGGGGCTTGAACTTGGGGCCTAGGCACTAATCTTGAGCTGCTTTTGTTCAAGGTTAGCAATTGAGCCACAGCACCACTTCTGGCTCTGACTGAGCATTTTGTTACAGATCAGAGTTTCACGGCCTTTCCTGCCCAGACTGGCTTTGAACCACGATCCTCAAAAGCTCAGCCTCCTGAATTGTTAGGATTACAGGTTTGAGCCCCTGGTACCTGGTTTAAAAATACCTTTTCTAGTGTGTTCAAAGGTTTTGTTCTGTTAATTCAGTACCTGCCTTTGAAGTAAGACCGCACTGCTGAGGTTGCTGTTGCCAACTCTGGTGTTCTCTTCTGCCCTCTAGTGGAGCACATGATCCAGAAGAACCAGTGTCTCTTCACCAACACACAGTGTAAGGTCTGCTGCGCCATGCTGATCTCCGAGTCCCAGAAGCTGGCACACTACCAGGTATGCCTTGCTGCCTTCGGCACTACCGTACCGCTCAGACCCCGTACCAGCCTGTACTGCTCCCTGGCTTGCACGGTGACACCAGCAGACCCTGCCTTCATGCATGTTGGCTTGTGCCTTGAACAAAGTTGGCTTAATCTCTCTCCCATCTCCCATCCAAATCAGAATCATCACTATGCGTATCTCCGCCCACAGCTCGGTACACAAGGACGTATGAGCTTTAGTTTTAAATAGACCTCAGTTTGAATCACAATTCTGCTCTTCCTTGTGGGCAGGAAACGTCACCATCTTCAGACTCGGTTTGCTCACATATAAGGAGAGAATGGTTGTTTTCTCGTCAGTGGTTGTGAAGATTCAGTTTAGTAACAAGTAAAGCACCTTGCAGAGTAGAAACTCAGTACTGTGCTTTCTCCTTTACCTTTTCCTCCTCAAAAGTTTTTGTGAGGATGAGTCTAGTGTTTAGGGTTTGGGTTTTTTTTTGTCAGTTGTGGGTCTTCAACTCTGGGCCTGGGTGCTGTCCCTCAGCTCTTCAGCTCAAGGCAAGCAAGCGCTCTATCATGTGAGCCACAGCGCCACTTGCAGTTTTCTGAGCGGTTTATTGGAGATAAGAGTCTCAAAGACTTTCCTGTCCAGGCTGGCGTTGAACCACGATCCTCAGATCTCAGCCTCCTGAGTAGCTAGGATTACAGGCATGAACCACTGGCGCCCAGCTGAATCTAGTGTTTTTAAGAGCTAAAGTAAGCTCATGGTAGAGCACTTGCCTGAAATACCTAAGGCCCTGGGTTCGATCCCTAACACCAGGAGGGGAAAAAAAAAATCTAGCATCTCTGAGTGCATTTGGGGGCTAAGGGTGTAGCTCAAGTGATAGAGCACTTGCCTAGCAAACACCAAACCAAACCTTGATTCAAGCCTAGTACCACAAAGAAGAAGAAGGAATGGCATTTGGCTATCTTTGATCTTTTTCCTGGGTTCTTGCAGAGCAAAAAACATGCCAACAAAGTGAAGAGATACCTAGCAATCCATGGAATGGAGACATTAAAAGGGGAAACGAAGAGGCTAGACTCAGATCAGGTAATACGGCCACGTTGAGACCGCTCGCTTCCTGGTGAACCCGGCACACAGGTTGGTGTGGCGAGAGAACGTGGGCGCCCAGTCAGACTGCAGCTCCTGCCTTGCTGTGTAACTTGAGCAGATCATACTACTCCTCTGAGCTAGCTCCCTTTTCAAGGCCTATGCTTACTAAAAATGAGAGGTTTACACGAAAGCACCGGACAGAGCCTGGCACTCGGTTTTGGGAACTCTAGTAAATGATGCATTGTTAGACATTCCCACCCAGTGGTTTGTTGGAACTGGATGAGGAGCTGCCCAAGAGAAAGTAGGAGAAGCTGCCTGCCTCCTTCTTGAGAGCCCTGGAAAAAAGAACTTTCAGCACCCGAATATTTTGACTAGGCAAAGAAAGCAAATGCCCCCTCTCATTGAGAGATAATGGCAGTAAATATATGTCCCTTTGGTGTCTATGAGACGATCGCCAATTAACTACCAAAAAATCCAGGAGTGGAGCAGTGGCTCAGGTGATAGAATCCTAGCCTTAAGTGAAAAAGCTAAGGGACAGCACCCAGTCTCTGAGTTCAGGCCCCAGTACAGGCATTAGAGATAGATGGATGGACAGACAGACAGACAGACATGATTCCTACCTCTTAAGGTATTGTGAAGTAAAATTCCAGTTCCCAGTCCATGCTCTATATATAAGAGTGTACTCCACAAGCTGTTGGTTCCTTTTGTACTGTTGCATAGAAAAGCTGTTCCTGTCCCTTTTAGAAGTTTACTGGACTCATCCCTCGCTACTCTTAGTATGACGTAGCAATCAGGGACACAGAAGCAACACTACAGTACTCTGAAGTCACCTCTCCTTCTTGTACGTCAGTTCCTTCAGCTCTTGGGGTGGCTAAGTAGCTCCACTCAGATCACAGCACCAGCCACCTACTAAAAACCGCCAGGCCCAGAATGTCAAAAGCGCCCAAGCCAGCCAGGTGCCACTGGTGCACACCTGTAATCCCAGCTACTCAGGAGACTGAGATCTGAAGACTGCAGTTTGAAGCCAGTTTTGAAAAAACCAAAAACCTTCCGTGTCTACCGCATGGCCAGCTCCCGAGGGCAGGAGGGCTGGGAAACAGATGAGCTAAACAGTGCACATCCAAACCTGCACTGGCGCTCCCAGCCCGCACTGCGAGATACTGTTTATAGTAACAGTAGGTATGCCTGAGGTCGGGGAGGAGTACCAGATTAACTCTTCCCAGAATACAGAAAGGGGCTTGATAATTCTTTGCTGAATTAATTTTTTTTTTTCAAATAAGAGTTTCCCAGCTAGGTGCTGGTAGCTCCCGCCTGTCATCCTAGCTACTCAGGAGGCTGAGATCTGAGGATCATAGTTCGAAGCCAGCCAGGGCAGGAAAGTCCTGAGACTCTCATCTCCAATGAACCACCAGAAAACTAGAAGTAGAGCTGTGGCTTAAAGTGGTAGAGCACTAACTCTGAGGGGGGAAAAGCTCAGGGACAGCACCTAGGCCCTGAGTTCAAAGCCCCATGACCAACAGTAAAAGAAAAAAAAAAGTTTCCCAGATGAACAGCTCATAGTTAAACTGGGCCTTCAAAGATTAAGTGGACATAATGCTAGGCAGGAAAGGAAGGCAGAACCTTCTAGAATGAACCAAGAAAAGCAAGGAAGATGATAGGTAGTAGCGGGAGTATGAAGTAGATCGTGGCAGAAAGTAGCTAGAGAAAAATGCAGAAAGGTAGGTTGGGGGTTATAACGTGTACAGGGGTTTCAGATGCCCATTAGGCTCTGGGCAGCGGGGGAATCATTGAAGACTTTCCGGCCAGCCGTGGCATGACCAGACCTGTGTTCTCTCTCCCAACCAGAAGAGCAGCAGAAGCAAAGACAAGAACCAGTGCTGCCCCATCTGTAACATGACCTTTTCCTCCCCTGTTGTGGCCCAGTCGCACTACCTGGGGAAGACCCACGCAAAGAACTTAAAGCTGAAGCAGCAATCCACTAAGGTGGAAGGTACTGGTTTTCCTGAGTAGTGCTCTATTGGGACCCCTCCTGTCCTCAGGGCTGTGCTGCCATAGCTCCCCAAGATGTCACTGGGGCCACACATGTGGAGAGGTAGAGCCCGTTACAAGTATCTTGAGTAGGCTGGGCACCGGTGGCTCGCGCCTGGAACCCTAGCTACTCAGGAGGCTGAGATCTGAGGATCAAAGCCAGCCCAGGCAGGAAATCCAGGAGACTCTTAGCTCCAGTTAACCACCAGAAAACCGGAAGTGGAGCTGTGGCTCAAGGGAGAGAGCTACAGCCTTGAGTGAAAAAGGCTGAGGGACAGCGCCCAGGCCCCAAGTTCAAGCCCCTGGGCCAGCACCTTGGAAATGTGGCCTCAAAGTTGTCCCCCCCCCTCCCTTCCCTTCAGTTTTTCTCACTAAAATCTTCCGCCCTTGAGCTCTTATCCCGACCAGTAATTAGAACACAGGAATGCCAGAGTCCTCCCGCCTGCGCTCGCTGTGGGCATCCATCCATTCTCCCTCTCCTGCCTCGTGTTTCCCTCCCGCCAGCCACCTGCTCTTATTAGTGTGTGTTCCAAGTTGAAAGCGAAATCCCTGTCCTTTGCCCAGGCTCAGGTTATGTCCTGCTCGCTTTAATCCTCAAAAAGCTGCCTGTTCTCAAGACAGGGACTTGACTTTCAAAGCAGAATTACTTGAGTGGCGCTTGGAGTGCCCAGCCAGCTGCTTGCAGCTGCCCGAGTTCACGCTCGGCGCGGTGGCTGCTTTATCTCTCCACCGCCCAGCCCAGCCCTCGCTTTCATCCGCCTCACTCCTGCCTTGCTGGGGTTGTTAACCTCCGCTCACCACAATTAGTCAAGACTGCAGGTTCTTTGATCTTCAGTTCCCTTTTTTAATTTTTTTTTTCCCCCTTGGTGATTTTTTTTTTTTTGCTTCTCCATTTTAGACCAAGAAGTAGACTACACAGTTTGTAGTCCTTCTGATCCTTCTGTGTTACCGTATTTCAAAAACAAGACAGCCCTATTTTAGAAGACTTTGAAGATAGGGTAGAAAATCTATTCATAATTACATCCTCACTTAGCACACCCAAATGTAGTTATTCATACTCTGAAACAATCAGACAGAGACTTTGAAGTCACTGTGGACCAGACTTCAGTCCTGATCCTGTTATTTACCATTTGTATGACTTTCGTGTCTGAGTTTCCTGTAAAATGTTAATTTTAATTTTACTGTTAATCTGTAGATGGTGAGGCTACCATAATTATTAAACACCCAGGGCATAATAGATACTCACTAAATGGCAGGCATTATTATTGCCATTATTTATTGTGATTATTCACATTATTGTCACCATTAAATTAGCGAGTGGAGTTCCCTCAAATGGCAATCATTGACCACCACCTACAGCACGTCCATTAGTCTTGCTTATGATCAAGTCATCGTTAACTTAGACGAGTACTGAATGACTTTGTTTCAAGTCAGCATTGGTACCAACCCCGTACCATAATGCTTAAGTAAAAAGCCAAGGGAAATTAGCTTAAGGATTGGACTTTGTTAGGCCTTAGGCTTGTCTTTCCACAACTGAGGAAATTCTCGAACATATCCGATCCTAAAACTTCCATACTAAACAGAGTATTCTCCATAATTGCTTTCAACCTTTGCTACATACAGCTATGTGTTTATATATTTACATAGCTGTTTTCATGGTGCACTCAGAACCCCTCACCCTGCTTTTGCTTTTATTGGATATTTCATGGCATGAAATGCCATGCCATGTTATTTCACAAGTTTATAACTGTTTCTGAAATTCAATGTGTCTAATTGAAAGTAATGTAGCATGTTATAGAAAATAAAGAGAAGAGCTGGGTGCTGGTGGCTTACGCCTGTAATCCCAGCTACTCAAGAGGCTGAGATCTGAGGACTGAAGTTCATAGACACCCTGAGCAAAAAAGTCTGTGAGACTCTTACCTCTAATTAACCACCAATAAACCAGAAGTGGTGCTGGGGCTCAAAGTAGTAGAGCACTAGCCTTGAGCTCAGAGACAGTGCCCAGGCCCCCAGTTGTAGGGCAAATATATAGAGAGAATATAAATAGATGGAAAGAAAAACTATCATAATTTTGTGATTCTAAGAGATCCATGAAAAATTGTTCCTCCTATAATCTTTTGTTATGTTTATGCATGTATATCTGTTTGTTTGTTCTACATATCTCTAAGTTGACTCTGTGTGTGTGTGTACATATAAATGTAGGATGTTAAATACTGTTTTTATAAAATAATACATTCATCATGAATAATTACACTTCAACGTATAAAAAAGAAAGCAAAATATCACCCAGATCCTACCATCAAGAGAAGTACTGTTAGTCAGGTACCAGTGGCTCACACCTAGCTACTCAGGAAGCTGAGATCTGAGGATCACAGTTGAGAGCCAGCCCAGGCAGGAAAGTCCATGAGACTCATATCTACAATTAACCATAAAAAGCCAGAAATGGAGTTGTGGCTCAAGTAGTAGAGCACTATAGCCTTGAGCACAAAAGCTCAGGGACAGCTCCTCGCCCTGAGTTCAAGCCTGAAGACTGGCAAAAAAAAAAAAAATAGAGAGAGAAAGAGAAGCATCGTTAATAGGGGGATGACATTTCAATATGCCAGGACATATGTACATACATATGTGTGTGTATGTAGATAGATAGATAGATAGATAGATGTATAGATTGCAGGGTCTATTAACTGTGGCATGGCCGTATTATATATACTATTACCTGTTACATATGTTTTATTTAATATGACACATTTACCCATGTTAGTGAAAACTTTTGTAAACAGGTTTAGTGACTACATGTATCATGCTACATGTAAGCATTCCTCTAGTGTTGAACCTTTCAGTCCTCCCCTTTTCTTGTATAATAAAGACTCCTATAGGTCACATCCCTAGAACATTCTTTCCATATTTCAGGGTATTTCTTGAGAGAAAAACAACAGTTCTGATTTTTTTGTGGATGTCCACTCCAGCTTCCCTTAACCATTCACCTCTGGTGCTTTCCTTCCGTATGTTTTAAAGAATGACCTTAGCTGGACTCACTCCTGTGATCCCAGCACGCCAAGGCAGTATATACATACATACATACATATATACATACATATATATACATACATACACATCATTATTTATCTCTCTGATGTCAAAAATCTGCCTTCAGGTCAAGTGCTGTAGCTCATGCTTATAATCCTAGCTACTCAAGACTTACCTCCAGCAGTAGCCTTGAGCAAAAGAGCTCAGGGACAACTCTCCAGGCCCTGAGTTCAAGCCCCGATACCAGCATTTTTTTTAATGTAGAAAAAAATCGTAAAATACCTTTTATTCTTTATGCCTTTGATCTTTTTTTCCATGTTTTTTAATGAGATTGAGGATATAAGAAACAACTTGCTTTATCCTTGCTCTTCCCCCCCCCCTTTTATACATTACGAACTAAATATTTTCTTGTAGAATATTCTACCCCATGTACTTTACTTTTGAAACTGGCTGAAGCAAAGATCAATGGCCAGGGACATTAAGACTTCTTTTCTTTTTTTTTTTTTTGTCGGTCGTGGGGCTTGAACTCTGGGCCTGGGCGCTGTCCCTCAGCTCTTCAGCTCAAGGCGAGCGCTCTACCACTTGAGCCACAGCGCCACTTCCAGTTTTCTGGTGGTTTATTGGAGATAGGAGTCTCAAGGTCTCTCCTGCCCGGGCTGGATTTGAACCGCGATCCTCAGATCTCAGCCTCCTGAGTAGCTAGGATGACAGGCGTGAGCCACCAGCGCCCGGCAAGGGACATTAAGATTTCTGTAAAGGAAAAACTGCGGGGAAAGCTAGCAGGTTCCAGGCAGCGGGTTCCAGCTAGCTGGTGAAACCCTCAAAATGTCCCCAGTGGAAGTAGTCTATAGGCGACAGAATATCTAAGCCATCCCATCCCTCTGGGAGTGCTTTGGAGCCCCTCCCCTCCTCCACCACCCATGGGGGCTCCAGGTCCCTCATTTCTATTAGTGTGGCTGTATTAACACCGCACCAGCCACATGGACTCCTTTACAAGTCATGTAATCCATGTAAGATGGCAGCGGCAGCAACATTCAGCATTGGGATCTGCACTTGCCCAGACTAGGCTCTAGCGGTCAGCTGACTCCCTGGAGTAGTCAGGTGTCCTCTGAAGGTGAACGCATGCGCCTTAGCCTTCCTGTCTGCTCCCCGCTGTTATTGAGCAAGTCATTGGACCTGTCTGGCCCTTGATTTTTCTCTGTCATATGCCAAAGCAATAACATACCTCATAGGAGTAGTTCTAAAGACCAGAGCAGGGTAAAATGTATGTACAAAGTGTGTCCCTGGGCTGGGACACACTGGCTCAGTGGTAGAGCGCTTGCCTAGCATGCATGAAGCCCCGGGTTCGATTCCTTAACTACCACATAAACAAGCTGGAAGTGGCACTGTGGCTCAAGTGGTAGAGTGCTAGCTTTGAGCAAAGGCAGCTCAGGGACAGTGGCCAGGCCCTGAGTTCAAGCCCCAAGACTGGCCCAAACAAATGTGTCCCTATAAATGGAATCTTAGCTTTTCCTCACTCTGCCTGCGATGTAGCCTAAAAGGCACATCCAATATGGCTGCCTGACCCTGCGTCTACACTAGTGCATCGGTCCCTGCTCTGTAACTGGGGCACTCTGCAGTCAGGAATATGATTCCCAACCTTGAGGCTGGGAAAGTGGCTCAGTGGTAGTGTGCTTGCCTCGCATGCATGAGGCCCTGGGTTCGATTCCTCAGCACCACTTAAGCAGAAAAGGCCAGAAGTGGCGGTGTGGCTCAAGTGGTAGAGCACTCGCCTTGAGCTGAAGAGCTGAGGGACAGCGCCCAGGCCCAGAGCTCAAGCCCCACTGTCTTTGAACTTTCAGGACAATCCTAAGGGTTGAAAAGACCACTAGCATGCATGCCTGGTCTGTTACAATTAAGCAACTCCATGGCTGGGGAACCAGGAAAGCAGGACCCCACCTAGAGTAGCCAACGCTGTTGAACGAGTTAGCTGCTCTCTGGATTCCCCCCGCCCCCTCTGTCCACTTTCCCCACTCACGCATCGTAGCGTGTGCCCGACAGTAGCAGGGCCTCATCTGCCTGTGTGATGAAGTAGCCATCCTGCTGTGTTCTTCAGTGTACTCAAAAGCCCGGTGCCTTCTGGGTCTTCATTGTTTGTTTGAACTCTCTCGCCACAGCTCTGTCGAAACGCCTTATAAATCCTTTACTTGTGGCCTCCACCTTAGCTTTGCACCAGAGTAGAGAGATGATAGACCCAGACAAGTTCTGCAGCCTCTGCCACGCGACCTTCAACGACCCCGCCATGGCTCAGCAACACTATGTGGGCAAGAAACACAGGAAGCAGGAGACCAAGCTCAAACTCATGGCACACTACGGGCGCCTGGCAGACCCTGCCGTCACCGACTTAACAGGTGAGGGGGCCCACACCCAGATTTTGAACTGCAAGGGTCGGGGAGAGTAATCCTTGGACCAGCCCAAGTGCATGCTTCTCCTTGGGTCTTCTAAAGTAGGATTTGCAGGAAGTGATGCTGTGGCTTCAAAGTGATAGAGCACTTGGGGCTGGGAAGGTGGCTCAGTGGTAGAGCGCTTGCCTCGCATGCATGAGGCCCTGGGTTCGATTCCTCAGCCCCACTTAAGCAGAAAAAGCTGGAAGTGGCACTGTGGCTCAAGTGGTAGAGCGCTCGCCTGGAGCTAAAGAGCTGAGGGACAGCACCCAGGCCCAGAGTTCAAGCCCCACAAGCAACAAAACTAGTAAAGTAGGATTTCACAAGCTCAGATGCCTAGAGAGACCAGGCAGGGAACTTCAATAAGCGAAAGCCGAGAAGGATTGCACACTTGGTTTGGGGTCCAGAAAAGCTGTCAGGGGAGGGAGAGGATCAGCCTGGTTCTGTGCAGACAGAGCCAGCACGCCAGGCTCTTGTCCTGGCTCCACTCACAGCCCAGCCATTTGGAAAAGGGCCACCTGGTCATCAGGACAGCCCTGGAGTGAGCCAGGCCGTCTTTGAGCCCCAAAAGGACAGATCGATTGATTTTCCTGACAGGTGTGTGCATGAATTACTGCTATGACAGGCCGGGCAGGTGGTTCACTGGGCCTGGGGGACAAGTACAGACCCAGAATTGCAGAGCATGGAGGCGTCTGGGATTCTAGGCAGCCACCTCTGCCCCCCCATGCCTCCCCACCCCTCACCCCCCAAGTTCTCAGGCCTGGAAAGCAGCCTGATGACGCCCTCTCCGGATTTGATGTGTTTCAGCCGGGAAAGGCTACCCCTGCAAGACGTGTAAGATAGTCCTGAACTCCATCGAACAGTACCAGGCTCACGTCAGCGGCTTCAAACACAAGAACCAGTGAGTAAGCAGCCTTTGAAACGGCCAGGGCCTGCGGCAGGAGCTTGGGGCTTCTGAGACAGAACAAAGCCGGGGGAGTTGCCCGTTTAAGAGGAATGCTGTGGCCTCTCTCAGTCAGCAGCTGAATCAGTTAGCAGGAAAAGTATCTCCTCTCTTTTTCCTCTTTGGACCTGCTGGGCCGAAGGTTTTAGTAGAGAAGCTTGGATGGTGTCCTTTGTGGCTTTCCTGGTCCCTAAGCAGTTTGACTCCAGAAAGCTGTTCCTTCCCTTGCCCCCTCCCCCCCATCTCACCTCCAGCTGGTCCTTGTAGAGGGACAAGCGCTCCCCCTACAGGCCGCTAACCAGATCAGGCCATATTCTTCCAGTTGCTGATCCACCACTGGGGAGAATGCCCCCCCCCAGGAGTCACCAGCCCCTCCCCCTCACCATCTTGTTCTGATGGAGACAGCCAGGTGGAGGGCCAGGTGAGCAGGAAGTCACATGTCAGGCAGATTCGCTGGGGTTATGTTTGCAACAGCCCTGGCGGATGTTATTCATTGAGCCAAGCGAAGGAAAGATGGTGAAAATACAGCGCATTGGAGTAAAAAATATCTTTGGCTCTGTCTACCCTGCCTGGGTTTGCTCCTCCCACACTGTCTGATCTTCTTCCTCCCTTGGAGGTATCTTTAGTTTGCAGAGCACTGGGGGCTGATTTTAAGTACAAATTTTAGCTAAGCCCCAGCAGCCCAGCCTGGCGCTCGCACAGTATTTTGGCATAACTCCCTTGCAACTTGGCTGGAGACAGTTTCGGTAGAAACCTAGAGCCAGCCAGAGTCCTGCCCGCAAACTACTCAGACTTGAAAATGCGGCTATTGGTCCTGTGTGGTAGTGCACACCTGTAATCTCCATACTGAAAAGGCTGAGAGAGGATCAGGAGTTTGAGGGCAGCTATAACAAGACCCTGACTCAAGTGACCAGTGACTTCTTTGAGCCTGTACTTGTGTAAGATAAAGCCCCAACCTGAGCTGGTGGCTCGCATTTGTAATCCTAGCTACTCAGGAAGCTTAAACTTGAAGGACTGAGGTTCAAAACTAGCCCGAGGGCTGGGACGGTGGCTCAGTGGTAGAGCGCTTGCCTTGCATGCGTGAGGCCCTGCGTTCGATTCCTCAGCACCACATAAGCAGAAAAAAGCCAGAAGTTGGCTCTGTGGCTCAAGTTGTAGAGTGCTGACCTTGAGCTGAGTAGCTGAGAGACAGCGCCCAGGCCCAGAGTTCAAGCCCCATGACCAACACCCCCTCCCACCCCCCCAAAATAAAGCAGGGTCCTCTAGTTACCTAGATTTAGAGCAAGAATTCCTACCCATTTGATTCCCAGCCCCATTCATTTCCTCTGCCTCCACCAAATGGAACTCACTGGCTACACCTTCCAGACTGCACAAGAGCCAGAGGGTTTATGAAGCTGGCCAGAGCCAGCAGGTTGCCTGTAAAGATCAATGTTCATTCTCTAGCCAGTATTTACTCAGCAGCAACAGGCCCTGTCTGGGGAGCCGAGGCTGCAGCAGGACCCCAGAGCAACATTACCCTGGGTCCTCCCTTCAAAAGTAAGAGCTCCAAGCCGGGCGCTGGTGGCTCACGCCTGTAATCCTAGCTACTCAGGAGGCTGAGATCTAAGGATCTCGGTTCAAATCCAGCCCAGGCAGGAGAGACCGTGAGACTCCTATCTCCAATAAACCACCAGAAAACCGGAAGTGGCGCTGTGGCTCAAGTGGTAGAGCGCTTGCCTTGAGCTGAAGAGCTGAGGGACAGCGCCCAGGCCCCGAGTTCAAGCCCCATGACCGACCAAAAAAAAGTAAGAGCTCCAGGGGCTGGGAAAGTGGCTTAGTGGTACAGTGTTTGCCTAGCATGCATGAAGTCCTGGGTTCAATTCCACATATACAGAAAAGGCTGGAAGTGGCGCTGTGGCTTAAGTGGTAGAGCGCTGGCCTTGAGCTGAAGAGCGGAGGGACAGCGCCCAGGCCCAGAGCTCAAGCCCCATGACTGACCAAAACAGAAAAACAAAAACGGGGTGATGGAGGATGAGCACCTAGCGGCGTGTCAGGTGCAGAAAGCATCTTGCTTCTTGTTCTAGCTTACTAGGAGGCCGCCATTACTGAGGCAGGCTGCCTTTGCAGGCCCGTGCTGAACCTGTGCTGTCTCCAATTACAGATCGCCAAAAACAGCCCCATTGCCCTTGGGCCAGATTCCAGCACAGAAGCAACACATCTCAAAGGACTCCCAAGACACCCTGGAAGCCTAGAGGTGTTTCTGCCCAGCCTCGGCCTGCCCCCTCCCGTGAGACCACCGGGAGCCAACTTCCTGCCACTGTGGCAGGCCCTGGAAAATGAGCAGGCAGAGCGCAAGGCAGAGCCGGGTGACGGGGAGCTTCTGATGGGTCCGCTCCTTGGTTTGGGCCCAGGAGGTCACAAGAGTAGAGGCCCGGGCGTTGAGAGGAAGGGCTGGGGGCGGCGTGGAGGCTGCCCTTCCCCTGCCCCTCTAAGCCACGTGTCTTGGGGCCCCCCCCAACACCTGTCTTTCCTTCTAGGCTGCTTTGGGGCCAGCCCCAGCAGCTACAGAGCTGTCCCCATGCACCAGGCCTGGCCTGTGGAGCCTTTGAGGTTTGGTGGGGCCGGCAGCAGCCGAGGAGAAGGGTTGTCACGCGTGCTCTTGGAGCTGGCGTGACATCCACCTGCCCGCCAACACACACCGGCCTTCCTGAGCCTTGCCTGGTGCAGGTTTCTGCCCCTAATAGCGGCTTCACCCCTGCAGCCTGTCCCTACAGTCCCTATGGTGCTAAGATCTGCAGCAGCCAGGGGGCCGGGGCGGGGGGCGGGGGTGGATAAGCGGGAGCCTCTGCCTGGAAGGTCACAGGGGGCTCCCACGAAGACCCTGCCTTCCTCCCCCAGAAGGGCCAAAACCCAGGCCTCCCCTTCTGCCACATGCCTGCTGGCCCAAGGGTTAACTGCTACCTGTCCACCCTCCTGGGCAGCAGCCTACCGGTCAGCTGCTGGGGTTGCTCCTCCACCCCACCAGCAGCCCCAGTGTCAGGGAGCCCCGGGAAGCCTGGGAGCTTGGGGTAGCCTCCCGCTTCCGCAGAGAGGAAGCGTGTTCCTCCCACCCCAAACCCCAGATTTCTCTGATCACCTCTGTGTTACGGCCTGGAACTTGGCTGAACATGGCGGGTTCCCCCCCCCCCCCCCCGTGGCTTTAGAGCGGAAATTGCAGGACATGCTGTGTGCGAGGCCTCTCCATTGGGTTAAAGAAGCCCCACCGCTGCCATGGCGGCCTCCACCCGATGCCCGTCCCCTCCCAGGACTGGGAGCCACCTGTGTGCGTGCATGGGTGTGAGTGTGTGTGTATGTGCGCGCGCGTGCATGCACACTCAGGCTCTGTTTCCTGGTCAGTGAATGGTCCAAATAAAGAATTTTCCGCGAGCCGGCCTGCAGTGCTGCAGCCTTGGAGCTTGGGACCCTGCACTGTGGGATCTGATTTATCTTTCATACCGCTCAGCCGCTCCTCCAGGGCTTAATGTAGGAGACAGGTGGACCTGGGAGGGTCTGTGTGTGTTTGAGGCATTCTGCTGGTGTGTGGCAGACCGCAGGGTACAAGGAGGAGACAGGAAGCCAAGACAAGGGCAGTGCCCCAAGGCCCTCCCTGCTTCCCTCCCCACAAGGGCTTTTTCTGCCTAGTCACCCACGGGACATAATCAGAGACCTGGTTGTTCTTGGAAGTGTCTTTTCCATGACCCAGAAGTAACCGGGAGCCAGGTGCTGGTGGTTTACACCTGTCATCCTAGCCACTCAGGAGGCTGAGGTCTGAGGATCACAGTTCAAAGCCAGCCTGGGCAGAAAAGTCCATGAGACTCCTATCTCCAGTTAGCCACCAGAAATGGAGCTGCGGTTCAAAGTGGTAGAGCCCTAGTCTGGAGCAAAAAAGCTTCAAGAACAGCACCCAGACCCTGAGTTCAAGCCCTACAACCAGCCAAAGTAAAAGCTCAGAGACAGTCCCCAGGCCCTGGAGTCCAAGCCCCAGGACTGAGGCGCACACACACAATGGAAGTGGAGCTGTGGCTCAAGCAACACACACATACAATGGAAGTGGAGCTGTGGCTCAGGCAACAAGAATCTTGAGCCAAAAAGTTACACAAAAGCTCAAGGCCCTGAGTTCAAGCTCCAGTACCAGCACACATACACACAAAACGGGGGGCTGGGAAGGTGGCTCAGTGGTAGAGTGCTTGCCTTGCATGCATGAGGCCCTGGGTTCGATTCCTCAGCACCACATAAGCAAAAAGAAAAAAACTGGAAGTGGCGCTGTGGCTCAAGTGGTAGAGCGCTAGCCTTGAGCTGAAGAGCTGAGGGACAGCGCCCAGGCCCAGAGTTCAAGCCCCACGACCAGACCCAAAAAAGAAAAAAAGGGGGGGAAAGAGTTAGGACCTCAGGAGCCCTTCGTCCAACCCTTGCTGTCAATGGTTCTAGAACATGACTCCACTCAGCCCAAGCGTGAGGTCTCAGCTTGCCATTCTCTGGAGTTTCGTACCAACCAGTATGCCAGAGTCTTCCTGGCATGATGGGGCTGTGCTGGTGACCAGGAAGAGACAGGAGGGGAAGGAATCAATGCAGTGAGGCTGGACTCAGCCCTGGGAGAAGAAAGGAATGGAACTGGAATCCTGCTCTCAGCCCAGACCTAGGTGCAAAAGGAAAGAATTACAGTCTCTTCCCTGCGCACAGTCACGCAGCAGCCATGAGGTACGAGATGAGGGGTCCCCGGTGGTAATGTGAACATTGCTGACAGCCTCGTGACCTACAGCCTTTATTCTCTTTTTCCTTTTTTTTTTTTTTTTTTTTTGGTGCCAGGCCTAGGTCTTGATCTTAGGGCCTAGGCACTACCCCTGAGGGTTTTTTTTTAACTTAAGGCTAGGGCTCTTACCACTTGTGCCACAGCTCTATTTCTGGCTTTTTGTGGCTGATTGGAGATAAGAGTGTCAGTGACTTTCCTGCTCTGGGCTGGCTTTGAACTGTGATCTTCAGAGCTCAGCCTCCTGAGTAGCTAGGATGGCAGGCGTGAGCCACCGGCACCCAGTAGTTTGAAGTCCTTTATTGTTGAAAATGAAGCTGGAGGAGACCCCAGTTTCTTCCCAAAAGTGGATTAAAGAAGAAAGTCCTTCCCAGGAACTGTTCCCACCCCACCCAGACCCACCAGTGCAGGGACTAGTATCAAAAATGGGGGGGCAGGGGGACTTTCCAGAGCCTGGCGCGGTGGCTCACGCCTGTCATCCTAGCTACTCAGGAGGCTGAGATCTGAGGATCGCAGTTCAAAGCCAGCCTGGGCAGGAAAGTCTTGTTAACTACCAAAAATCTGTAAGGGAAACTGTGGCTCAAGAGATAGAGTGTTAACCTTAATGGGATAAAGCTCAGAGACAGCACCCAGGATCTGAGTTCAAGCCCTAGTTACTACAATGTACACACGTACACATACGTGCACACACACACACACAGGGAAAAAAAGACCACCAGGCATCCAGCTCGCTGTTCACCCTGGGAGCAAAGCGCAATCCACCTGGTGGCCACTAGGTGGAGACGCCACTTGGTTGCCAGGCAAAATGGAGCAGCCTCAGGATTTTCCTATTTCCTATTGGATAAATGCCCAAAGCAAGAGGGGAACTTAATTCCTAAGGCCCTGCGTTTGATACTTCACTTGGCCCTCCAGGCAACAGCAAAGGGCCTGATTTCACGGGAGTAAACCTGGGGCAAAGTCTTAACCGGCTTTACAGAACCCGGGAGCCTCACAGAGATTTGATCCCAAACTCAGAATTCTTGGAATCCTCTGCTGCTTAAGGAAAGCTCTGTCAGAACCATCCTGGAGGGCTGTACATTCAGTTGGCCTGTCAGCAAACTCTATGCCCTTTTATTCTTTTCCTTTGAGGGACACAGACATTTTCTCTCTCTTCTTAAGCCCAGACAGCCCTTGGGAAACATGGGTCTTATTTTCTGGTTGCACAGAGCAAGCTGTAGTACTTACCTGGGAAATTAGGACCTTCCGTTTGGAGAGCTGGTTACTTGCATTTGAACTTGAAGCTTCAAACTCTCTCTTGGTTGTTTTTTCAATCCAGGCTGGTGCTGTACCATTTGAGTCACACCTCCACTTCCTGTGTTGTGTTGGTTGACTGGCAAGAAAAGTCTCAGGGATTTTTCTGTCCTGGCTGGCTTCAAACCATGATCCTCAGATCTGAGTCTCCTGAGCAGTTAGATCTACAGGCATGAGCCACTGGTGCTTGGGAACGTCTGCGTGTTAGCGCGTGCATGCGTGTGCATACATGCTCACGCACAAGTGCTGGTTCTGGGGCTTGAACTCAGGCCTGCGTGCTGAGCTTTTGTGCTCAAGGTGAGTGTTCTACCATTTGAGCCACAGCTCCACTTCCAGCTTTGTTTTTTCTGGTTATTTATTGGAGATAAGAATTTCTAGGACTTGGGGTTGGGAAGGTGGCTCAGTGGTAGAGCGCTTGCCTTGCATGCTCGAGGCCCCGGGTTCGATTCCTCAGCACCACATAAGAAAAAAGCCGGAAGTGGCGCTATGGCTCAAGTGGTAGGGCACGAGCCTTGAGCTGAAGAGCTGAGGGACAGCGCCCAGACCCAGAGTTCAGGCCCCACGACTGGACCCCAAAAAAAAAAAAGAATTTCTAGGACTTTCCTGCCTGAGCTAGCTTTAAACGGTGATCCTCAGATCTCAGCCTCTTGAGTAACCAGGATTACAAACATGAGCCTTTGTGCCCAGCTTTTATGTTGTTGGTGGTCCTGGGGCCTGAACTCTGGGCATGGGCGCTGTCTCTCAGCTTTTCAGCCTAAGGCTAGCTCTCTACCACTTGAGCCACAGCACCACTTCTGGCTTTTTCTGCTTATGTGATGCAGAGGAATCGAACCCAGGGCCTCATGCATGCAAGGCAAGCAAGCACTCTACTGAGCCACCTTCCCAGCCCAGCATAGTTGGCAAAGTATCCACCACTGAGCCACATACCCAACCACATACCTCTCCTAGTTAGAAAGGTCAAAGGAGCAGGTTGCAGCCAGTTACCAGTGGCTCACGCCTGTCAACCTAGCTACTCAGGAGACTGAGATCTGAGGATCAAGGTTCAAAGCCAGCCTGGGCAGGAAAGTCCGTGAGACTCTTATCTCCAATAAACCACTAGAAAACTGGAAGTGGCGCTGTGGCTCAAGTGGTAGAGCGTTCGCCTTTAATAATGAGCTCTGGTGAAGCACTGCATCTGTCTGGAAAGGACCTTCCATTCCTCAGCCCTCAGGGTCCAGCCTGGCCATAGGGCTGGCTTTGATCAGAGAAGGCAAAGACATGATACTGTGAGACTTCCAAGGCCAGGGCTGAAGAGTCTTGGCAGGGGGCTGGGAAGGTGGCTCAGTGGTAGAGTGCTTGCCTTGCATGCATGAGGCCCTGGGTTCGATTCCTCAGCACCACATAAGCAGAAAAAGCCAGAAGTGGCGCTGTGGCTCAAGTGGTAGAACACTAGCCTTGAGCTGAAGAGCTGAGGGACAGCGCCCAGGCCCAGAGTTCAGACCCCATGACCGGCAAAAAAAAGAGTCTTGGCAGTGGCTCACACATCTGTCATCCTAGCTATTCATGAAGCTGAAATCTGAGAATTGCAGTTCAAAGCCAGCCAAGGTAGAACATTTTCTGAAACTCTTATCTCCACTTAACCAGCCAAAAGCAAAACAAAATAGAAATGGAGCTGAGGCTTAAGTTGTAGAGACCAGCCTTGAGCACAAAAACTAAGGGACCAGCTGGGCACTGATGGCTCACACCTGTCATCCTAGCTACTCAGGAGGCTGAGATCTGAGGATCGCGGTTCAAAGCCAGCCCAGGCAGGAAAGGCTGTCAGCCTCTTTTCTCCAATGAAGCACCAGAAAACCAGAAGTGGTACTGTGGCTCAAGTGGTGGAGCACTTACCTTGAAGAGCTGAGGGACAGCGCCCAGGGCCAGAGTTCAAGATCCACGGCTGACCACACACACACACACACACACACACGCGCGCGAGTGGAGAATAAGATTTTAAATACTAGTTGGGTGCTGATGACTCAGGCCTATAGTCCTAGCTATAATTAGGCACCAATGGCTCACGCCTATCTATCATCCTAGCTACTCAGGAGGCTGAAATCTGAGGATCTTGGTTCAAAGCCAGCTAGGGCAGGAATGTCAGTGAGACTCTTATCTCCAATAAACCACTAGAAAACTGGAAGTGGCGCCGTGGCTCAAGCAGTAGAGCGCTCGCCTTGAGCTGAAGAGTGCAGGGACAGCGCCCAGGCCCAGAGTTCAAACCCCATGACCAAAAAAAAAAAAATGGAAGCAGCTCTGTGACTCAATAGAGCGCTAGACTTGAGCACAAAGAGGCTCAGGGACAGCACCCTGGCTCTGAGTTCAAGTCCCACAACTGACAAAACAAAAACAAACATTGAAATACTAAGTTTAGGGATGATTTACTATAATACAGTCAGTAAAGGCTCACAGAACCAGAGGTTATTCTGTCTTATCTGTTCCTTCACTTCCTAAAATAGACTTTTCCTTGAAGAACCCCATCTTGAGCTCTCCTCAATCTTCCTAGATCCATAAAGAAGGCTTTGCTGCATAGGAAGGTCTGGAATCCAGACCTTTGGTTCTTTTCTTTCTTTTCTTCTTTTCCTCTACCACGTGAGTCATACCCATGAGCCTGATTTTTTTGTCTTCAGTGGTCTTGGTAATGATAGTCATCTTGGGACTTGAACTCAGGGCCTAAGTGCTATCCCTGAGCTATTTTGCACAAGGCTAGTGCTCTACCACTTTGACCCACAGCTCTACTTCTGACTTTTTGGTGATTACTTGGAGATAAGGTTCTCATAGAAGCTGGGCGCTGGTGGCTCACGCCTGTCATCCTAGCTACTCAGGAGGCTGAGATCTGAGGATCACGGTTCAAAGCCAGCCCGGGCAGGAAAATCCTTGAGACTCTTATCTCCAAATAACCACCAGAAACCCAGAAGTGGTGCTGTAGTTCAAGTGGTGGAATGCCTTGAGCTGAAAAGCTGAGGGACAGCGCCCAGGCCCAGAGTTCAAATCCATGACCGACAAAAAAAAAAAAAAAGATATCAATATTGGGGTTGGGAATGTGGCTTAGTGGTAGAGTGCTTGCCTAGCATGCATGAAGCCCTGGGTTCGATTCCTCAGTACCACACACACAGAAAAAGCCGGAAGTAACACTGTAGCTCAAGTGGTGGAGTGCTAACCTTGAACAAAAGAAGTTCAGGGACAGGCCTTCAGTTCAAGCCCCAGGTCTGGTCCCCCCAAAAGAAAGATATCAGTATGGGGAGAGGAGGGAGTACATGTGCTTGTACCAATACTAGGGTATTAACTCAGCACCTGGGCGCTGTCCCTCAGCTCTTTCACTCCAGGCTGGCACTCTACCACTTGAACCACAGCTCCATATCTGGCTTTTTGGTGGTTAGGTAGTCTCATGGTCTTTTCGGTTCAAGCTAGCTTTGACCTGGGTCCCTCAGCTTTCAGCCTCCTGAGTAAGATTACAGGCATGCGCCACCACGCTGGGCAAAATATCACGCTGAAACGCTACTTTCTTCTCCCAGGAGTGAGCTATAATTACTGACTCTCTTCTCTCACACGGGCTAAGGCAGAAATAACTAGCATGTGACTCTAAGGGTTAACTCAGACAAGGCAGTGGAGACAGAGGCGCAGCCCCCCCAAGTGGTAGAGTACCAGCCTTAGTAGCAAGGCCCTGAGTTCAAGCAGAGAGAGAGAGAGAAACAAAAACCGGGATTACAGGAATGCACCATTGCACCAGATTCTCCAAAATAATGTTATGACAGAGAGAGGAAAGAGAAGAGGAGGAGGAGGATCATGATGATCACCATCATGATCGTGGTCATCATCATGATCATCATCATCATCAGGGCTGGGTCAGAAAGTGGGATTGGAGCCAGAGTACCACCCAGCCAGGGCCTGGGCTTTCCAAGCTGCAGCTCCTCCACACAGAGCCCCAGTGTTCCCTGGGCATGGCTGCAGTCCAAGAGAAACATCGCTGGCACCAGGCAATGTCTGTCTCCCTCCCCCCCCCCCCACAACTGTGCTCACAGGTAGGTGGGGCAGGCGAGGAACTGGCCTCAGGAGACCCTTCTCAATAGCTGGGCACTGGGAAACCCAGAGGATGTAAACTCCTGCCTCAGCCTTGGTCTTGGGCACCCCATCAGTACTGGCTATACCCCCACAGCGCGCTTCCTCCCCACACTTAATCTTCCTCAAGAAGTCACAAGTCAGATTGTTGTAGGCAAGCTGGGTGAGGTGACACATGCCTGTAATCCCAGCATTGGAGAAGCTGAGGCAGGAGGATCAGGGGTTCCAGATCAGCCAGGGCTGCATAGAGACGACTTGTCAAGAAGAGGTGGGAAGCCGGGCACCGGTGGCTCATGCCTGTAATCCTAGCTACTCAGGAGGCTGAGATCTGAGGATCGCGGTTCAAAGCCAGCCCGGGCAGGAAAGTCCATGAGACTCTGATCTCCAATAAACCACCAGGAAACCAGAAGTGGCGCTCGCCTTGAGCTGAAGAGCTGAGGGACAGTGCCCAGGCCCTGAGTTCAAGTCCCAAGAATGACAAAGCAATAAAAGAGGTGAGAGAGGGAGGAAGGAAGGAGGGAGGGAAGGAAAAAGGAAGGAGGAAGAGGAAGGAAGGAGGAAGGAAGGAAAGAAGGAGGAAGGAAAGGAAGGAAGGAAGGAAGGAAGGAAGGAAGGAAGGAAGGAAGGAAGGAAGGAGAAAAAGCAAGTTAGAGACTGGGAGGATTATGATGGAGGATTATTATATATATATGTGTGTGTGTGTATACTATATGTATATGTGTGTATATACATACATATAATAAGAAGTACCCTGGAATGTGAATGAAAGCAATAATGTGGGATCTAGTTCTTTCTATCACCTCACTCAGCACCCTAGCAACCATGTTTAGTAAAGGGAGCCCACAGCCAGGCCAGACCTAGAAGGAAAGATTAGGACAAACCACGTTTGAAAAGTTAACTAGTGATTTTCTAGTTTATCTTGGGGAGGAGATCATTCTTTTGTTTGGGAAGAAAAGGGAAAAAATTAGAAAACAAAGAGTTGGGGAGAGGTGTGGTGCCAAGAGTTCTAAGCCAGCCTGGACCACTGAGACCCATTCAATTCAATCAAGAAAAAAAGATAGTTGGGCATTGTGACACCTGCCTGTAAATGCTAGTTCCTCAGGAGGCTGAGGTCTGAGGATCCTGGGTCAAAGTCAGTTGGTCAAGGAAGTTTCAGACTTGAGACTCTAATCACCAACTTACCAGTAAAAAGGCAGAGGTGAAGAACTTAAACTGTGGCTCAAGTGGTAGAACACTAACCTTGAGTAGAAATGCTAAAGGATAGTGCCCAGTTCAAGCCCCTGGAGACACACATACAATCACACACAATTACACACACACACATACATTCACAGAGCTGTAATGAACCTTTTAGTTATGTAAACAAGTCCTTGGGCGGTAGAGATAGGTTCTTCACCATAACAATGGCAAAGGAGGGGCTGTAACTTACCCTAGGCCTAGGTTACAGCTCCAGTGCTGGGAGGGGGCGGGCAGTGTTGAGTAGGAAAGGAGTGTGCTCTGGGCAGGATCTCCACCCTCCAGAGGTGAAAATCACTTCTGATTTTTCAGCCTAAGGGAGACCAGAGACGGCTACCCCAGTTCATCCAGTCATCTGGGAGCTCAGGAGAGAAGAGCATGCAGGTAAGGCAAACCCGAGCCAGGTAGGGTGGAGTTATGGAGGGGGGCGTGGTCTGAGAACTCCTATAAGGCTGGGATTTGCCAACCCAGTTCCTCCCTTTCTGAAGCTTAAATTAAGTGAGGAATCCTGCTTCCTTTTCCTTCCCCTCCTCCCCTCCTCCTTTCTTATGCTTGAACTCACGATCTGGGACCTTGTCCTTAGCTTTTTTCACTCAAGGCTGGCTGGTAGCCGGGCACTGGTGGCTCACGCTTGTCATCCTAGCTACTCAGGAGGCTGAGATCTGAGGATCGTGGTTCAAAGCCAGCCCAGGCAGGAAAGACCGTGAGACTCCTATCTCCAATAAACCACTAGAAAAATGGAGTAGCGCTGTAGCTCAAGTGGTAGAGGGTTCCCTTTGGGTGAAGAGCTCAGGGACAGCACCCAGGCCCAGAGTTCAAGCCCATGACCGACAAAAAAAAAAAAAAAAAAAGGCTGGTACTCCACCATTTGAGCCATTCCTCCATCTCTAGGTTTTTAGTGGTTCATTGGGTGCCTCATACAGGAGATCCTCAGATCTCAGCCTTAGAATCTAAGGTTACAGGCATGAGCCACTGACACTAGGCTTGCACGAAGCTCCTGGGAGAATCATATTGTCATTTACCCAGCCAAAGACAGAGTGAAATCCTCCAGGGTCAGGCCTTGTAGTCTGCACTGGAAACTGCTTGGCTCTTGGTCTGTCTCCATCCTGCCAAGGGGAACCTGGCTGAGATGAGTTGACTAGAACTAGAAGGGGAATGGCCTTCCAGAAAGACAGAAGACATGTGTGAAAGGCCCAAGAACCAGGGGGGAGCCAGGGATAGGTGAATGACAATTTCACTGGGCTGGAATGGAGAGAGGAAGGGTAGGCAAATACAGTCATAATATTCCCTGAAAATGGAACCAAGGCACTTGAGGGGGTATGGGGGATTTTGATCAAGAAGCTTTGTATTTATAAACTGACATGTTGAATTGAAACTCCTTTTGTACAACTACTGAAAGATAATTGTTATAAACGAATGTGGACCAGACATCATATATATATATATAGCCATCTATCTGTGTAAGTGGGTATGAGAAACTGAAAACTCAAAGGTGTGCTTCATATAGCCCAATTGGTAGTTTAAATAACACTCTGAAGGGTTTCGGGAGAGCAAATGACAATTCTGGCCCCTGTACCAGGATAGCCTGGCCAGGGCCTGGGGCTGGGGGCTGGGAGCTCACGCCTGTAATCCTAGCTACTCAAGAGGCTGAGATCTGAGGAGCTGTGTTCAAAGCCAGCCCAGGGAAGACAAATCCAAGAGACACCTTGAATTAACCACCAAAAAGCCAGTAGTGGAGCTGTGACTCCAGTGGTGAAGCACCTGCCTTCAGAGCATGAGACCCCCCCCCAGGACCAGCACTCACAGAAAAAAAGAGGGGTTCCGCCGTAGATTGAGCGGGGTACGTGGTAGCTTTCTAAAACCCCGGGGTGGGCTGGACCCGAAACGCTGTGCTTCAGGTGGGTGGAGATGAGGGCGGCCGGGTTCTCGCTGCAGGATAAAGCTGGTCAAGAAGGACGATGTGGGGCGTGGCCTAGTCGATGGGCGTGGTTTGAGCGCCTTGGGGGAAAGGTGGGTGTCCCGCAGCCACGCCTCCCGGGGTGAAGCTGGCTCATAAGGGGGCGTGACCATGTCTGGACGTGGCCACGCCCAGTGGGCGTGGTTTGTGTGAGCGCCTCGGGGGCGGTGGGCGACCCGCGGCCACGCCTCCCAGAGTGAAGTGGGCCCGCGAGGGGCGTGGCCTCCGCGCGAGGGGCGTGGTTTGTGTGAGCGCCTCGGGGGCGGGGGGCGGCCCGCGGCCACGCCTCCCAGGGTGAAGTGGGCCCTCGAGGGGCGTGGCCTCCGCGTGAGGGGCGTGGTTTGTGTGAGCGCCTCAGGGACGGTGGGCGGCCTGCGGCCACGCCTCCCAGGGTGAAGCGGGTCCGCGAGGGGCGTGGTTTGTGTGAGCGCCTCGGGAGCGGTGGGCGGCCCCGCGGCCGCGCCTCCCAGGGTGAAGTGGGTCCGCGAGGGGCGTGGCCTCC
>NW_012267245.1:3098539-3099976 GCF_000151885.1 Dipodomys ordii
CCCCGGGGACGCGGGCGTCCGAGCGGCGCGAATCGGGAGGGGGGACGGGGGGGCGGTAAATCAGTAACCCGCGGCGTACACAGGGCCTTTTGTCCCGCTCCGTCCAAAGAGCACCGGAGAGCGCGAGCCCCGGCCGCCGAGCTGGTTACTTATTGCCCACCGCGGGCAGGGCCGGGCCGGCCGTCCGCAAGCTCCGCGGCCGATCGTCTGGGAACCGGGGCTCCGAGGGGTGCAGGCTTGATGGCGGGAGGCTCAGGACTGTCCTCTGGCCACAAGTCCCCCGCCATCGGTCAGGCGTGACCCCGGCCAAGCGACTCTGAGGTTGTAAGGTCAAGGCAGTCCGGGGGATGGGGAGCAGAACCCCACGGCTGGGGACCAGTTCAAGGACCAGGCCGGGGCGGGACGGGGTGGGGGTGTGCTGGGTGCAGAGAAAATCTGAGCTGGGTGCTTGCTGCTGGCTCACGTCTATAGTAATCCTAGCTACTCTGGAGGCTGAGGTCTGAGGATCCAGGTGTGAGACCAGCCAGAGCAGGAAAGTACGGTAAGACCCTTCAACCCGTGAACCCGCAGAAAGCCAGAAGTTGGAGGCATGGCACCAAGTGGTAGAACACTAGCCAAGGGATGTGCCCAACCTGACCCTGAGACAGAGACGGGGAGGGAGGAAGGAGAGACAGACAGACAGATAGACAGAGACAGAGAGAGAGAGCACTCTCAGATCTCAGATCTGAGGCAAGTGGAGAAGAGGGATATATATGCCAGAAGAGACAAGAGCCATAGGTTTTCTGGGTTGAGTGTCCACTTTGGTAAATTATAGAGGGTATCTTTTAAGAATCATGCTCTGAGCTGTGTGCTGGGGGCTCACGCCTGTCATCCTTAGCTACTCAAGCAGGCTGAGATCTGAGGATTGTGGTTCGAAGCCAGCCAGGGCAGAAAAGTCCCCATGAGACTCTTCTCTCCAATAACGTACTCAAACAAGCTGGAAGTGGCGCTGTGGCTCAAGTGAGAGAATGCTAGCCTTGAGCACAAAGAGGCTCAGACTCTCCGTTCAAGTCCCTGGACCAGGGGATAAAAAGAAAAGAAAAAAGAATCATGCTCTTGAGCTGAAGATATGAGCTCCCGAGGTTCCTGAGTTCCAACCACAGTACCACCCACCAAAAGAAAAGAATTATGCTCTTCAACTGGCCATAGTTGAGTGGTAAAGTGCTTGTTTAGCATGCACAAGGCCTTGGGTTCATCCCCAGGAACTTCTTCTTCCTTCCTGCCCCCAAAAAGCCTGCTCTGATTCAGAGATGGAAGTTCTGTCTAGCTGTTACCCAGCCCAAGAGACAACCATTAGATCCCTGGGACTATACTGACCCATGGGTTCCCTGCTCAACCGAGCTCAGTTCTCTTTCTTTCTTTCTTTCTTTCTTTCTTTCTTTCTTTCTTTCTTTCTTT
>NW_012267245.1:3100541-3116080 GCF_000151885.1 Dipodomys ordii
TTTTTCTGCTTATGTGGTGCTGAAGAATCAAACCCATGGCCTCATGCATGTGAGGCAAGCACTCAGCCTTGTACTCTTGATTTTTTTTTCCGCTCAAGGCTGGCACTCTATCACTTGAGCTATGCCTCCACTTCCAGCTTTTTGCTAGTTAATTAGGGATTTGTCTCACAGACTCTTCTGGGCAAGCTTCAAACTATTATCCTTGGATCTCAGCCTCCTGAATAGCTAGGTGTGAGGCATAGAACCTGGTTCCTCATAATACTTGCAAGAAGTTAACCAGATGCAGAGAATGTATACCTTATATCTGACAGGAGTGGTTTTAGAAGCAGAGATGAGTGGCTGAGGGCAGACCCAGAGTGACAGGTGAAAGGTCATGGAATGGGGTAGGGAGAAGAATTCACCACCATTCCAATGGTCTTACCTGTATTATCTCTTATCCACTCTGCAGTGGATAAGAGGATAACGTTGGAAAGAGAATCTGAGGACTTGTTGTAAAGAGTCAGCATTTGAACTTGGGCACTTTCTGACCTTTAATGACTACAGTCTTTACCAAAGTGGCTAGAGATCCATAGCTCAGTGGTAGAATGCTCGTCTAGCATGCACAAGGCTCTGAGTTCAATCCTCAGCCCTGCAGAGTGAAGCCAACAAAACCCTGGTGTTGCCAGTCACTGGTGGCTCATGCCTGTGTAATCCTAGCTACTCAGGAGGCTTGAGTTCTGGGGATTGCAGTCTGGGTCTTATCTTCAATTCACCACCAAAAAGCCAGAAGTACAGCTGTGACTCAAGTGATAAAGCTTCAATTGGAAAAAGCTAAGGGACAGTTCCCCAGGTCACTGAGTTCAAGCCTCATTACTGGCACAAGCAAACAAACACTTGGCTTTGTTTTCTGTTTCTTCTACCACCCCCTTTTTTGCCTCTTCAGCAATAAATTCATTTATTCAGCAAAAATAAAAATAAATAAATGATGTGTGTTGAGAGAGAGAGAGCAGAAGTTCTGTCTTTCCGCTAAGGAAAGCATCCTCAAACTGCTCTTTCTGTGAACTCAAGCCAGGGGCTCAGCAAGACCCAAAGCAAGCAGGAAGCCCAGCCTGGCCCTCCTGCCGAATCTCCGGTGGGGGGGAGGGCAACAACAGCGCTGGTTGTAGTCCCTGCCCTGCTACTGCCTGGCGTGGGGGACTTAGATGACCCTGCTGGCCATTTCCTGTCTCGGTTTCCTCATCGGTCAACTCAGGATCAGTGCCAGCAAAGGTACTCCCGTAGCAGAAACTCTTTCTTTCTACCTTCTCCTGCCTTAGGAAAGCGAGCCCCCCAAAACACATCAGAGCAGCAGGAAGGAGATGCAGCTGGTATTGGCCCTTGTGGGGGTCCTTCTGGGGGCGCCTGGAATGCCAGCTTGGGCCCTTGAAGTCTCTGAGGAGATGGAGCTGGGTATGGTCGTGGGAGAGGGTGGCAGGGACGGGAGGCGTGGGCAGCAGGAAGGGACTGCTGGCTGAGGGGGTGCTGGGGAGAAGATGGCAGCGGGGAGCTGGGCTCCAGCATTGCCAGACGGCTGTCTGGCTCCCAGCAAGCACCTGTGTCTGTGTGTCTACAGAGATGACTGGCCTTTCGCCTGTCCAGCTGGTGGTGAGCCCCTTGGTTGTGTGTGTGTGTGTGTATGTGTGTGTGTGTTAAGCGCTGGCATGTCTGGTGTGGCATGTGTGTGTGTAACATACCCCCAAGAGGAGCCTGGCCCCGCAGCGCATGCGTGCGAACCTCTGCTGATCTGCCGTGTGCCCCTGCATGGTGCCTAGAGGTAGAACGCTGCTTCAGCTGGGCTTCTGGGGTCCTCTGATAGCTCCCTTCTGCCCTCAGAGCCCTGCTCGGCCCCCAGTCTGGAGAAGCAAGAACAAGAACTGTTGGTGGCCATCGGGCAAGCTGTGCAACTGTGCTGTGGGCAGGCTGAGCGTGGTGGCCATTGGTACAAGGAGAGCAGTCGGCTGGCACCTGCAGGCCGGGTCCGGGGCTGGAGAGGCCGCCTGGAGATTGCTAGCTTCCTGCCTGAGGATGCCGGCCACTACTTCTGCCTGGCCCGAGGGTCTATGAGCGTCCTGCACAACCTCACTTTGGTTGCAGATGGTAAGAGTGTGTAACACGAGGGACAGGGGTGCCTGAACCTCCCATCTGGGATCTCAGATGCCTTCTGCCTTCTTCTGTTTCTAAAGTAGACTCGTTGACCCTCAGCCGTGGTGATGATGAGGACCCTCAAGGCCCCAGGGGCTCCTCCAAGGGCCATGTGTACCCCCAGCAAGGTTGGTATGAATCCTCAAAGACTCGTGTCTCCACTCTCTTTGGTGGGTGGGCCTGGGCGCTGTCCCTCAGCTCTTCAGCTCAAGGCGAGCGCTCTACCACTTGAGCCACAGCGCCACTTCTGGTTTTCTGGTGGTTTATTGGAGATAGGAGTCTCACGGTCTCTCCTGCCCGGGCTGGCTTTGAACCGTGATCCTCAGATCTCAGCCTCCTGAGTAGCTAGGATGACAGGTGTGAGCCACCAGCAGCTGGCTTCTCCGCTGTCTGTCCGATCACTTAGAAGACTGGGAGCCAGTGATCATGTTTGGAGAGCTAGATACTTACCCTTCCCCCCACCCCCAGCACCCTACTGGACACACCCCCAGCGCATGGAGAAGAAGCTGCACGCAGTGCCTGCTGGGAACACTGTGAAATTCCGCTGCCCAGCTGCGGGCAACCCCACGCCCACCATCCGCTGGCTGAAAGATGGACAGGCCTTCTACGGGGAGAATCGCATTGGTGGCATTCGGGTAAATCTCTGTTCCCCCGTGACCAGTCCCCTCGTGTATACAGATAAAGCCGATGAAGAAAACATTTGTGGATGGGCACCAGTGACTCACGCCTGTCATCCCAGCTACTTGGGAGGCTGAGATCTGAGGATCGCAGTTCAAAGCCAGCCCAGAAATCTTATCTCCAAGTGACTACCAAAAATAAGCCAGAAGTGGTGCTGTGGCTCAAGTGGTAGAGCGCTCACCTTGAGCTGAAGAACTGAGGGACAGCGCCCAGGCCCAGAGTTCAGCCCCAAGACCCAGGAAAAAAAAAAAAAAGAGCTAAGGGCTAGGTGCTGGTGGCTTATGCCTATAATCCTAGCTACTCAGGAGGCTAAGATCTAAGGATCAAAGCCAGCCTCAGCAGGAAAATCCATGAAAGTCCATGACATTTCTTATCTTCAATGAACCACCAGAAAACCAGAAGTGGCGCTGTGGCTCAAAGTGGTAGAGCGCTCGCCTTGAGCAAAAGAGCTCAAGGACAGCACCTAGGCCCTGAGTTTGAGCCCCAGTACCTGCACAAAGACTCAAACCTTGAGTCTTTGAATACTTCTAGGAGCCTTTGTTGGTGGTGGTGGTGTTGGTCATGGGGCTTGAACTCTGGGCCTGGGCGCTGTCCCTGCGCTCATCAGCTCAAGGCCAGCACTCTACCACTTGAGCCACAGCGCCACTTCCGGTTTTCTGGTGGTTCATGAGAGATAAGAGTTTCCCAGCCTTTCCTGCCTGGGCTGGCTTTTGAACCAGGATGTTCAGATCTCAGCCTCCTGAGTAGCTAGGATGACAGGCGTGAGCCACTGGCACCTGGTTAGGAGACTTTTTGTTTGTCCTAAGGTGCCTGGCCTTGGCCTGCCCTTCTCTGAGCGTTGAAAGCTAAAGACAGACCCTGTGTGTGCAACACTGACCCCTCCTGTGCTGGCCTCTGGTGTGTGTGTGGGGGGGGGGTGCTTGTTGATCTCCCATGGCTTCTTCCTCTGCCCCCAGCTGCGGCACCAGCACTGGAGCCTGGTGATGGAAAGCGTTGTGCCCTCCGACCGTGGCACCTACACCTGCCTCGTGGAGAACGCCGTGGGCAGCATCCGTTACAGCTATCTGTTGGATGTGCTGGGTGAGTGGAGGGGACTGGTCCTGCCCTCCAGGGGGAGGGCAGTCAAGTCCAAGGGTGGGGGCTGTGTGGACTGGAGGGGAGAGCGGGGCTGCCAGGCAGAGGGTACAGTGTAAAGCCCATGTGTGAAGAACGCAGTGACTTCGCAGGCAGGTGGGCTGTAGAAGGAGGTTGATTGAGCTGGGCGTCGGTGGCTCCCGCCTGTCATCCTAGCTACTCAGGAGGCTGAGATCTGAGGATCGAGGTTCAAAGCCAGCCTGGGCAGGAAAGTCTATGAGAGTCTTATCTCCAATAAACCACTCAGAAAACAGGAAGTGGCGCTGTGGCTCAAGTGGTAGAGCGCTAGCCTTGAGCTGAAGAGCTAAGGGACAGCGCCCAGGCCCAGAGTTCAAGCCCCACGACCGACCAAAAAATAAAGCAGGTTGATTGTTAGGCTGAGAAGCGGCTCTGAGCTCAAAGGGAATAAGGGAGCATTGAAGGATTAAGCCGGGGAAGCCGGAGCTGAGCAGACTCTGAGCTGACTGTGGGGAAGGCCCTATCTTTGAACTGGGGAAAAAAGACCAGCACCAGTGGCTCACACCTGTAATCACAGCCGCTCCAGAGGTTGAGATCTGAGGATCAAAGTTTAATGCCAGCTCAGGGTAGCAAACTTTGTGAGACTCTTATCTCCAATTAATCATCAAAAAAAAGCAGAAGTGGAAAAGGGATTCCAGTGGTAGAGTATGTCAGCCTTGAGTGCAAGCTAAGAGAAGCCGGGCACCAGCGGCTCACGCCTGTCATCCTAGCTACCCAGGAGGCTGAGATCTGAGGATCACAGTTCAAAGCCAGCCTGGGCAGGAAAGTCCATGAGATTCATCTCCTATAAACCACCAGAAAACTGTAAGTGGCGCTGTGGCTCAAGTGGTAGAGCGCTCACCTTGAGCTGAAGAGCTGAGGGACAGCGCCCAGGCCCAGAGTTCAAGTCCCACGACTGACCAAAAAAAAAGTTAATAGCATGTAGGCTCTGAGTTCAAGACACACACACACACAGAGAGAGAACGGAATGAGGGGGAGGTAGCTAAAGGGGGTGCTTGTATGGGTGCCGCTGGTCAGGGATGACGGCCTGGCCCGGCCCCCCAGAGCGGTCCCCGCACCGGCCCATCCTGCAGGCCGGGCTTCCGGCCAACACCACGGCTGTGGCGGGCAGCGACGTGGAGCTGCTGTGCAAAGTGTACAGCGACGCGCAGCCGCACATCCAGTGGCTGAAGCACATCGTCATCAACGGCAGCAGCTTTGGCGCGGACGGCTTCCCCTACGTGCAGGTCCTAAAGGTGAGCGATCCCCGGCTCCCACGGGGGTGGGGGGTGGACACCTGCCCTCTCCCCCACTCCCTACCCCTCTCCCCCTCCCCCCACAGACCGCAGACATCAACAGCTCTGAGGTGGAGGTCCTGTACCTGCGCAATGTGTCTGCTGAGGATGCGGGCGAGTACACCTGCCTGGCCGGCAACTCCATCGGCCTCTCTTACCAGTCAGCCTGGCTCACGGTACTGCCAGGTGGGCCCCCCAGGACCCTTCCCCCTCCCCCCCCCACAATCTGGCCCATCTCGCTTGGCCTTGTGGGATATGGCTGTGTGAATGGCTCACATCTGTCATCCTGGCTGCTCAGGATGAGGAGATCTGAGGATCGTGATTTGAGCTAGGGGAATCCATGAGATTCTTGCACTCTAATTAACCCCCTCCACACACCAAAAGAAAAGAGGGAGTCTGGCATTGGCAGCTCACGCCTGTCATCCCAGCTACTCAGGAGGCTGAGATCTGAGGATCGCAGTTCAAAGCCAGCCTGGGCAGGAAAGTCCATGAGACTCTGATCTCCAGTGAACCACCAGAAAACCAGAAATGGCGTTGTGGCTCAAATGGTGGAGCACTCAGCTTGAGCTGAAGAGCTAAGGGATGGCGTCCAGGCCCACAGTTCAAGCCCCACCACCAACCCAAAAAAAAAGGGGGGGTAGTGGAGCTGTGGCTCAAATGTAGGGTGCCAGCCAAGCAAAAGCACAAGATCCTGGGTTCAGTCCACACACACCCAAGCCAGGACTTGTGTTAGATTCCATTTATGCCCCCATCCATGCAGCCCTGTGGCCCGTGAGACCCTGTAAAAATACAGTTTTGTTTGTCAGTCCTAGGGCTTAACCTCAGGGCCTAAGCGCTGTCCCTGAGTCTTTGTGCTCAAGGCTAGCACTCTACCACTTTGAGGCACAATTCCATTCCTGGTTTTGAGACCCCATTTCTGGTTTTCTGGTGGTTCATTGGAGATGAGAGTCTCACAGACTTTCCTGCCTGGGCTGGCTTTGAACCTCGATCCTCAGATCTCAGCCTCCTGAGTAGCTGGGATGACAGGCGTGAGCCACCAGCACCCTGCAGAAATGCAGTTTTCTATGTGTGTCCCTAAGTGCACTGGATGGAGTGTGGGGAGGGTCAGGACCTTGCTGGGGGCGGGGCTGGACAGTGATCACTCTGCTCATTTCCTGTCTGTCATTCATCGGTGGACAAGCAGAGGAGGATCTCACGTGGACAGCGGCCACGCCGGAAAGCAAGTATATGGACATCATCTTGTACGCCTCGGGCGCCTTTGTCTTGGCCGTGTTCCTGCTGCTGGCCGGCTTGTATCGAGGGCAGGCCCTCCATGGCCGCCACCCACGCCAGCCCGCCCCTGTGCAGAAGCTGTCTCGCTTCCCTTTGGCTCGGCAGGTACTGTGTCAACCCCCTACACACCCCGTCCCTCCGGGCTTGGAGCCCGATTGTAGCAAGCCATCCTTTCCTCTGCGCAGTTCTCTCCGGAGTCCGGTTCTTGGGGCAAGTCAAGCTCGTCTTTGGTGCGGGGTGTCTGGCTGCCCTCCCCGGGCCCCCCCTTGCTGGCTGGTCTTGTGAACTTGGACCTTCCTCTGGACCCTCTGTGGGAATTCCCTCGGGACAGGTACACGGAGCAGGACCAGGAAGGGTCCGCCCTGAGCTGCCCCCCAGAGCTCTGAGGCTTTCTTGGTCTCTAGGCTGGTACTTGGCAAGCCACTGGGAGAGGGCTGCTTCGGGCAGGTGGTTGGCGCAGAGGCCTTCGGGATGGACCCCACCCAGCCGGACAAAACCAGCACTGTAGCTGTCAAGATGCTCAAAGGTGGGTATGGCCACCAGTAGGGGGGGGAGAGAGCAGAAGTAGCAGAAGGGGTGGGTATGGAGAGACTTCTGGATGCCAGCGATGCTGGTATATTAAGAGTTACTTCTAAGTGCTCAGGCCTTGAGTTCAAGCCCCAGGAACTCTCCCTCTCCCACTCCAAACACACACACACACACACACACACACACACACACACACATACACACAAACTCACACAGTCCCAGACCCCCAAGTGTTGTATTGAATCCACTCCGAAGCCAGATGCTGGTGGCTCACACCTGTCATCCTAGTTACTCAGGAGGCTGAGATCTGAGGATGGAGGTTCAAAGCCAGCCCAGGCAGGAAACTCCCTGCGACTCTTATCTCCATAAACTGCTAGAAAACCAGAAGTGGCGCTGTGGCTCAAGTGGTAGGGTGCTCACCTTGAAGAGCTGAGGGACAGCACCCAGGCCCTGAGTTCAAGCCCCATGGCCGATAATAATAATTTTTTAAAAAATGCTTATCTCCAGGCTGGGAAGGTGGCTCAGTGGTAGAGCGCTTGCCTTGCATCCATGAGGCCCTGGGTTCGATTCCTCAGCACCACATAAGCAACAAGAAAAAAGCCAGAAGTGGCGCTGTGGCTCAAGTGGTAGAGCGCTCGCCTTGAGCTGAAAAGCTGAGGGACAGCGCCCAGGCCCAGAGTTCAGGCCCCACGACCAGACCCAAAAAACAAAATTAAAAATAAAATAAATAAATAAATGAAAGGCTTATCTCCAAAGAGCCACAAGAACACTGGAAGTGGCTCTGTGGCTCAAAGTGGTAGAGCACTAGCCTTGAATGAAAGAGCTCAGGGACAGAGCCCAGGCCCTGAGTTCAAGCCCCATGACTGGAAAAAAATAAACAAGAATACTCCAGCCCCTTCTGCAAAAACTGGCCCCAGCCACCATTCCACTCCCTCTCCTCCCTCCCTCCTCCCTCCTCCCTCCTCCCTCCTCCTCTCTACACAGCTGGAGCCACCTGGTGCTTTGTGGACAGCCGGGATTGAGAAATGCGCCTTATGATCATTGCTGTGTGGGCAGGGGCGGCGGGGGGGGTTAATATCATTGTATCATTGTCCCAGGGCCACTGACACCCCCCCAGGTTAGGCCTGGGGGTGTATCCTAAAGCCTCAACTCTTTCCCCAAAAGCCAGAGCTCTTCCTAGCTGTGGCCTGGCAGCGGCCTCCCCCAATTCCCAGGCCAGATAGACAGCAGGCCCTGTGTTTACCTCAGGGTGCCAGTGTGTACCCTTTCTACTACTCCTAGGAGCTGTGTCCCGTTCCTCCTCCCCCCTCCCCATGCTCAGGGACTGGTGCCAACCCCTCCAGATACAGCTTCCTTCCTGTTTGGAGGTCTTAACTCTTGCCTGTGTCTCTTATTTCCTGAACTTGCTCACAGGAAGGCTTACTTTCAGATCTTTTTTCTTTTCTTTTTTTTTTTTTCATGGGGGGGGGTCCGGTCTTGGGGCCTGAACTCTGGGCCTGGGCGCTGTCCCTCAGCTCTTCAGCTCAAGGCTAGCGCTCTACCACTTGGGCCACAGCACCACTTCCGGCTTTTTTCTTGTTGCTTATGTGGTGCTGAGGAATCGAACCCAGGGCCTCATGCATGCAAGGCAAGCGCTCTACCACTGAACCACCTTCCCAGCCCCATCTTTTTTCTTTTCTTTCTTGTGCTGGTCCTAGGTCTTGAACTCAGGACCCTGTCCCTGAGCTCTTTTGCTCAAGGCTAGTACTCTACCATTTTGAACCCTAGTTTCACTTCTGGTTTTCTGGTGGTTTATTGGAGATAAGCGTCTCTCGTGGACTTTCCTGCCCAGGCTGGCTTTGAACCTCCATCCTCCGATCTCAGCCTCTTCTGAGTAGCTAGGATGACAGGAGTGAGCCATCAGCACCCAACGTGTCTCTGTGCTTTTGTGCTCCAGGCTGGTGCTCTACCACTTGAGCCACAGCTCTATTTGGGGTGGTTCGCTGGAGACAAGTCTCACAGACTTCCCTGTGCAGGCTGGTGTCAAACCCCAGGCCTCAGATCTCAGCCTCCTGAGTAGCTAGGGTGACAGGTGTGAGCCACCTGAGTGTGAGTTCAGGCTCCTTGACCTGACTTGTCTTCACAGACAACGCCTCCGACAAGGACCTGGCCGATCTGGTGTCGGAGATGGAGGTGATGAAGCTGATTGGCCGACACAAGAACATCATCAACCTACTGGGTGTCTGCACCCAGGGAGGTGGGGCACCGCTGGGGGCGTGGCTGGGGGTAAGAGGAGGCAGAGACAGAGTCTTAGCAGTCTGGCTGTGCCCCCCACCCCACCCCTGCCCCCTCTGCAGGGCCTCTGTATGTGATCGTGGAGTGTGCAGCCAAGGGAAACCTTCGAGAGTTTCTCCGGGCCCGGCGACCCCCAGGCCCTGACCTCAGCCCCGACGGGCCAAGGAGCAGCGAGGGGCCCCTGGCTTTCCCAGGCCTGGTCTCCTGCGCCTACCAGGTGGCCCGGGGCATGCAGTACCTGGAATCCCGGAAGGTGGGCGTGACTGGCAGCCCTCCAGACCATCTGCGCATGCTCCTGCTGGTCATTCATTGTCCCCCACTGCTCTGTCTTCACTCCGCCACCTTCAGTGTCCCCTGTCTTTATTCCCAGGCCCCCATCCTAGTCAGCTACTACTGCCTGGCCCCTTTTCCTCTCCATTCCCTGAGCAAAAGCAAAGAAGTGCCGGAGTTCCCTGCTGTCATGTTTCTCTCTCTTCCTTTGTTTCCTTCCTTCCCTCCTCCCTTCCTGTTCCTTCCTTTATCCCCTCTGCTCCCTTTCCCTCTCCCCTCTCTTACTGTTACATTGCCCTTTTCTGAATCTCGCACCTCCTCATCTGTAAAATGGGTAGACGAGCCGGGTGCCGGTGGCTCATGCCTGTCATCCTAGCTACTCAGGAGGCTGAGATCTGAGGATCGCAGTTCAAAGCCAGCCTGGGCAGGAAAGTCTGGGAGACTCTGATCTCCATTGAACCACCAGAAAACCAGAAGTGGTGCTGTGGCTCAAATAGTAGAGCACTTGCCTTGAGCTGAAGAGCTAAGGGATGGCGTCCAGGCCCAGAGTTCAAGCCCCACGACCGACCAAAACAAATGGATGGAGGAGTCAGGCACACCCCACCCATACGCACAGGCTGCCTGTGAGACTCTGGGCACAGCTCCCAGCATGTGTCCTTCTGTCCCCTGTTCTCCCCCTCCCCCAGTGTATCCACAGGGACCTGGCAGCCCGCAACGTGCTGGTGACTGAGGACAATGTCATGAAGATCGCTGACTTCGGGCTGGCCCGTGGCGTCCACCACATTGACTACTACAAGAAAAACAGCAATGTGAGTCGGGGTGGGGCGAAGCTGGACATGGGGGTGGGGGGGAAGGGGGGGGGACTTAGGGTGTGGCAAGCATCTCCCCAGCGACCTGGGGACTCGGCTTAGTGTGTCCCCACCTGACTCCCCTCCAGGGCCGCCTGCCGGTCAAGTGGATGGCGCCTGAGGCCTTGTTTGACCGTGTATATACACACCAGAGTGATGTGTGAGTTCTGGAGACCCCAGGAGGGGGGGGAGGGCCTCAGAGGGGGGGGGTGTCTGCCGCCATCACTGTCCTGACCTGTGAAAGCGATGACTTCCCTGGCTGGGAAGGTGGCTCAGTGGTAGAGTGCTTGCCTCGCATGCCTGAGGCCCTGGGTTCAATTCCTCAGCACCACATAAGCAGAAAAAGCTGGAAGTGGCGCTGTGGCTCAAGTGGTAGAGCGCCAGCCTTGAGCTGAAGAGCTGAGGGACAGCGCCCAGGCCCAGAGTTCAAGCCCCACGACCGACAAAAAAAAAAAAAAAGACTGGTGCTCTACCACTTGAGCCATAGCTCCACTTCCGACTTTTCAGTACATAATTGGAGCTCTGAAATCTGAGGAGCTGGGCGCTGGTGGCTCACGCCTGTCATCCTAGCTACTCAGGAGACTGAGATCTGAGGATCACGGTTCAAAGCCAACCCAGGCAGGAAAGGCTGTGAGACTCTTTATTTCCAATGAACCACCAGAAAACCAGAAGTGGCGCTGTGGCTCAAGTGGTAGAGCACTCACCTTGAGCTGAAGAGCTGAGGGACAGCGCCCAGGCCCAGAGTTCAAGCCCCAAGACTGACAAAAAAAAGAAACCTTACCTAGGTCCACCAGGTCCAACTCCAGGGCCCCTGAGCCTCCCCTCTTGCCCCCCTCCATCTCAGGTACGGGCTAATGCGTGAGTGCTGGCATGCCGTACCCTCCCAGAGACCCACTTTCAAACAGCTGGTGGAGGCCTTGGACAAAGTCCTGCTGGCTGTCTCTGAGGAGGTACTACCCCCCTCTCCTGCCCCCTCCACTGCCCGCCCCCCTCCCCGGACCCCATCAACCTGAGCACATAGGCGTCTTTTCCCAAGAGGCTGGAAGCTGATCAGTCCATCTCTTCCAGTACCTTGATCTGCGCCTGACCTTTGGCCCCTACGCCGCCCCTTCCGGTGGGGACTCCAGCAGCACCTGCTCCTCCAACGATTCTGTCTTCAGCCACGACCCCCTGCCCCTGACATCCACTTCCTTCCCCTTTCCGGGGGTGCAGACAGGAACTGGGGTGTGAGGTGGGGCTGGCGGGCAGGCCCCATGGTCCTGGGCCTCGTGGCTGACACAGTGGATAACTCTGGCTGCTCCGATCTCTGCTTTGGGGAGACCCCCCCCTTCATCTTGGGGATAAAGCTTCCTGCTGCGTTCCCAATCCACAGCGCCAACCCCACCGTGCAGGTTGGAGATTCCACGCCGTGGTTTTGTGTAGTGCTGGGGCTTGAACTCAGGGCCTGGGCCCTGGCCCTGAGTCTGTGTCCTTCAAGGCATGGTGAGCCACAACACCACTTCCGGCCTTTGAGTGGTTCATCGGAGATAAGAGCAATCGTGGAGATTCTCGCCCAGGGCTGGCTTCGAACTAGGAGCCTCAGATCTTAGCTTCCTCAGTAGCCTGGATGATTGGTGTGAGAGCCACCAGTGCCTTGCGGCCAATGCCAATAGCCTAGGAGCCTGAGTGGTTGGATTCTGCTCCTCCTCCTGAGCCTCGGTACCCGATCCTCGCCGCCTGGGCCTCCCTGGGCCTGGCTACAGAGCTGCTGTCCCGAGCCCCTCTTGCTTCTTCACAGGGAAGAGGTTAACTGCCTTGGGGATCCCACTGCCCCATGTCCCTCCCCCTCTGCTCATCCCCCCTCAATCTTGGGGGGCCAGTGGGGGGAAGAAAGGGAAGCAACATTAACTCTGGTTATCCTTAAAGAGTCTGGGAATCCACCAGAAAAACCGCAAGAGCAAATAACCTTTTATAAATTATTGTTGTTTTTGGAAATAAAATCTCTGGTGTGCTTTGGTGTCTCCCCCGCCCGGAGGGGTGTATGGGTGGGAATATGGGGGGGTTGGGGCTCCCCTAGGCTGGAGAGATGACCCAGACACAGAAGGCTGTGTGCATCTGTTGTTGTCTGTCTCTCTGTCCTGCCTGGAACTGTGCCCACTGGATAGGGAACAGCGTTTTAGGGGGTGCCCCTACTGTCCCCCAGGAAGCTGGCGGCTCCCCACCCCCACCCTAGTAGGAACCAAGCTGGTGATGAGCGCAGCGGGGGGCGGGGGGGAAGCTGGCTGCTCCCCCGCCATGCCAGCCCCCAGCCCCTGGGGCTGCGCCGCCCCGCCCCGCCTGGGCTGGCCCGGCTCCCGGGCAGCAGCTGGTGGCCGCTGGCTGGGCCGCAGCTGTGTCTGCCTGAGCCGGGGAGGCGGTCACGGCCTTGTTCTCAGAGAGATCAACTTCCCAGAGCACTGAGCCTGGAACCTTCCATGGTTCCCAGCCGTTTTCTCCACCTGTGTGGAGACCACAGGCCAGGCCCAGCGCTCAGACAGCCCTGCCAGGCTCTGCTGGCTCCTGAGACAGAAATGGCCTCGCTGGAGACCTAGGTCATATGCTCACCGGCTGAGAATGGATGTAGGACCCAAAAGGCTGGATGTAAGAATTTAAACCGGGCTGGGAAGGTGGCTCAGTGGTAGAGCGCTTGCCTTGCATGCATGAGGCCCTGAGTTCGATTCCCCAGCACCACACACACAGAAAAAGCCAGAAGTGGCGCTGTGGCTCAAGTGGTAGAGCACTCGCCTTGAGCTGAAGAGCTGAGGGACAGCACCCAGGCCCCGAGATCAAGCCCCACAACCAACCAAAAGAAAAAGAACTCAGGGACAGCACCCAGGCCTTGAGTTGAAGCCCCATGATGACTGACAAAGAAAGAAAGAAAGAAAAAGAGGGGACTGATGGCTCACACCTGTAATCCTAGCTACTGGAGAGGCCGAGACCGGAGAAGGTTCAAAAGCAGACCCTGGTCCAGCCGTCTATGACACTTCTATCTGCAAAGGCTGGAAGAGGAGCTACGGCTCAAGAGGTAGAGTACTAGCCTTGAGCAAAAGGAGTTCAAGCTCTGAATTAAAGCTCCAGAGCCAGAATGAAAGGAAGGAAGGAAAGAGAGAGGAGGGAAAAAGAGGAGGGAAGAAAAGTTTTAAGGTTGAGTGTGTAGTTTAGTAATAGAGTATTTTTTTTTAAGCATGCTTAAAACCCTGGGCTTGTGGGCTGGGAAGGTGGCTCAGTGGTAGAGCGCTTGCCTTGCATGCCTGAGGCCCTGGGTTCGATTCCTCAGCACCACATAAGCAGAAAAAGTAGGAAGTGGCGCTGTGGCTCAAGTGGTAGAGCGCTTGCCTGGAGCTGAAGAACTGAGGGACAGCGCCCAGGCCCAGAGTTCAAGCCCTAAAGTGGGCCCTCCGCAGGCCCTGTGGCATACTGGGTACCAGAACCAGGTTGTGCAGAGGGAGGGGGAGGGGGCAGCCCAGCCCACGCCCCTCCCCTCCAGTATCCCTGGCTGGCACACCTCGCTGGGGCTCTTGCCACATTCCTGATGTCCCCTGTCACAGCGAGACAGATGCTACCAATTCCCCAGGACAAGCTCTGCTGTGTTCTCCCTGGGCGGCAGCAGCGGCAGCAGCCGGGGCCTGGCCCGCCCTGGACAGCCTGGACTCTAGGCCCAGCTCCAGATCGCCACTTGCGGGCCGTGGGCAAAGGCTCTGGTGAGCAGGACAGTCAGCAAGACCAACGGAGAGGTGGAGGGAGCGCCACCCCTAAAGCACAGGCGGCTGCTGGCTGTGGGACAGGGCACCTGGGGGGTCAGGGACGGGTGGTACATGGGGTGCAAGGAGAGTTAGGCTTCTGAGCCTCCATTTCCCCACCCTGCCTGTAACCCAGGAATGAATGGCACCCCCCCACACACACACACACTCCCAATTGTTATATAAACAACAGCTGTCCATGCACGGAGATTAGCCGGGAATGGACTCCGGGACTGCGAGGAGCAGTGACCTCACTGGAGTCTCACGGCTCTCCATTTCCTGGATGAAGACACTGAGGATCTGAAGAAGGAGGCTGAGCACGGAGGATCAGGATTGGAGGCTAGCCTGGGCCGGAAGGCTCCTGAGATTCTTTTGTTTGTTTGTGGTGGGGCTTGAACGCTGGGCCTGGGCGCTGTCCCTCAGCTCTTCAGCTCAAGGCGAGCGCTCTACCACTTAAGCCACAGCACCACTTCCGGTTTTCTGGTGGTTCATTGGAGATCAGAGTCTCACAGACTTTCCTGCCCGGGCTGGCTTTGAACCGCGATCCTCCAATCTCAGCCTCCTGAGTAGCTAGGATGACAGGCGTGAGCCACCAGCACCTGGCACCCTGGGATTCTTATCTCCAATGAACCACTGGAAAAATCTAGACATGCAGGTGTGGCTCAAGTGGTAGAGCAGCAGCCTTGCAGGTAAAAATTGAGAGTCAGGGGCTGGGAAGGTGGCTCAGCCCGGGCTTGAGTCTAGGGCGACACTACCTTGAGCTTGAGTCTTTCTGTTATCCCCCCTTCCCTACCCCCTGCAGCCTGTGATCTGCCTATAGCTGTCCTGGTGCTAGCTCCCCTCCCCCAGCCCCAACGCAGAGCCAGGGCCAGCAGAGCTGGGTTAGTGACTCAGGACACAGGAAGGACCCATTCCCGGGAAGGGGGGGGGGCTCCCATGCGGGCTTCCCACACTCCCAGGCCCCTTCACCTGCTGGGAGATTTAGCCTAATCCCGGGTCTGTAGGAGGCAGCTGCAGCTCTCTTCCAGAGGAAATCTCCCTTTTCATTCCCTCTGCCACCGAAATCTGACCTTCCAGGGCACCTGGGCCCCATGGCTGCCCCCCTCATCCTCCATAAGACCCCTGAGGACTGGGGGGGGGCGTGAAATCGTCAACAGCTGAAGGCAGCCAGCTTCCCCACTTCCTCCCTAACTCCCGCCCCTGCCTTCCACAGCCGCTCTTTTCTGGATTTGATGGCTCACATTCACATTGGGGTGTGTGTGTGTGTGTGTGTGTGTGTGTGTGTGTGTGTGTGTGTGTGTGTGTGTGTGTGTGTGTGTGTGTGT
>NW_012267245.1:3116365-3127256 GCF_000151885.1 Dipodomys ordii
TAGAGCGCTCACCTTGAGCTGAAGAGCTGAGGGACAGCGCCCAGGCCCAGAGTTCAAGCCCCACGACCGACAAAAAAAAAAAAAAAGACTGGTGCTCTACCACTTGAGCCATAGCTCCACTTCCGACTTTTCAGTACATAATTGGAGCTCTGAAATCTGAGGAGCTGGGCGCTGGTGGCTCACGCCTGTCATCCTAGCTTCTCAGGAGACTGAGATCTGAGGATCACGGTTCAAAGCCAACCCAGGCAGGAAAGGCTGTGAGACTCTTATCTCCAATAAACCACCAGAAAACCAGAAGTGGCGCTGTGGCTCAAGTGGTAGAGCGCTGGCCTTGAGCTGAAGAGCTGAGGGACAGCGCCCAGGCCCAGAGTTCAAGCCCCAGGACCAACCTCCCCCCCACACCCCGAAAAAAAAGTCCATCTAATGCAGTCTGAACCAGTCCCTACTCACTCCCAGCATTCCTCCCTCCTCCTTTCCCATCTGGTCTCCAGCCCCAGAACCTTCTTTGTGCTTTTGTACCATCCTAAGCTTACTTACATTACACCCCAGGGCCTTTGCCCTTGCAGGCCCCGCTGCCTGCACCACTGGTCCCCAGCTTCTTCCAACTTGGCCCCTCTCCCAACCACACCGGCTAAAGTCCTCCTCTGGGATTCCGTATTCGTAACCTCTTGTTTGCTTTCTTCTGCAAGAATGACCTCGGAGAAGCCAGGGCTGATCCTGTCCATAGACAAAACCCAAAGGTGAGCTGGTGGTCAGTGATGTGTGTGCTGAGCATGCGTGAGACCCTGGGCCCCTCTTTAAGCAAAAAACTGTTCAGAGACAGCCCCTAAGGCCCCAAGTTCAAGCCCCAGGACCAGCACACAGACAGAGACACACACACACACACACACACACACACATTATTATTATTATTAAATAAAGGACTTGGTCAGAAGTAAAGTGAACAGCTGGACCATCATGAGTGATTCAGGGGCCTGGGGATGGATTTGTCCAGTATGGAAAAATTCTCAGGGAGCCAGCACCACCCCAACACCCCCATCCTCAACTCCGCCTTGTGCATGGGGCTTGAGGGCTCTACCACTTGAGCCACAGCGCCACTTCTGGTTTCCTGGTGGTTTATTGGAGATCAGAGTCTCAGGGACTTTCCCGCCCAGGCTGGCTTTGAACCGTGATCCTCAGATCTCAGCCTCCTGAGTAGCTAGGATGACAGGCGTGAGCCACCAGCGCCCCAGTTCCATCCCTCTTGAACCCTGACCCTCCCCTGATTTGCGCTCACCTGTCACCTTCCTCCCCAGCCACCAGTCCACCTGGGACCTGGGACAGATCTCACCTAGCAGAGAGCTGCGGCGCACACACTGGGATGTCCGCGCCACCTGCTGGCTTTCCTGGGAATTGCAGAATCCCACTGCAGCCTGGCCTTCAAGGTGTTGGGGATCCTGTGAACCCCCGCTTCGTGGCTGATGGTAATCACATCATTCCTGGGGAGTGTTCATCCTGCTGCTCTATTTTTTTCAGAATGGTGCTTGTTCAGGGCAGTCACTGATAAGCAAAACTATCGCTGCCCTTGGATGGTGTGTGTGTGTGTGTGTCTGTCTGTCTGTCTGTCTGTCTATCTGTCCGTGTGTGCACCAGTCCTGGGGTTTGAACTCAGGGCCTGGGTGCTACCTTTTTGGTAGTTAATGGGAGAGAAGAATCTCCTGGGAAGTTCCTTCCTGGGCTAGCTTTGAAACCTCAATCCTCAAATCTGCACTTCCTGAGTTAGCTGAGATTACAGGTGTGAGCCATTACCACCAGCCCCTGGCTTGGACCTCTTGAACCCCCACTCTATTGGGTCTCAATTGGGGCTGATTCTTGGCTCCATCCTCTCCCTGGAGGACAGGGGGGGGCAGGGTGAATGACCAAGGCTTCTTCCTGACTAACCCCGCCATGTGTCCTGCTAGCTCTGATTACGTTCTGTGACTTTTGTGACCTCTTCCACCCCCTCCTGCCCCTCCCAGCCAGCACCTGTGACTGATGGGGGCTCTCCCCTCCCACAGAGGGGTGCACAGTTGGGGTGTCAGGGGAGAGCAGCAGAGATTTGAACCAGGGCCTGTCTGCCCTGCCGCTTGGGCAAACCCAGCATCCTTCACTCCACGTTCTCTTCTGAAAAATGAGGACCCAGGTTTGTAGAATAAATGCCCGTGGGCACTGGGTAAATGGTGACTGGTTTTAACCTGCTCACTGGGGGAAACACCGGGAGAACAGGACCGAGAGGAAGCAGATGTCAAGGGCATCAGCTAGGCGGAGCATTGAATGCCGCACTCAGGAGCTGCCGAAAGTTCTAGAAGGCCCAGCCAGGATGCTAGCTCAGCCAGGGACGGGGGTGATCTGCCTTTTCCCCCTGGCTTTGGCAGCTTGAGAGAGGTGCCAGGCCTTGGTGAAGGGCAAAGGGAAGCCAGAACTGCTCCTGTGTAATCCCGGTGCCGGCCACACGGTGGCGATCGCACACCATCATCGCTTTGACTCCAGCCTGGCCAAGACAAAAGCTAAGTCCTGAGGCCTTCTAGGTGACTGGCAGACCCCCAGGGCAGAACCCTGGCCCACAGGCTGGTGAGCCTGAGTCCATTTGGTATTCCCAGCTTCCTGGCGCGTGGAAATGACAGGTCCGAGAAGTGAAAATAGCTCACCCAGGCAGGATGGGACCTGGGCAGAGGCACTGGACAACAGAGGATCTCTCAATCTGGCTGCCAGCAATCAGATCAGAAGCCAGCCCTGGAGGTGGAACTTGAGAGGAGACAAAGGAGACTCTATTTTCTCTTGTTCCTCTCTCTCGGTAGTTTTTGTGTGCTTGCTGGCTCGGCTCACTTGGTGTTTGTGACCGAGCCTCGCTAATGTCACCCAGGGTGGCTTCAAACGTAACCCTCTGGGCGGGGATTACAGGTAGGTGCCACCATGCCCAACCTTCCCCCTCAAGGTTAGGTCACATATGCAGTGGGTGATGGACAGATCGAGTAAAAGGATGCCTTTTATATCAGCCTAGGCTCCTGGGACTGGATTTCCAGATACTTTTAGCTCCAATTTCTTTGTGCCAGACACTGTGTCAGCATTCTCTGAGTCATATTAAGCAGATGCTGCATCCCTGAGCTACATTCCCACCCCTAAACACTCTTGGTTCACATATTTAGCACCTACTATATGCTGGCCCCAAAAGGCCATCCTCCTCTGGGCTCTTGTTGTGTGTCATAAATAGAAAAGGTGTTTGGTGTTTTGTTGTTTGTTTTTTGTTGGTCCTGGGGCTTGAACTCTGGGCCTGGGCGCTGTCCCTCAGCTCTTCAGCTCAAGGCGAGCGCTCTACCACTTGAGCTACAGCGCCACTTCCGGCTTTTTTCTTTTTGCTTATATGGTGCTGAGGAATTGAACCCAGGGCCTCATGCATGCAAGGCAAGCGCTCTACCACTGAGCCACCTTCCCAGCCCCAGGCTCCACCTTCTTGCTGGGATTTAAGCTCTTACTTCCTGAGTCTTCATGAAAACAGGCACTGGCTGAGTCCTCCCTCCCTTTCCTTCCTTCCCCTTCAAACCTAGCCCAGGCCACAATGTCTCTTTGCTTATGGTCTCAGAGACGCGTGCGTGTTTCTCCCCTGGTCCGTGGTCCATTCTTCAACTTATGGTCTCATGCAGGAGCCCTGACCACCGCTTTGTCTCCAGTGACCCCCAAACCTGCACCTGCCCTTTTCCAACGGTCTCCCTCTCCCCACAGTTTCCTCATTCCATTCACAGATATTTACTGAGCACTGACTCTGCCCGAGGCATTGGAAACTTATTTACATAGTAGTAAATCAGTTCTTCTTGGAATTCCCCATGGTGGACAGCGAGAAAGATGGAGGTGTGGAAGGGATGAAAAGAAAGGAAGGGAAGGGAAAGGCAAGGAAGAGAAGGCCGGTGGCTCACGCCTGTCATCCTAGCTACTCAGGAGGCTGAGATCTGAGGATCGCAGTTCAAAGCCAGCCAGGGCTGGAAAGTCCGTGAGACTTTTTCTTTTTTCTTCTCATCCTGCCAGCTTTGAAATCTGGGCCTTGAACTCCGCCCCCTCCACTGTCCCTTCTAAAAGCTTTTTGCTCAAGGCTAGCATTCTTCTACACCAGCTATTCAGCTTTTGCTCCATTTGTGGCTTTTTCTGTGATTAATTGGAGATAAGAGTCTCTAGGAGCCGGCACCAGTGGCTCAGGCCTGTCATCCTAACTGCTCGGGAGGCTGAGATCTGAGGATCTTAGTTCAAAGCCAGCCTGGGCAGGAAAGTCTGTGAGACTCTGATCTCCTATTAAGCATCAGAAAACTGGAAGCATCTCTGTGGTTCACCGTGGTAGAGTGCTCGCCTTGAGCAAAAGAGCTCAGGGATAGTATTCCAGGCCCTGAGTTCAAGCCCCAGGACTGACAAAACCAAAACCAAACCAAAACAAATAACCTGCCTGTGAATTCCATCTGGATAGAAAAAAAGAAAAGGTGAGACAGTCTCAGAGTGGTCAGAGCGACAAAGCAGTAATTCTACTGCCAGTGGAGACTAAGGGGTCTGTGCGGGTGGACAGGGACACCTCCGGTGGGGGAGGGGTGAAGAGGTGCGGCCGGCTGACTGGGGGCGGGCTCAAGGACTGATTGACAGGTATACCTGGAAGAGCCAGGAGGTACTTACCTAACACTGACTGAACTTTCTGCAAAGACTGCACCTTTGTTCTGTCCAGCTAACCCAGTTTCCCAATCCTGACTTTGCTTAAGGTCTTTGCCTAGGGGATGTGAGACTGACAAAGTCATAGAATTTTCCTCCTCCTCCTCCTCCCCCTCCTCCTCCGTACTAGGATTTGAACTCAGGGCCTTTCATTGCTACCAGGCATTCTACCACTTGAGCCACTTCCCCAGCCGCCATTCCCGGAACTTTAACTTCCAAATGACCTCAGCCCAATCACGCATCCCTCTTACGGGATCTGCCTTAGGATTTGGAAGAGAAAGCCAATCTGCACACGCCAGTGTCTTGTCATCCTAGCTACTCAGGAGGCTGAGATCTGAAGATTACAGTTCAAAGCCAGCCCAGGCAGGAACATCTGTGAGACTCTGACCTCCAATGAACCAGCAAAAAGACAAACATGGAGCTGTGGCTCAAGAGGTAGAGCATCAGTGCTCAGGCCCGGAGTTCAAGCTCCAGTAGCAGCACAAGAGAGAAGGGGGGAGAGGGAGAGAGGTCACCAGTCACTCTAAAACGCAAATCTGCAAATTGCCCAGATAGGGGACCCAGAAGTGGACCAGAGGTCGGAGGCCAGAGGTGAGCCTCCCCCCCCCAGCAAATTCTCCCAAGATTCTGACCTTTGACCTTGTCCATCTCTCCCGCAGTTAGAAATCAAATTTGGTTGGCAGATGATCCCCATTGGGTTTTTGTTTGCATGCTTGTGCTCAGAGCTGGAGGCTGTCCTGAGCCCCATGCGTGCTGCAAAAGTATTCTGCCAAGAGTGCTTGCCTAGCATGCATAAGGCCCTGGGTTCGATTCCTCACTACCACATACACAGAAAAGCTGGAAGTGGCACTGTGGCTAAAGTGGTAGGGTGCTCGCCTTGAGCTGAAGAGCTGAGGGACAGTGCCCAGGCCCAGAGTTCAAGCCCCAGGACCGACACAAAAAATAAAAGTATTCTGCCATCTACCACCCAGTCACATACTTGGCCCAAGGCACTTGCTTTGTCTGTTTGTTTGCTTGTTTTGTTTTTGTGTTGGGACTGGGGTTTGAACTTAGGGCCTGGGCACTGTCCTGAGCTTTTTTTTTTGCTCTACCACTTGAGCCACAGCACCACTTCTGGCTTCTTTTGCTTATGTGGTGCTGAGGAATCGAACCCATGACCTCATGCATGCAAGGCAAGCACTCTACCACTGAGCCACCTTCCCAGCCCTCCTGCAAAGTTCGTTAAAGGGGTACTTGTTAGGATGTGTAAACTCCTAGATTCAATTGCTAGCCCCCCTCCCCCCCACATAAATAGGAAAGCCATCAGTGGTCACCCAAGTTTTGGGGTGATACCCTGTTTTTCTTCACCTGCCACTCATGATGCTTTTGAGTTTTCTCCTCTCAGTGCTCCAAATGCTTATCTAGGGTCTTATCACAACTTTAGCTTGCTTGACCTATTTTTAGCATCGATTGAGCAACTACTAGTTATAAATTGTAGCATCTTACCACCAGTCAGAGCAGGATCTTTCCCAAGCTGCTCTGCAACCTCCATGTTCATCGGTCAAACAGGATGGCTTCCTTGGGTCAGAGAGAGCTGAGCTGTAAAACAGAATTCTCACTGGGCACCAGTGGCTCACGCCTGGCATCCTAGCTACTCAGGAGGCTGAGATCTGAAGATCGAGGTTCAAAGCCAGCCTGGGCAGGAAAGTCCATAAGACTCTTAACTCCAATTAATTGCAGAAAAAGCGGGAAGTGGCGCTAAAACTCAAGTGGAAGAGAGCTACCCTTGAGCAAAAAGGAGCTCAGGAACAGTGCCCAGGCTCCAAGTGTGAATCCTACAACCGGCATCCCCCCAAAAAAGAGAGATAAAGAGAGACCTCTAGTACAGGCAGAAGGGACAGTAATTTCCTAACAGCTGGCTACAGCCTTCCTCCTCTCTGTCCTCTGCCCCCACAGCCGAAGTCCAATGTCCTACCCCCGCTCCTTCCCTTGGAATCCACGTGTTCAATACAGCTTGGGTGGGGACTAGGGGTGCATCACATCAAACCAGATGTAGAAAGCTGGTGTCTCCCGCCTGCAATCCCTGCTACTCAGGAGGCTGAGACCAGAGGCTCCTGTCCCAAAGCCAGCCTGGGCAGGAATGTATATGAGACTCTTATCTCCAATTGAACCAGTAAAAAATTAGCTGGAAGTGGCGCTGTGGCTCTAAGTGGTAGAGCGCTAATCTTGAGCAGACAAGTTCAAGGAGAGTGTTCAGGCCCTGAGATCAAGCACTAAGACTGGCCAAAAAAAATTAAAAAGCACTGAGTGTTGGTGGCGTGGGCCTGTGATCCGAGCTACTCAGGAGGCTAAGAATTGAGGATCGTGGCTCAAAGCCAGGCTGGGCTGGAAAATCTGTGAGACTCTTTCTTTGGGGGAGGGTTGATTGTAGGGCTTGAACTCAGGGCCTGGGCACTGCCCTTGAGTTTTTGGGCTCAAGACTAGAGCTGTTTCACTTTGAGCCACAGACCTACTTCCAGTTTTGTTTTTTTGTTGTTGTTGGTCGTGGGACTTGAACTCTGGGCCTGGGCGCTGTCCCTCAGCTCTTCAGCTCAAGGTGAGCGCTCTACCACTTGAGCCACAGTGCCACTTCCAGTTTTCTGGTGGTTCATCGGAGATAAGAGTCTCATGGACTTTCCTGCCCGGGCTGGCTTTGAACCTCGATCCTCAGATCTCAGCCTCCTGAGTAGCTAGGATGACAGTCGTGAGCCACCGGCTTACTTCCAGCTTTTTGCAGATTCATTGGAGATAAGAGTCTCATGAACTTGTTTGCCTGAGCTGGCTTCGAACTGTAATCCTCAGATCTCAGCCTCCTGAGCAGCTCGGATTACAAGTGTGAGCCACTGGTGCCTGGGTTGAAGATCTTGTTAAAAGTTCAAGGCCATAGCTACTCTGAAGACTGAGATCTGAGGGTCCTGTTTGGAAGTCAGTCTGGGAAGGAAAGTTTCTGAGACTATGTCCAACTAATTGGCAAAAAGGCGGAAGTAGTGTTGTGGCTCAAGTGGTAGAATACCAACCTGAAAAAACTAAGAGCACCCAGGCCCTGAGTTCATGCCCTAATGCTGGCACAAAATAAATAAATTAAGTAATTAAAGCCCTAGACCACCCTGGACAGGACCGTGTGTGTGTGTGTGTGTGTGTGTGTGTGTGTGTGCACGCGTGCACTCACATAGGTTCAGAGAGGTGTATCCCCTAAACTTGGTTGTGAGGGATTCTCCAATTGCTTGGGACCAGATCTAGAGGCCAATAGTTATTGCTTTTTTTGGGGGGGGCATGGACAATGTGGGGGGGTGGGGATGGGGGGGTGAGATGGTAAGAGGCAGAAAAACCCGCCCCATCCCAGGTCAGAAAGAACGTAGCCCATCCTGGCACTGGACAACGGAGGGAAAATGATGGACGTACACAGGCTAGGATTAAAGGCAACCACTACACAGTGTGGGTTTGGGAAAGAAGAGGTTTGGCAAGTGGCAACTTGAATCTTTGGGGTTGGGGCTGAAAACACAGGTCAGGTGGACTCCAGGAATCTGGTCTGGGGACAGGAAGGAACATCGGCTGGAAGGTTTGTCTGGCCTCTGATGTAGCTATGTCAAAGCTTTGGAGCAAGCCCTGGGCGAGACTGTCCTCATGTTCCTGCATTTGAGATTCAGTCCTAAAAGCCATCAAGTCAGAAGTCAGTTGCAGCCAGCAGAATCAAAGAGCTCTCCCTGAGCGCTGCGGGGTGGAGCAATAGGAGGTAGGGTACTCGAGAAGGGTGAGTGAATTTGTGTCTGGCAGTCAGACATGATAGTAAAAGGAGAGAATCAAGCCGGGGTGCTGGAGGCTCACGCCTGTCATCCTAGCTACTCAGGAGGCTGAGATCTGAGGATCACAGTTTGAAATGAGCCCTGGCAGGGAAGTCTAGGAGATTCTTATCTCCAATTAAGCAACCAAACAAGCCAGAAGTGGAGCTGTGTGTGGGACTCAAGCAGTAGAGTGTTAGGCTTGAGCAAAAGAAACTCAGGGACAAGGCTGGGAAGGTGGCTCAGTGGTAAAGTGCTTGCCTAGCATGCATGAAAACCTAGGTTTGGCCAAGTGCTGGTGGCTCACACCTGTCATCCTAGCTACTCAGGAGGCTGAGATCTGAGGATTGTGGTTCAAAATCAGCCCCGGCAAGAAAGTCCATGAGACTCTTATCTCCAATAAACCACTAGAAAACTGGAAGTGGTGCTGTGGCTCAAGTGGTAGAGTGCTCACCTTGAGCTGAAGAGCGCAGGGACAGCACCCAGGCTGTGAGTTCAAGACCCATGACTGACAAAAACAAAACAAAACAAAAAACCAACCCTAGGTTTGATTCCTCAGAAAATGTACACAGAAGAAGCCAGAAGGCGCTCTGTGGCTTAAGTGGTGGAGTGCTAGCCTTGAGCAAAAAGAAGCACAGAGATAGCACTCAGGCCCTGAGTTCAAGCCCCAGGACTGGCAAAACAAAACAAAATAAAAAAAACCAACTCAGAGAGAGTGTCTAGGCCCTGAGTACCAAAACAACAATTATATATATAGTTATTATTAATTTTTATCAGTCTCAGGGCTTGAACTCTGGTCCTGGGCACTGTCCCTCAGCTCTTCAGCTCAAGGCTAGCGCTCTACCACTTGAGCCACAGCGCCACTTCAAGTTTTCTGGTAGCTTATTGGAGATAACACTCTCATAGACTTTCCTGCCCAGGCTGGCTTTGAACTGTGATCCTAATATCTCAATCTCCTGAGTAGCTAGGATTTCAGGTGTGAGCCACCAGTGCGGGGCTTACTATTATTATTATTATTGTTTTTGTCAGTCCTGGGGTTTGAACTCTGGGCCTGGGCGCTGTCCCTCAGCTCTTCAGCTCCAGGCAAGCACTCTACCACTTGAGCCACAGCGCCACTTCTGGTTTTCTAGTGGTTTAAAAAAGCCTGAAGTGGCGCTGTGGCTCAAGTGATAGAGCACTAGGCTTGAGCCAAAGAGCTGAGGGACAGTGCCCAGGCCCAGAGTTCATGCACCACGACCAGACCCGCCCCCCCGAAAAAAAATCAATCTTACTTTTGGCGCTGGGAAGGTGGCTCAGTGGTAGAGTGCTTGCCTTGCATGCATGAGGCCCTGGGTTCGATTCCTCAGCACCACATAAGCAAAAAGAAAAAAGCCAAAAGTGGTGTTGTGGCTCAAGTGGTAGAGTGCTAGCCTTGAGCTGAAGAGCTGAGGGACAGCGCTCAGGCCCAGAGTTCAGGCCCCAGGACCGGACCCCCCCCTCTCCCCCAAAAAAAGAGTCTTACGGAATTGGAGTTTCCTGCCAGGGCTGGCTTCAAACCGTGATCCTCAGATCTCCTGAGTAGCTAGGATTATAGGCGTGAGCTACTGGCACCCAGCTCAGGCTTATTAATATTATTATAATATCCTATATAATTCACTTCAGAGGCAAGCTCATGGCTGGACTGTAGTTCCAGAAGAGAAACCAAACAAATACTTCCAGATACTAGCAGAGTAAACCTTTTTTTTTTGCCGGTCATGGGACTTGAACTCAGGGCCTGGGTGCTGGCCCTGTGCTTTTTTTTGCTCAAGGCTAGCACTCTACCACTTAAGCCACAGCACCATTTTTGGCCTTTTCTGTATATGTCCTACTGAGGAATCGAACCCAGGGCCTCAGGCATGCAAGGCAAGCACTCTACCACTGAGCCACCTTCCCAGCCCCCAACCTACATTCTCTAACTTGACTAAAAAGGCCCCGAAGGAGCAAATCTTTCCTATCTTTATTTAAGGCCCTTATCACATTCGTCACCTCTTGGGGCACATGCGCTGACTTCTGGTCATGCTCAGATGTGTTCTTTTCTTCCACAGTCTTCTCTGGCCTCCCCTGCTGGCATCTTAGTTTCCTTCCCTGTTTTGCTGGCTCTTCCTACAGAACCTTCTGGTCCCTCTGGATATCCTTCATGTAAGCAATGTTGCTGAGGACTTCTGCCACGCTCTCTGACAGTTTTTTTCAGCTCCTTGACTCTGTTACTTCTCTGAGAAGCGCCACAAATTGAATTAATGAATTAAAAAGACACAGTTTTAAGCTGGGCACCAGTGGCTCACGCCTGTCAGCTACTCAGGAGGCTGAGATCTGAGGATCAGGGTTCAAAGCCAGCTGGGGCAGGAAAGTCTATGAGAGTCTTTTTTTTTTTTTTT
>NW_012267245.1:3128497-3130910 GCF_000151885.1 Dipodomys ordii
ATAAGAGTTTTATGGACTGGCAGTTGGATTTCTTATCTCTGTCTTTTGATGGGATGCACAGACCAGAAAAAATGGCCCAGAGAAGAGCTGGGTATACACCCCAGGGTCACGCCCTACAGAGACATGACCCCCTATGACTGCCCCCTCCTGCCCGCCACAGACTTAGTCAGTCTGTCTGTGTCCTCAGCCCAGCTGTGGCACAGATGACATGTTTAGCCAGGACCTGGAGGATTGGGCTTCTGAGACTGGAAATCTTGCAGGCCTGTTCTACCTAAGAATGAGGAAGAACCCCAGGCATTACCCAGAAAACTCTTGAGAGATACTCCCTTGGAGTTTGTGCTCCCCGAGACTTGGCATTCACTAATGTTGCAACTGGGCATTCTCAGTTGACATCACTTCTTCGTTTGGAAGGTACGTGCTGGACCTGGGGCTTGAACTCAGAGCCTGGATGGACACTGTCTTGAGCTTTTTCACTCAAGGCTGGTGCTCTACCTACTTGAGCCACAGCTCCACTCCTGGCATTGTGGGTGGTTCGCTGGAGATGAGTGTCCTGGACTTTCTCGATCGCCTTAGAACCTCGGTCTTCAGATCTCAGCCTCCTGAATAGCTAGGGTGTCAGGCATGAGCCATCGGCACCCAGCTTAGCGCTTCTAACTTTCTCTCTCAGATTTTGGGGTTCTCTGGCTGCCCTGCTCCCTAACAAACTGCCCTGACTGCAGGCCAGGCTGCTGAAGGAAGCAAGGATGTACATTTGTGCATCTGTCAAGTGCTCAATCTGGTAACTCAGTTTAAGTACAGACTGCTAGCATTATATTTTCTAAGATCCTCCCAGAGGCCCTGTGTATTGGAAATGAAAGCCACAGATGAGGAAACTGAGACTGGGGGTGGAGTGGGGGGTGGGAGGGAACCTCAGTTCCCAGGCCCACAGAATCATCAGGCAGGGGGAGGAAATTGGCAAGAGGTGTGTGAGGGGGAAGGGGGTAGGGGGGGGACAAGGGACTAATGATCAATCTGATTAGCTCCAGTTATTTATTAGGTGTGAAGAAGACACCAATAAAAGTTTCCAACATGGACTTGCCCGATGGGATTAGGAGGAGTTTTGGCTTCCTCGGGTGAAAGCAACAAGGCTGGGGTCCCCCGTGGGGCTGGGAGGCCTGAGGGGTGGACCCAGCTCTCCTGTCAATCATCTAGCACCCGGGGAGGAGGATCTCCCCCCCCACATTGAGGTAGGTCAGGCCCCCCCCTCCCCAGTGAGGTCAGGGCGCTCTCCTCCCTCCTTCCATTTCCAGGGGGCGCCCCTTTTCCACTGGCAGCAGCCCCAAGCCCTGTGTCCCTCCCCAGCTTCCATGTTGGATTGTGGGTTTTGGATAAGCAAGGGGTGGGGGTGGGGAGTGTGTCTGCTTGCTGGGGGTCCAGTCACCGTGCAAAACGTGTGTGTGTGTGTGTGTGTGTGCAAGGGTGGAGCAAGGGTGGCCCAGTACTGACACCCCAGGGTCAAGCCCGCCTGCCTACCTCCTTCTCCGGGGTGGCCTCCGTGGGGGTGGGGGGGCGATCACCCCGCACCCCGGACAGACAGACAGACGGGAGCCTCCGGAGGGATGGCAGTCACGTGGCCTCGAGGGCGGCGCCCTGGGGCTTTGAAATGGACTCCAAATCTAATCACTGAAGGCTTTCTGGAGGAGGCGGCGGCGGCCGACTCTGGATGGCGGTCCACCGCCCCGCCGCGCTCTCCCGAGCCAGCGACGCGGGGCCTAGCGATCTAAGGGGGGGCGGGTCGCTCCTCCGGTGAGCTTTGTTCTCCCCCCGCGCTCCCCCCCCCCCTCCGTGGCAGGATCAGGATCGGGGCTGGGATGGGGGGGGGTCCCGGTATCCCGGGAGGAGGGGCCGGCCTGCCCGGCTCAGGCCCGGGGTGTCCTTCCCGACATGCCCTGGCGCTGTCTTTGAGGAATGGATGCGGCCAGGGCCCCACGCTAGGTCGGTGCTTCGCAGGCCGGGTGCAGGCCCTGGGGAGGGGGGGACCCCGACCCCCCCGAGGGCACCACGGAGCCCTGACCCCGGGGTTCAGGCCTTGCAGGCTTTGGAAGGGGAGGGAATGGGGGGGTACAGGCTGCAGGTCGGGGGGGGGAGGTATCCGGGGTCCCCCTCCCCTCATCCCGCACACACACACACACCCCGATGCCGGGTCTGCGGTGGTGCGGGGAACTGCAGCATCCGCCGAGGGAGGCGCGGCCCCCCCCTCGCCCACCCCTTCACGCACGCAGCGGGCCCGCAGCACCCCAGTGCCAGGCTTCCCCCCCCTCCATCCAGACGGGGCGGTGCGGGGATCCCGCCCGAGGCCCGTGGGTGCCCGATCCGGGGAGGGGAACCGCACGGGGAGGCCGGGCCGAGGTGCGGGGCGCGCTGTCAGGCTGCG
>NW_012267245.1:3132635-3140652 GCF_000151885.1 Dipodomys ordii
AGGGGGGGGGAAAGCTCTTTGCTCACCCCCCTCTTTTATTTTTTGTATGTCCCCATCTTCGATCCCCACCCCACCCCTCTTCAGCAGATCCAGGCCTTGAGAGCGAGAGGTTCGTTCGTTGGATTCTCCCCCCAACCCCCAGGCGAGGAGGTGGGGGGGGGGAGGAAAGGAGGAAGAGGAAAAAAGACCCAAAAATCTCCTCTTTGGGGAGAGATCTGTCTATCTTCTCTCTCTATTTTGGGATTTTTTTAATTTTTTTCTTCACTGCCCAAAGGGAATTTGAATGCGCAGCCCAGCCCCAAGTTGTTCGTCCGTGTTGCAGTGCAGGAAAAAGGAACGAGCTATTTCCATGTGGCAGGATTTGCCCCGCTCCGGGGTGGTGGTGGTGGTGGGGGCCTGGAGGATGGAGGGAGGGAGGGAGATGGAGTTTGCCGAGGGCTTGCCGCCCGCCGAGGCCATTTCCACCCCCCCCCCTCCATCGTCAGCCGGGAGAACTTTTTTTTTTTTTTTCCCACCCTTGGAAGTAACAGCAGAAAGGCACGAGAGGCCACACCAGGCCTGGAGGAGTGGCTGCCATTTTGAAGCAAGTCAGATGGCTTCTTCACTCGGATTCATGACTGTGTTTTTGGATTCCAGGTTGATGCTGGCCCAGGATGGATCAGACCTGCGAACTATCTAGAAGAAATTGTCTGCCGCCCTTTTCTAACCCGGTGAATTTAGATGCTCCTGAAGACAAGGACAGCCCTTTCGGTAATGGTCAATCCACTTTTTCTGAGCCAGTTAACGGGTGTACTATGCAGTTACCGACAGCCAGTGGAACATCCCAAAATGCTTATGGACAAGATTCTCCATCTTGTTACATTCCACTGCGGAGACTACAGGATTTGGCCTCCATGATCAATGTAGAATATTTAAATGGGTCTGCTGATGGATCAGAATCCTTTCAAGACCCCGCAAAAAGTGATTCAAGAGCTCAGTCGCCAATTGTTTGCACTTCCTTGAGTCCTGGTGGTCCAACAGCACTTGCTATGAAACAGGAACCCTCTTGTAATAACTCCCCTGAACTCCAGTTAAAAGTAACAAAGACGATCAAGAATGGCTTTCTGCACTTTGAGAATTTTACTTGTGTGGACGATGCACATGTAAATTCTGAAATGGACCCAGAACAGCCAGTCACAGAGGATGAGAGTATAGAGGAGATCTTTGAGGAAACTCAGACCACTGCCACCTGCAATTTTGAGCCTAAGTCACAGAATGGTGTAGAAGTGGCCATGGGAAGTGAACAAGACAGCACACCAGAGAGTAGACATGGTGCTGGTGCAGTCAAATCGCCATTCTTGCCGTTAGCTCCTCAGACTGAAACACAGAAAAATAAGCAAAGAAGTGAAGTGGACGGCACCAATGACAAGGCAACCCTTCTCCCAGACCCCCCTTCACTAGGAGAGATGAGCGGTACCGTAGAAGAGCAGTTTAACTCAATAAATTTATCTTTTCAGGATGATCCAGACTCCAGTACCAGTACATTAGGAAACATGCTAGAATTACCTGGAACTTCATCATCATCTACTTCACAGGAATTGCCATTTGTAAGCAGTTTTTGGTACAACTTAAATATATACATGGTTGTATATCTCTCTATATATGAGTATATAGATAGATATGTACAGGCCATTTAAAGGGAAACGTAATTTGTTTTCGTTGTTTATCAGTACATAGTTAAAAGGTAATAGGGGTATTTTTTGGAGGGCGGGAGGGAATTTTAACTTTAATTTTTAAATTTAGCTCTCTGGTATGAGTTTGGTTCTTTCTTCCACATAATTTCATTGAGGACTGGATCAGTGATTAACTTTTTAAAGGCATTGGATTTGATTTTTTAAAATACTGGTATTTTAGAGGTGATATACAGAGGGGTTACATTTACATGAGTCAGGCAGTGAGTACATTTCCTTTCCTGCAGTGTCATCTGTTCCCTCATTCTCTGATTGATTTGATTTTAAGATGTAAGTAGATGTTAGTTTTTGGCCTGCTAATATTATGGGTACAGGTGAAAACCAATTTGTTACTTAATGGAGTCCAGTTTCCACATAAAGAAACATAGCTTATTACTTTTACCTAATAGGTGACTTGCTGTAGATTCAAGTGCCTTTTGGGCACAGATTTAAATTGCCTGAGAAAGCTTTCTTGGATATCGGTCAAAATTCAAGTTAGATTGCTTTCTCTGAACTACTTGTGAAGGGACAGCATCTATGGTTTTGACAACTGGCACATTTGTAGGAGGCTCTTTAATTTTACTAGTTGTGTAATTTGAAGAATGTGTGTTTATGTGGATAGAAATGAAGAAAGTTTCCATTAGTGCTGGCATAGGGCTAGAGGCTACTGAGGAAAGTTCTGGGATGTAGGCAGCATTTCTCTAGGTAGCTAAATGGTCAGTTGACTTTTGAATCATAACTTATAAGTACTTGATTTCCAAATTATTACTTTCAGCTTTAGCTATTGGATTCTGATTTTGTTTCTTCTCAAACACCACAGTCATGGTCTCTTCTTTGTCACCAAAGAAGATTTGTTTGTAATAACAGATTTGTGTGTAATAACAACAGAGGCCTGAAAAGGGGTATTATGAGGGGAGAAACACTTCAAGTCTGATATTTGAGTTCCTTAAACATTTAACTTTGCGGGCTGGGAAGGTGGCTGAGTGGTAGAGCGCTTGCCTTGCATGCCTGAGGCCCCGGGTTCGATTCCTCAGCACCACATAAGCAAAAAGAAAAAAGCCGGAAGTGGCGCTGTGGCTCAAGTGGTAGAGCACTAGCCTTGAGCTGAAGAGCTGAGGGACAGCGCCCAGGCCCAGAGTTCAGGCCCCACTACTGGACCAAAAAACAAAAAAAAAACCAAACATTTAACTTTGCCATGCATCTCTCTTAATCTTTAAAGTTTCAGAGGGAGAATGGGTGTGTAAATTTGTTTCTGTTGATTCATATCTTAAATATGCTTTGATACTCTGATTCTTTCCTTGGAATTGGCAGATTTTTAAAGATTTATTGTCCTAGATATAGATAAGAGTGGAAAGGCTATTTTGAAAACCTACTGGCAGATCTTTTCAGACCAATCTTTCTGGGGTTCATGTTGAAATTCTATATGGTAGTATTATCTTTATTTTCACATATAAATTTAGTTTGGAAACTGGATAGGGATATTTTGCTAGTAGCATACAAATGAAAATGTAAACTTGTCTGGTTCTTATCAAACATGTTTGTGGAGTATTGTGGAGTATTGGTTCAACTAAAAACAAAAACCTTGAGGGTAATAGATAGTATGTTGTGCATCTAGCAGTAGTTAGAGCAGACTATATAAATGAAGAAACATTTTTCAGGGAGAAAATTGCTCCAAGTCTATGGGTTAGAAGAAGCAAATTTCTAATTTCTTCTTTTATGTCTTTGATTCAGGGTAGTGGTTGAAATGTATTGCTTTTATTTTTTGCCTTTTTTTTTTTTTAATTTAAGATTTAAGCCAGGCACTGGTGGCTCATACCTGTAATCCTAGCTACTCAGGAGGCCTGAGGACTGCAGTTTGAAGCCAGCCCAGGCAGGAAAGTCGGTGAGATTTTTTTTCCTCCCTGATCCTATGGCTTGAACGCTGGACCTGGGCTCTGTCTCTGAGCTTCTTTTGCTCAAGGCTAGTGTTCTACCACTTGAGCCACAGTGACACTTCTGGCTTTTCCTGTTTATGTGGTACTAAGGAATGGAACCAAGGGCTTCATTCATGGGAGGCAAGCACTCTACCACTAAGCCACATTCCCAGTCCCTGGCTTTTTCTGTGATTAAGTGGAGATCAGAATTTAATGGACTTTCCTGCCCCAACTGGCTTTGAACCAGGATCCTCAGATCTCAGGTCTGTGAGTAGTTAGGATGATAGGCATGATCCACCAGTGTTTTTTTTGTTTTGTTTTGTTTTTGTTTTTGGGGGGGGGTGTCGGGGATGGGTCCTGGATCATGGGGCTTGAACTCTGGGCCTTCAGCTCTTCAGCTCAAGGCTAGTGTTCTACCACTTGAGCCATAGCACCACTTCTGGTTTTCTGGTGGTTAATTAGAGATAAGAGACTCTTGGACTTTCCTGTTCTGGCTGGCTTTTGAACCGTGATCCTCAGAAATCAGTTTCCTGAGTAGTTAGGATTACAGGCATGAGCCACTGGTGCCAGCTCAGGCCATGAGATTCTTACCTTCAGTTAATCACCAAAAAGCTTGGAAGTAGAGCTGTGGCTCAAGTGGTAGAGCACTTAGCTTTGAGCAGAAAATTCTCAGGGACAGCACCTAGGTGTTGAGTTCAAGCCCCAGGAGTGGCACAAAAAAGTGAAGTCAGCGTAAAAGAATAAATTTAGCTATTGTTTGGGAAAAGTATAATTAAAAAACTTGTATATAGTCACATGGTATTGAGATAATCAGACTGTTCTTAAGTTTATCTATGCAGTAAGGAAAATGCCTAGCAAATCTTTTTTTGTTTTGTTTTGCCAGGTGTGGGGCTTGAACTCAGGGCCTGGGCACTGTTCCGAGCTTTTCTGCTCAAGACTATTCTCTACTACTTTTGAGTCACTGCTTCTGGTTTTCCGATGGTTAATTGGAGATAAGAGTCTCAAAGACTTTCCTGTCCAGGCTGGCTTTGAGCCATAATCCTCAGATCTCAGCCTCCTGAGTAGTTAGGATTACAGATGTGGACCACAAGCACCCAGTCCAAATGTCTTTTAATTCTGTTTGTGATTTGATAGAATGAGATCTTGGTTGTATCTAAGAAATTAGTTATTAGAATTGTAAGCCCCATCTATAAGTAGAGAAAGATAATAAATCAAGATCATAGTTTGTTTTTCTTGACACACAGGCTCTGTGTAATCCAGGCTGGCCTTAGACTGGTGATCCTTCTGCTACTACAGTCTCCCCAAGTGCCGGGATTACAGTGGTGCCCCACCACACGTAGCTTAAGATCACAGTTCTGTTACTTTATATATTTAGGTTGTGTGCCTCTGTGTGTGTGTATGTATATGTATGTATTTTTTTGGTGGTAGGGGGTTATCAGTGCCAGACTGGTGAATTTTTTTTTTTTTTAACCAGTTGTGGGGTTTGAACTCTGGGCTGGGCGCTGTCCCTCAGTTCTTCAGCTCAAGGCTAGCTTGAGCCACAGAGCCACTTCCAGTTTTCTGGTTGTTCATTAGCGATAATTTCATGGCAGGGTTGGGAATGTGGCTCAGTGGTGGCATGCCTTGCATGCATGAGGCCCTGAGTTCCATTCCTCAGCATCACGTAAGCAGAAAAAGCTGGAAGTGGAGCTGTGGCTCAAGTGGTAGAACGCTAGCCTTGAACTGAAGAGCTCAGGGACAGCGCCCAGGCCCAGAGTTCAGGCCCCACAACCAGAAAAAAAAAGAATTTCACTGCAGTCTGGCATCGGTGTTCACCCTGTCATCCTGGCTACTCAGGAGACAGATCTGAGGATCACAGTTCAAAGTGAGTCAGGGCAGGAAACTCCTTTAGACTTTTTTTTTTTGGTGGGTTGTGGGGCTTGAACTCTAGGCCTAGGCACTGTCCCTCAGCTCTTCAAATCAAGGATAGCACTCTACCACTTGAGCCACAGTGCTACTTCCAGCCTTTTCTGTTTATGTGATGCTGAGGAATCGAACCTAGGGCCTCATGCATGCCAGGCAAGCACTCTACCTCTGAGCTACCTTCCCAGCCCCTCCTTTAGACTCTTATCTCCAATAAACCACTCAGAAAACCAGACGTGGTGCTGTGGCTCAAGTGGTAGAGTGCTCACTTTGAGCTGAAGAGCTGAAAGACAGCGCCCAAGCGCAGAGTTCAAGCCCCACGACTGAGCAGAAAAAGAATTTCGTGGACTTTTATGCCTGGGCCGGTTTTGAACTTCCATTCTCAGATCTCAACATCTTGAACAGCTAGGATTATAGGTGCAAGCCACTGGCTTTAGTTTTTTTTTTTTTTTTTTAAGATGGGGTCTTGCTTTTGCCTGGAGCTAATGTGGTCCCTCTATCTGCCTGTCTGCCTGTTTCGTGGCTGGTCATTATAAATGGATACCACTATACTCAACTAACACGTAGTTTTCAGCAGACTGTTTTGCCTACTGTCTTGAGGGAGCAGTCTATTCAGTTAATCTTCATGTTCTCTTTAATAATAATAATACAGCAAGGGATTTTTGCTGAGTATTATTCTAGCGATGGGACCCCAAGCCTTGTGTAAGTAGACTTAGGCAAGTAATCTTACCACCAGGTTACACCTCTCAGTCCCACTTCAATAATGGTTGTTAATGTATAGGCCTGATCTCATGCCTTTTTTTGGGGGAGGGGTTGGTGTGGGGCTTGAACTCTGGGGTTGGGTGCTGTCCCTGTGCTCTTCAGCTCATGGCTACCACTTGAGCCACAGAACCACGTCTGATTTTCTGAGTGGAGATAAGAGTCTCAAGGATTTTCTAGTGGCTGGCTTTGAACTGCTATCCTCAGATCTCAGCCTCCTGAGCAGCTAGGATGACAGGTGTGAGTCACCAGTGCCCGGCTCTCATGCTTTTTTTGTGAGTTGATACCGTCTGATTCCTCCATGTGAGTAAAGCTTTTGTTTGCACAAAGTGGTGTTTGATAAAATCTTGAAGAAAGGTTGAACAGGAAATTATTTATTAAGAGCTTTGTTTGTCTTATTGGGTCTGAGTACTCTTGTCTTCTTTAGTTACTTCTGAAAGTCCTGGACATTCTTAACGGGATCTGCAATAACTCCTGGATATCTGTCTGCTGATTTGAAGCAGTTCGTTTCTTTTTTCTTTTTCTGGCAGTATTGGGGTTTGAAGTCAGGGTCTCTCACTTGTTTGGCTTGTTTGCTCAGTAGCGTTTTACTACCTGTGCCAGCCACCAGCCTGGCTTTTTGCTCATTAAATTTTAGAGGTGATTCTCTCAGGCTTTTTTGCCCAGGCTGCCTTCAAATATTGATCCTCTGAATATCAGCATGCTGAGTTGCTAGTATTATAAGTGTAAGTCATGAGTATCCACTAAGTTGTTTATTTCTGTTTTTCCTCACTTAGATATTTTTGTGCAGAATTTATTCTGTGGTGCTGTTAGTGAATTTGGAGATCCTCAAAGTTCTTAGGGAATAGCCTCCTGCGGGATGGTCTGACATGCATATTATATTTATGATCCTTTTAAATTCCGTGCTCTGGAATGTTTTAAGTGGTTAAGCAATTCAGTAGGGTTGAATGGAACCTTGAGCTATTGAATCTTCAAGGAAAAATTTGAGACTTGAATTGCCCTTGGGTAATTGGGTTTGTTGAGCTTGGAAGGGTACTTTGGATGATTAAGCCTGGTGCTGGTGGCTCTCCCCTGTAATACTAGCTACTGAGGAGGCTGAGATCTGAGGATCTCAGTTTAAAGCCAGTCCAGTCAGGAAAGTCTGTGGGACTCTTTTTCTCCAATTAACCACTAGAAAACTGGAAGTGTTACAGCAGCTCAAAGTAGTAGAGTGCTATCCTTGAGCCAAAGAACTCAGGCCCTGAGTTTAAGCCCCATGGCCAGTCCCCCCTCCAAAAAAAAAATCAGGTTTTTTTTTTTTTTTTGTGGTGTACTTGTTGGGAATTGCTTGGGTAGGATGGGTGGGTGAAGTCAGGTAATGGTCCCTAGAAATCCAGATTGAGTCAGTTGGTGTTGATGTGATAGGAATAAGGAGCCAGAGAGAGATTTTAGCCAAGAAATGATGTAAGTTTGTTTGAAGACTGGCTGGGGGAGACCAGAAGCAATGTTAGGATGTCAAGTTTTGTTGGTAGTAATTAAGACTAAGACTTGAGCACTCAGTCCTGGAAAAGAGGATGAATCTAAAAGATAACTTCAGAGGGGGAAAATGGACAGTTCTTTTTTTTGGGGGGGGGTCCGGTCGTGGGGCCTGAACTCTGGGCCTGGGCACTGTCCTTCAGCTCTTCAGCTCAAGGCTAGCGCTCTACCACTTGAGCCACAGCGCCACTTCCAGCTTTTTTCTTTTTGCTTATGTGG
>NW_012267245.1:3142167-3145147 GCF_000151885.1 Dipodomys ordii
TAGGGTTTGAACTGAGAGCCTGGGTATGTCCCTTACGTCTTTTGCACAAGACTGGTACTCTACTACTGGAGCCACAGCTCTACTTCCAGCTTTTTGGTGGTTAATTGGAACTAATTGTCTCCTGGACTTTCCTGCCCAGGCTGGCTTTTAACTATAATCCTCAGATCTCAGCATTTTGATTAGCTGGGATTGTAAGCATAAGCCACTAGCATCTGGTTTATTTTATTTTATTGTTGGTCGTGGGGCTTGAACTCTGGGCCTGGGCACTGTCCCTGATGTCTTCAGCTCAAGATGACCACTTTACCACGTAAGCCACAGCACCACTTCTGGTTTTCTGGTGGTTAATTGGAGATAAGAATCTCACAGATTTACCTGCCTGGGCTGGCTTTGAACCATGATCCTCAGATCTCAGTCTCCACAGTAGCTAGGATTACAGGTGTGAGCCACCAGCGCTTGGCTCAGCACCTAGTTTATTTAACACACTCAAAGCAGTGGATGAGTGATCTAGTTTTACTGCATTCTTTTGCCAGTTTAGTATTGCCACTGTTTCAGCCATTGGGATAGTTATGTAGTAATATCTTATATTTCTTTGTGGCTTATTTTACATTTTATTTTTGATTCTGGGATTACCAGAATATGTGTTCTTAACACTGAACACCCCTTATTGTCATTTTAATTTGCATTTCCTTGATAGATAATGCCTACTCCTTTGCCATTTATATAGTGTATTTGGTGTGGTCTGGCCTAGCTTAACAGACTGAGATCTGGGGGATCCTGGTTTGAATAGAGCTACCCTAGGCTAGCTAGCCCATCTCCAAAACAACTAGCAAAGAGCTGTTCTGATCTTCATTAAGTTGTGGTTTTCATTATTATTAGTAGTATTTTTATATTGTAACCCATTCTGGCTGAAGTCTTGATCCTCCTGCCTCAATTTCCTAAATAACTGGATACTGAGTTTCTATAACTCTTTACATATATTCTAATGATCTACACTCTTTTCAGTGGTTATGGATAAATGAGTTTTAAAATGTTTTCATTTTTAGAAAACTTGATAAGAGAGCAAATGAAATCATATATTATTTGCTGTTAATAAATTGGAACTGGTTTTAAATTTTAGTGTTGTGATTAGGTAAACTTAGGTCTTTAGAGTTCCTTATACAGCTACACTTACCTTATGTAAGACGGTAATACTCCTAAAGATTGCTGGGAGGATGGAATATATTAGAAGATGAGCAATTATATTTACAAATTAGATTAAATTAAAAATAATTACTGGTTATATGATATCCCCTCATATACCATGAAGAGTCTGGAGGACGTTTTTCTTTGTAAATTATGAGGATATAGTCCCCATGTCATCTCTAATTTCTCTTGATGCTGTAATTGGAGCTATTGGAATTCCCTGATGAAAATAAGTGATGTACGAACCATAGGTGAACTGAGAGGAAATTACAGACTTTAATGCCACACTAATTGTTACTGGAATTTTATATTTAACAGCATTTTTTGAAAGATTTAGTTGCAAATTGACAATTTAGTTCTATGCACGAGTGGCAATTCCTTAACATTGCAATTGGTTCAGTTGAAAATATATTAAAGGGCCAGTATGTGTAATCAGTGCCTGAGAGGCTGAGAAAAGATCAGACAGTTTGAGACCAAACTGGGCTTACAGATATATATATATATATATATATATATATATCTGTATCTCCAGAGCCTGTCTCAAATAAATAAATAAAACAATGAAAAAAGAAAGAAAATGAATTAAATGTGTTTTGTCTTTTTGGGATGGGAAGTACTGCGGTTTGAATCACAGGCCTTGGACTTGCTCTACCACCAGAGTTATGCCCCGCAGCCCTGTGTTTTGATAATTAGTACATCAAGGAAAAACACTTCTATCATGCTATGATAGAAGTAATAATCAATTCCAAGGACTAGTTGGTCACCGTGGCTCCTATTTGTAATCCTAAATATTCCAGGGGGCAAAGATTAGAAAGATAGCCCTTTGAGGTCAGTCTTGGCAGAAAGTTAGCAAGAGGCCATCTCAAGAAAAGGCCGGGGGCTGGGAAGGTGGCTCAGTGGTAGAGTGCTTGCTTTGCATGCCTGAGGCCCTGGGTTGATTCCTCAGCACCACATAAGCAAAAAGAAAAAAGCCGGAAATGGTGCTGTGGTTCAAGTGGTAGAGCGCTAGCCTTGAGCTGAAGAGCTGAGGGACAGCGCCCAGCCCCAGAGTTAAAAAAAAAAAGGCCGGAAGCTGGGTGCTAGTGGCTCAAGCTTGTAATCCCAGCTACTTAGGAGGCTGAGTGAGAGCTGAGGATCATGGTTCAAAGCCAGCCTGGGCAGGAAAGTCTGTGAGACTCATCTCCAGTTAACCACCAGAAAACTGGAAGTGGTGCTGTGGCTCAGAGTGGTAAAGTGCTAGCTTTGAGCTAAAGAGATCAGGGACAGTGTCCATGCCCTGAGTTCAGGCTCCAGGAAAGACAACAAAAAGAAAAAAAGTCTGGACATGCCTGTCATCCACTTGGAAGTATAAAGCTCTGGACTATGTGAAAAATAACAAAAGCAAAAAAAAAAAAAAAAGGTGTGGCTTCTTTCCTAGCCAGGCTGGGCTGAGTTCAACTCTAGTATCTTCAAAACTAAAGGGGACTGGGAAGGTGGCTCAGGGGTAGAGTGCTTGCCCTGCATGCATGAGGCCCTGGGTTCGATTCCTCAGCACCACATAAGCAGAAAAAGGCAGGTATGGTGCTGTGGCTCAAGTGGTAGAGCGCTAGCCTTGAGCTGAAGAGTTGAGGGACAGTGCCTAAGCCCAGAGTTCAGGCCCCATGACAAACCAAAACAACAACGACAACCAAAAAACCTAAAGAAATAGGTTATATTGGCTCATGCTTGTAATGTAGCTACTCAGGAGGCTGAGATTTGATGATGGAGGATAGAGGGTTGAGTTCAGCTAGGCAGGGAGGTCCATAAGAGTCTTATTGTT
>NW_012267245.1:3145981-3146400 GCF_000151885.1 Dipodomys ordii
AGATCTCAGCCTTCTGAGTGGCGAGAAATACAGGTGTGAGGTGTGAGTCACTAGTGCCTAGTTTAGACTGAGGAGTTTTTTGTTGTTGTTGGTTGTGGGGCCTGAACTCTGGGTGTGGTGGTGTCTCTCAGCTCTTCAGATCAAAGCTAGTGCTTTACCACTTGAGCCACAGCGCCACTTCTGCCTTTTTCTACTTATGTGGTGCTGAGGAATCGAACCCAGGGCCTCATGCATGCGAGGCAAGCACTCTACCACTGAACCATCTTCCCAGCCCCAGGACTGAGTTTTTTGAAAGAGAAATTATGTATGCTTTAATTGTATTTATAGCCTCAGGACTATGATTAATCAGGTAAATGTTGAGTCAGTGTATAAAAGTGATATTTTATAGGTTAGTTTAATTTTACAAATGGCCACCTATC
>NW_012267245.1:3147340-3147982 GCF_000151885.1 Dipodomys ordii
TAGCCTCAGGACTATGATTAATCAGGTAAATGTTGAGTCAGTGTATAAAAGTGATATTTTATAGGTTAGTTTAATTTTACAAATGGCCACCTATCAAAAGACAAACCCCAAACTCCTCAGATCAAAAAGCAAACTTTTTTTAAAGAATAAATTTTTTTATTGTGAAAATACTGTACAGAGGGGTTACAATAGATGAGCAAAGTAATGAGTACAATTTTTTTTTTCTTTTGTTGGTCTTGGGGCTTAAACTCTGGGCTTGGGCGCTGTCCCTCTGCTCTTCAGCTCAAGGCGAGCATTCTACCACTTGAGCCACAGAGCCACTTCCCGTTTTCGAGTGGTTTATTGGAGATGAGTCTTAGGACTCAAAGCCCTGGCTGGCATTGGGGCTGGCATTGAACCGAGATCCTCAGATCTCAGCCTCCTGAGTAGCTAGGATTATAGGCGTGAGCCACCAGTGGCTGCCTACAAGTACATTTCATTTATTTATTTATTTATTTAATTTATTTTTGTCGGTCGTGGGGTTTGAACTCTGGGCCTGGACGCTGTCCCTCAGTTCTTCAGCTCAAGGCGAGCGCTCTACCACTTGAGCTACAGCGCCACTTCCGGTTTTTCTGGTGGTTTATTGGAGATAGGAGTCTCACA
>NW_012267245.1:3152857-3153933 GCF_000151885.1 Dipodomys ordii
TTTTTTTGGGGGTTTGGGGGTGGGGGTTTGAACTTGGAACCTAGTTGCTGTCCCTGAGCCCCTTTTCTCAAGGCTAGTGCTCTACCACTTTGAACCACCGTACCACTTCTGGTTTTCTGGTGGTTAATTGGAGTTAACAGTCTCATGAACTTTCTTGCCTGGGCTGGCTTTGAATCTTGCTTCTCAGATCTCAGCCTTCTCAATAGTTAGGATTTACAGGCTTGAGCTACCAGTGCTGGCCCTTACTGTTTCTTTTGCTTTCAAATAAACTTGGCGCTGTTTGCTTTAGATACTTTTCCAGTCCTTTAGACAAACCCAAAAGATTTATTACTTCATAAAATGCTCTTGATGATTCTGGTTTGCAACCAGAATTGAAAACCTTTCATAAACTTTTCTTTTTTATCAGTTGTGGGGCTTGAACTCTGGGCTTGGGTGCTGTTCCTCAGCTTATCATCTCAAGGCATGCACTCTACCTTGTGAGCTACAGCACCACTTTCGGTTTTCTGAGTGGTTTATTGGAGTTAAGAGTCTCAAGGCTTTCCTGCCCTGGCTGGCTTTGAACTGCCATCCTCAGATCTCAACCTCCTGAGTACCTACGATTATAGGTCTGAGCCACTGGAGCCCGGCTGATCAGCTTTCTTTACCACACAGATTCATACACAACACAGACTACAATTGAAATCTCAGGTCATATCCCTTATCAGGGATAATGAAAATTTGTGGGTGCGCAGTAGATTTTTAAATATTGAGAGTAAATTTTTAGGCAGGAAGAATATTTAGAATTTATGCCATAATGAGTTTGGTAATGGATAAATTTAATGTAGAGAAAATATCTGTGGTCAATATTTAGAAATAGCTTAACCTAAAGAGCCCAAAAGAGACCTGAAAGTAATATGTTGAATCATCCAGTTTCAGAATAGCAGCTTTATGTGATTTATTTTGATGCCTTAGGCCTAGAAGATATAGTCTTACTACTAAACTTCATGACCAGCCAGGTACCGGTGGCTCACACCTGTAATCCTAGCTACTCAGGAGGTTGAGGTCTGAGGATCACGGTTCAAAGCCAGCCTAGACAG
>NW_012267245.1:3159933-3161634 GCF_000151885.1 Dipodomys ordii
TCTTTGAGCATGCTGCACTGTCTGCTATGTTCTAGGCTGGGCTTTTTTGGAAGGTATCTAGTTCCAATCTTACTCCATGATCTTCTACTTCACTGCTGCTGTTAGGTTTCCCAGCTTTCATTGTTCTATTTCCCTGTTTTCACTCCGCTCTTTTCCAAGTCATTCCTTTTTGTTTATTATTCAGGCTTTCTCTTTTGATTTTATTGTCCTGGGATATAATTTTAATGCTACTAGAGACCATCTGGCCCTCCTTACTAGATTGACCTAACTGTGTCTCAGTTCTTATTTTTCATTGTAAGTTGTGGCAGATAAGAGCTTTTGCACTTATCATGAAGAGAGGAGTAGGTGGGATTTAGTTGACTCCTTTGTGTTGTGGTTGTGGTGTTTGAATAGAAGTGAGATGTTGATGGCCCCTAGTCTTTGTTTTGTGCCCTAGATCCCTGGCAGAGTCACTCTGAAATGGTTTCCTTGTATATAAATGTAGGATAGTCTATGCTGGCTATAACTAACTCACTTCTTATTTTTGAGATTAAAATGGCATAGTAGATGTTAAGGACCTTGGAGAATTAGAAACACATGTATTTGCTAGATTATGTTGTTATGTCATTAGCATATCTTTGTGGTAGTATTTCAAGTTGTCATTCTAGACTTGAAATTTTTGCTTTTTTTTTTTGAATTGCAGGCTTGGGCATAGTTCCCAAGCATCTTTTTGCTCAAAGCCAGCACACTACCACTTGAGCCACAGCACTCCTTTCAGCTTTTTCTGTTTATGTACTGAGGAATCGAACCCAGGGCCTCATGCATGCTAAGGCAAGAACTCTACCAAGCCACATTCCCAGCCCATCTTTTGAAATTTTGAGTTAAGATTGGGAAAATAAATCTTAATTCTTACTCTAGAATTGTATTTGCCCCCTAAAAGTAGCTACCACCTGCTGTACCATACTAGATTTTAATAAACTTGCCATTTGTTAGATAAACAGCAATTCCTACAAAATAAGAGCAAGTATCATTTCCATTCTGTAGGTAAAACAATCTCAGCACCAGCTGGTGCATGCCTATAACCCCAGCACTTGGAAGGTAGAGGCAGGAAGACCAGAAATTGTAGGGACAGTCTGACCTATGTAGAAAGCCTCTGACTCAAAAAGAAATAACTCCTTTGCTTTCCTTTGCTTTCCTTTGCTTTGCTTTCCTTTGCTTTGCTTTCCTTTCCTTTCTTTTCTTTTCCTTTGCTTTGCTTTGCTTTGCTTTCCTTTTCCTATTCATTTTTCTTTTCCTTTTCCTTTTCCCTGTCCTGTCCTGTCCTGTTCTGTCCTGTCCTGTCCTGTCCTTGTGCTGGTTCTGAGGCTTGAACTCAAGACCTGGGCACTGTCTCTGAACTTTTGTGCTACCACTTGAGGCATAGCTCCATTTCTGTTTTCTTTTTGAGTTTTAAGGTGTTTCTTGCTGGGCTTTGAACCTGGACCCTCATATCTCAGCCTCATGAGTAGCTAGCCAACATAACCAACATGAAGTAACTTTCTGAAATCTCACCGATAGTTATGGGTAGAGGGGGAATTAAACTAGTGTGTTCCAGTATAATGTGGAGAGATTCTTTGTTACACTTATGGAGAAAGTATGAGCTAGTATGTAAAGTTTCTCATTCAATTATAAGCAAATACCATAGGAGATTAAAATTTGAAAGAATTAGTGTTTTGCAATTCT
>NW_012267245.1:3163688-3164569 GCF_000151885.1 Dipodomys ordii
GCCCAGGCTTTGAGTTCAAGCCCCAGGACTGACAAACAAAAAGAATAGTGGTCTACTACTTCTGAGCCACAGCACCACTTTTAGCATTTTGGTGGTTAATTGGAGATGGAAGACTAAGGCTTTCTTACCAGGGCTGGTTTCGAACCATGATCTTCAGTCCTCAGTCTCCCAAATAGCTAGGATTTCAGGTGTGAGCCACTTGCACCTGTCTGACAGTTTCAAAGAGCTTTATTAGACTGTAGTCTATGCTTGCAGTTGTCTTCTTGCATCAACCCTAAGATCATTTGCATTGATTTTGCATAAGTCTAGATTGTATATAGCTTTTAGGAACCATTATGCTAATTAAATAATAGACATATCCGTGCTTTCAAAGGATGTAGAATACCACCTACAAAAGGATCTAACCTAACTTCATTAAAAGCTGTTTTTAGAACTGAGTGAGGTGTTTCATGCTTAGAACCCCAACACTACTGGGTAGGCTGAGGCAGGAGGATCCTGAGTTTGAGGTCAGCTTTGGACTACATAGTGAGACCTTGCCTCAGTTTCCTCCACATAAGGCTTTTTGTTGTTGATTGTGAGTTAAACTCAGGGCCTGGGGCATTGTCTCTTAGTTTTTCTGCTTCAGGTTAGTGCTCTACACTTTTGAGCCACAGTTCACTTCCATTTTTTAAATTTTTTCTGGTGATGAGTTGAGAGTCTCATGGACTTTCCTGTCTGGGTTGGCTTTGAACTGCAGTCCTGAGATCTCACCCTCCTGAGTGAGCCTCTGGCTTGTTTGTTTGTTTGTTTATTTTTTGGGTCCAGTCGTGGGGCCTGAACTCTGGGCCTGGGCGCTGTCCCTCAGCTCTTCAGCTCAAGGCTAGCACTCTACCACTTGAGCC
>NW_012267245.1:3165164-3167206 GCF_000151885.1 Dipodomys ordii
ACTCCTTAAAACATGATTTTTATTTTTATTATTTGTCGGTCATGGGGCTTGAACTCTGAGCTTGGGCTATCCCTGTACTCTTCAGCTCAAGGTGAGCACGCTACTGCTTGAGCCACAACGCAATTTCCAGTTTTCTGGTGGTTTATTGGAGTTTCACAGACTTTCCTGCCTGGGCTGGCTTTGAACCATGATCCTCAGATCTCAGCCTCCTTCAGTAGCTATGATTACAGGTGTGAGCCACTGGCACCCAGCTCATTATTTTTATATTTATTTTTTGTGCCTATCCTCTGATTTGAAATCAACCTGAGCACTGTCCAGCCACAACTCACTTCCAGCATTTTTGGTTGTTCATTGGAGATGAGAGTCTCAAGGTCTTTCCTATATCTATAGATATAGATAGCTATAGATATCTATATATAGATTTTTTTTTTTTTGGTTGGTTGTGGGGCTTGAACTCTGGGCCTGGGCGCTGTCCCTCAGCTCTTCAGCTCAAGGTGAGCGCTCTACCCCTTGAGCCAAGGCAACACTTCCGGTTTTCTGGTGGTTCACTGGAGATAAGAGTCTCAGACTCTTGAACTCTGGGCCTGGGCTCTGTTCCTTAGCTCTTCATATACTTGAGCCACGTGTATAGGAGATAATAGTCTCATGGACTTTCCTGCCTGGGCTGGCTTTGAACTGTGATCCTGAGATCTCAGCCTCCTGAGTAGCTAGAATTACAGGCCTGAGCCACTGGCACCTGGTGCTGTATTTCTTTTTTTTTTTTGGGTCCGGTCATGGGGCCAGAACTCTGGGCCTGGGCGCTGTCCCTCAGCTCTTCAGCTCAAGGCGAGCGCTCTACCACTTGAGCCACAGCGCCACTTCGTTTTTTTTCTCTTTTGCTTATGTGGTGCTGAGGATTCAAACCCAGGGCCTCAGGCATGCAAGGCAAGCGCTCTACCACTGAGCCACCTTCCCAGCCCAATGGTGTTGTATTTCTTTAGACTGAAGTAAACTAGGTTTTGTAAAACAAATGTAAATTGAGAACTTACGTTGTGAAGAAGGATATATAGTGAAGTAAGGCTAAGTTAATTCATGTCTGGCTTAGTGTTCCATCTTGAATTTTAGCCATTGCCTTTTCATAAGACTAATAGGAAAATAATAATGTTGTTTAAATGGTCTTTGCTCTTATCGATGCCCTGTGTTTTATCTGTCTAAAGTGTCAACCGAAGAAAAAGTCTACACCACTCAAGTATGAGGTTGGAGATTTGATTTGGGCAAAATTCAAGAGACGCCCTTGGTGGCCCTGCAGGATTTGTTCTGATCCATTGATTAACACCCACTCAAAAATGAAAGGTAATAACTCACAGTTTATTCTGTATGATATAATACAGTGTGAAATTATAACCTTTCCTTTTAGTACATTACAGTTTCTTAGCAGTGATACATCTTGTCCTTCAAGCATTTTCTGAATTGTTATAATGAACCTATTTTATCTTTTTTTCTTTTCATTGTGCCCAGTACCAGGGCTTGAACTCAGGGCCTTGTACTCTCTTATGCCTTTTGTTCTTATGGCTGACACTCTGCCCTTGAGCCACATTTTGTCTTGCATTTTTTTCTAATTAGAAATGTAGTTGAGCAAAACTTTTTTTGTCATATTGGTTTTGAACCTGGGTCCTGAGATCTTAGTCTGCTGAGTGGCTAGGATTCCAGGCTTGAATCATGGCTCTACTTCCAGATCGTGTGTGTGTGTGTGTGTGTGTGTGTGTGTGCGTGCGCGCGCGCGCACGCACGCGCACATGTGCTGGGGCTTGAACTCGGCTGTGAAAGGCAGGCACTTGTAGGTCACACATGTAATCCTAGCTCTTCAGGAGGCTAAGATCTGATGATAGCAGTTCGAAGACAGTGTGGCTAGGAAACCCCATAAGACTCTTACCTCCAATTAACTACCAATAGCTGAAAGTATGAGTCAAGTAGTAGACTGCTTGCCTTGTTTATAAAAGCTCAGGGCTGCCGGGCGCTGGTGGCTCACGCCTGTAATCCTAGCTACTCAGGAGGCTGAGATC
>NW_012267245.1:3167391-3170870 GCF_000151885.1 Dipodomys ordii
CCGACAAAAAAAAAAAAAAAACAAATAAAAAAAATAAATAAAAGCTCAGGGCTAGTTCTTAGGCCCTGAGTTTAAGCCCAGGACAGACAAGACAGATATACACATATACACAATTTGTTGTGAAACAGCATAGTGTCTGACACAGGACTGTAACCAAGTTTTTACATATTCCATCCAGTTATTTACTCATAAACACTAAATCAAGAGACAGAGAAAGGACCAGAGGAGATTTATTACAATAATGGGAAGATAGCACATCTTGGTGGACACAGACTGGGTTCAGTAGGTGGAACTGCGGTTTAGAAGGTATGCATAGTTAAGACAGTCCCAAGAACCAAACAGATTGGAAGTCTGCTATCCTTCCTCTTTCTTTTTTTTGGATGGTTGTGGGGCTTGAACTCTGGGCCTGGGCCTTCTTCCTCAGCTCTTCATATACTTGCCACAGCACTACTTTCAGTTTTCTGGTAGTTTATTGGAGATAATAGTCTCATGGACTTTTCCTGCCCGGGCTGGCTTTGAACTGTGATTCTCAGATTTCAGCCTCCTGAGTAGTTAGGATTATAGGCGTGAGCCACCTGTGCCTGGCTGCTACCCTTCTTTTAGCCATTATTTTACCAGATATAGTGAATATAATTAAAAAAAATTAAGTCTTCTACCTCTGATTTTCTTACAGTAATACTCATTAAATTTGGTGTTATTTAACTAGAGATGCAGTTACTCTTGGTGGTAGGAAAACAGTAACTCGGTTACTCTATAGTCTTCTGTGGAGTCTTGCTGGGGAGGTAGAAGTAATGATATGATGGTTTGGAGTTGAGGAAAACTATATAGCTAAGCTGTTCACAGTTTTAAACAATCTCTGCTCCAAAGGTACAAAGTGTTGCCAGTGTGTGCACATTTTGTTGATGCTGTAATGTAGCCATGGCTGTGTTTTGGCTTTGCCTACTATGTGTAATGTTTTCATGGTCAATCTATATTCTATACATGTGGTCTATCCATGCATCCACACATCATCATTCTATTTTGTTTCTTTTTCCTTTTTTGAATGGGGGTTATCATCATTCCCCAGGCAAGTGTTGAACTCATCATTCTTTTGTCTCAACCTTTGAGTATTCTTGATTAAGGGTGTGCGACCACACCTGCTTTTATTTCTTTCTTCAGTGAAAGATGTTACATTATATAATTACCCCATGTTGATGAACAGATGTGAGCTATTTCCATCTTGTGCGGGTAATTCTGCTGTGAACACCAATACGTTTTGTATTGGTTTGTATTTTGTATCTTTACTTTGGAACTGCTAAGTATAATGGTATCTACAGTAATTCTCAATTACTGTACTTCCAAGAGTTTTGCAAAGTTCACCTATTTTACATTCCTGTCAGTATCCGAGGGTTCTGATTTTCTATATACTCAGCAACACTGTTCCATTTTCTTTTTTGTTTAGGTACAATGTACATAGTATTAATTTGCTATTGACTTGTATACAAGTCAATGGTATTAAGTATATTCCAATTATTATTCTGTGGCTAATACTAAACTATCTCTAGAACTTTTTTTTTTTGGTCGGTCATGGGGCCTGAAATCTGGGCCTGGGCGCTGTCCCTCAGCTCTTCAGCTGAAGGTGAGCGCGCTACCACTTGAGCCATAGCTCCACTTCCGGCTTTTTCTGCTTATGTGGTGCTGAGGAATCAAACCCAGGACCTCATGCATGCAAGGCAAGCACTCTACCATTGAGCCACCTTCCCAGCCCCAGACTTTACAATTTATTCTAGGTACCTCATGTAAGTGCAGTCTTTAAGCATGTGCAATCACCCAGTATGTATCACTGTCTGGATTTAATAATTATATGTGTGTGTAAATATATATCCATATATATAAATAACATAAAGTTCAAACTCAGTGTAATGTCTTCAGTGTTCAAAACCACTGCCACCTGGCACAGTTGTATTTCTTTTAAAATCTTGACTCTACCAGACGCCTTAGCTTACAACTTAATCCTAGCTATTCAGGAAGCTGAGATGTGAGGGTCAAGGTTCCAAGCCAGCTCAGGCAGACAAATCCATGAAATTTGTATCTCCATTTTACCAGCAAAAAGCCAAAGTGAGGATGTGGCTGAAGTGGTAGAACAGCAGTGATTCTCAGATCCTAAATAGCTAAGATATAAGGTATGAGCCACCACTGTTAAATCCTTCAGCTGTTAAATACTTCTCTTTTTTTTTTTTTTCTGGGTCCGGCCGTGGGGTCTGAACTCTGGGCCAGGGCGCTGCCCCTCAGCTCTTCAGCTCAAGGCCAGCGCTCTACCACTTGAGCCACAGCGCCACTTGCGGCTTTTTTCTTTCTGCTTATGTGGTGCTGAGGAATTGAACCCAGGGCCTTGGGCATGCAAGGCAAGCGCTTTACCACTGAGCCACCTTCCCAGCCCCAATACTTCTTATTTATAGATTATTTTTGTTGAAAAATTTTGTTCTATTAGGAGAGAATTTAGGAAATTTTTTTGTCAGTCGTGGGGCTTGAACTCTGGCTTCGGCCCTGTCCCTGCGCTCTTCAGCTCAAGGCAAGCACTCTTCAGCTCAAGGCAAGCGCTCTCCTGCTTGAGCCACAGCACCACTTCTGGTTTTCTAGTAGTTTATTGGAGATAAGAGTCTCATGGACTTTCCTGCCTGGGCTGGCTTTAAACTGTGATCCTCAGATCTCAGCCTCCTGAGTACCTAGGATTATAAGAGTCAGCCACTGGCGCCGGCGAATTTAGATAATTTTGTTTGATTTTTAATGTAGCTTGTCTTTATTTATTTATTTATTTATTTATTTTTGGTCAGTCATGGAGCTTGAACTCTGGGCTTAGGCGTTGTCCTTCAGTTCTAGACCAGCGCTTACCACTTGAGCTACAACGCCACTTCCAGCTTTTTCTGCTTATGCGGTGCTGAGGAATCGAACCCAGGGCCTCATGCATGTGAGGCAAGCGCTCTACCACTGAGCTACCTGCCCAGCCCTGTAGCTTGTCCACTGAGCCACCTGCCCAGCCCTGTAGCTTGTCTTAAAAATGAGCTAAAAAACTAAGTATAGCCATATAACTAAAATATTTTTATAGCAAAACAACCCTTGTTCATTTAAAAATTAATGAGGCTGCTATTAAATTTTTCTTTATATATTAGCTATTCTTCCAATTGTTATACTACTAGAAATTTTAGAAATAATCAACTTTTGTTTTTCCCCTCGTCCTGGGCCTTTGAACTCAAGGCCTTGGTGCTGTCCCTGAGCCTCTTTGTGCTCAAGGTTAGCGCTCTACCACTTGAGCCACAGCGCCACTTCCGGCTTTTCTGAGTAGTTTATTGGAGATAGTCTCATGGACTTTCCTGCTCAGGCTGGCTTAGAACCACAGTCCTCAGATCTCAGCCTCCCCAGTAGCTAGGTTTATAATCATGAGCGACCTGGGCCCAGCAATCAACTAACACACACACACACACGCACGCACGCACGCACGC
>NW_012267245.1:3171071-3180524 GCF_000151885.1 Dipodomys ordii
CCCCCCAGTTAGTCCTGGGGCTTGAACTCTAGGCCTGGGTGCTGTCCCTCAGGTCAAGGCTAGTAGTACTCTACCACTTGAGCCACAGCGCCACTTTGGGTTTTCAGGTGGTTTATTGGAGATAAGAGTCTCATGGACTTTCCTGTCTGGGCTGGTTTTGAACCATGATCCTCAGATCTCAGCCTCCTGAGTAGCTAGGATTACAGGCATGAGCCACCGGTGCCCAGCTTCAACTTTTTATACTTGTTCCTTATTTCAACTTTTAAATCTCTCTCTCCTTTGTTTTGTATTAGAAATAATGTAGGCCCTTTCTTCCTTCCTTCCTTCCTTCCTTCCTTCCTTCCTTCCTTTCCCTCCCCCCCCCTCTTTCTTTCTCCCCTTTCCTTTCCTTTCCCTTTCCCTTTTCCTTTCCTTGCAGGGTTTGAATTCAGGGCTTGGTCTGTCCCTGAGCTGTTTTGCTCAAGCTAGCACTCTATCATTTTGAGCCACAGCACCACTACTGGTTTTCTGGGCAAAAGAGTCTCATGGACTTTCCTGCTCAGGCTGGCTTTGAACCATGATCCTCTGATCTCAGCCTTCTGAGTGGCTAGGATTACAGGTATGAGCCACCAATGCCCAGTGGCTTTTTTTTTGAAAGGAATGTTTGGAACCCTTTTTTTTTTTTTTTCTGTTTTGAAATAGTATATAGTTTGTAATAAGGGAATTAAATATGAGTCATCCACTCATTTGTTCACCCAGAGACTGGGTCTTATGTATCCCAGGCTTTTTTCTTTAATTTCCATACATTAGCTATATATATATTTGTATATATATTATAAAGAGCTTGTTACACATTTCCACACACAAGCATTGTATTACAATCAACTTCACTACCACGTAAGCTACCACTCTTTCTCACTCGCTTCCTAATAGAATATCAGTGAGTTTCACTGTTCTATTTTCGTATATGTCCAGAAGCTATAAACCATTGATTATTTCAAAAGCAACTAAGCCTTTTCTTGTCACATCATTGAATATTTAAAAATTTCCTGTAGGGTTTCATATTGCCTAGTTCTTTGGGTACTTCAACATGTTAAATGTAACCAGACACTTTTTGGTAACAGAGATAAACTGTTATCTGGATGAACATTCATCTTTGTGAATTAATGATACTAAGTTTTATCCTTATCTAGTTGCCAATCGGAGACCCTATCGTGAGTACTACGTGGAGGCTTTTGGAGACCCTTCTGAGAGAGCCTGGGTGGCTGGAAAAGCAATCGTCATGTTTGAAGGCAGGCATCAGTTTGAAGAACTACCTGTCCTTAGGAAAAGGGGGAAGCAGAAAGAAAAAGGATATAGGCATAAGGTAACAAAACAAAAGAAAGCAACTAAACCCAAGAAATCTTTTCAGAACTATTTAGGAATGAGCAGAATGAAGAGTAGCAGTGTTTATATTTGAAGTAAAGGCTGTATTTTCTTTGATATTAGTTTATCTGTGGAAATATCTAGGAAGCAAGAGTTTTCTGTTTTTGTTTTTGATTAAATTTAAGAGTATAATGGCAGGGCTGGGAAGGTGGCTCAGTGGTAGAGCGCTTGTCTTGCATGCATGAGGCCCTGGGTTTGATTCCCCAGCACCACCTAAGCAAAAAGAAAAAGAAGCCGAAAGAGGCGCTGTGGCTCAAGTGGTAGAGCGCTCGCCTTGAGTTGAAGAGCTGAGGGACAGCGCCCAGGCCCAGAGTTCAGGCCCCACAACTGGTCCCCCCCAAAAACAAAAGAAAAGAGTGTAATGGCATTTTTTTGTCTGTTTTGTCACTTCAGCCACAACTCCATTCATTTTTCATTTTCTAGTTAAATGGAAAAATAAGAGTCTCTTAGATTTGTCTGTCTGGGCTGGCTTCAAATTCCCATCCTAAGATTTCAGCCTCCTGTGTAGCAAGTATTTTGGGTCTGAGCCACCAGTGTTTGGCAGGTATGGGAGTTTTTTGTTTTTTTTTTTTGTATAAGTGACCTTGGGCTATCTTTTGAAATACTTACACTTAGGTTTTTTTTTTTCATTTTTCTTTTTTTTTCTACTGGGGTTTCAACTTAAGACTTCACATTTGCTAGCTAATTGTTATTAGATGGAGATAGTCTGGAAGTCTTTTCTGCCTGGGTTGACTTTGAACCTCAATTCTCACACCTATTCAGGAGGTGTGAGCCACTAGTATTCAGCTTATTCAGTGTATTGTTTTATTGTTTTGTTGGTTGTGGGGGTTGGGCTCCATCACTTAGCTTTTTACTCAAGGCTAGTGTTCTAACACTTTGAGCCACACCTCCAGGTCCAGTTCTCTGGTAGTTAATTGGGGATAAGAGTCTCACTGACTTTCCTGCCCTTGCTAACTTTGTACTGGGATCCTCAGAACTCAGCCTCCAGAGTAGGTAGGATTATAGGTGTGAGCAACAGGCATGGCTCATTCAGTTTTTTGAAAAGTGATTTCTGCCTTTATGATATGTCACAATATGATATGGTATAACCAATCTTTTTGTTAAAAAAGAATGATCATTAAAATGAAATTTCTACTTCTTACCCTCTGGAGTTATTATTGGTTTCAACAAGTAAAAAATGACAAGGCCTTTTTTGTTTTGTTTTGTTTTTTATTTTTTATTATTTTATTTTTGTTCAGTTTTTACTTTTGCTATTATGTAGCCCAGGCTAGCCTTGAACTCTGTGATCCTTCTGATTCAGTGTCCTGATTTCTGGCATCCCAGGAGTGTGTCACAATCCCTAGTTCCCATAAAGCTGTTTTTGTGCCAGTCCTGGAGCTTCAAGGCCTGGCTGCTGTCCCTGACTTTTTTTTTTTGCTCACGTCTATATCTTTACCACTTGGAGCCAAAGTGCCACTTCTAGTTTTCTGGTGGTTCATTGGAGATAAGAGTACCATAGACTTTCCTGCCTGGGCTGGCTTTGAACTGCAATCCTCAGATCTCAGCCTCGTGAGTAGCTAGGATTACAGGCGTGAGCCACTGATGCCTGGCTTGCTGTAGTCTTTTATTTTTATTTTTTATTTCATTTATTTTAACTGTTATTCTGAAACTGATGTACAGAAGGACTATAGGTACATGAGTTAGTAAAGAGTACATTTCTTTTTGGCAAAGTCACTTCTTCCCTGTTTCTGTCCCAGTTTCCTACTTCTATTCCTACCCAACATTTATGTATAGTTCCTATTCAACGTCGTCTTTTTTTTTTTTTTTAAATGCTGGTCCAGAAGCTTGAACTCAGGGCCCAGGCACTATACCTAAGCTTTTTTGCTTAAGGTTAGCACTTTTCCACTTGAGCCACATCTTTACCTTCAGCTTTTTAGTAGTTTTAGGTGTGAAACACTGGTGCCTGGCCTTTTCAGTTGTTTTGTTGTTATTGTGGGGCTTGAACTCTGGGTCTTGGCACTGTCCCTCAGCTCTTCATCTCAAGGCTGGGATTCTACACTTGAGCCACAATGTCACTTCTGAATTTCTGATAGTTAATTGAAGATAGTCTGAAGGGGAGTTTTCTGCCTGGGCTGGCTTTGAACTGTGGTCCTCAGCTCTCAGTCTCCTGAGTAGTTAGGATGACAGGTGTGAGCCATGGGCAGCCAGTATCAATGTTTTTGGTTTTTTTTTTTGGTTGGTCATGGAGCTTGAACTCTGGGCCTAGGCATTGTCCCTGTGCTCTTCAGTTCAAGGTGAGCACTCTACCACTTGAGCCACAACAGTACTTCCGGTTTTCTAGTGGTTTATTGGAGATAAGAGTCTCACAGACTTTCCTGCTCAGGCTGGCTTTGAACTGTGATCCTCAGTCTCAGCCTCCTGAGATTACAGGTGTGAGCCACTAGTGCCGGGCTCAATTTTTTTTTTTCTTTTTAATTGGGTTAGAATGTTAGCTGGATGCAAGTGGTTCATGCCTATAAAGCTACTCAGGAGGCTTGAATCTGTGGATAAAGTATTGGTGTTGTGGCTCTATTGATAGAGCGCTAGCCTTGAGCTGGAACAGCACCCAGGCTGAGTTGAAGCCTCAGATTGGCACAAAAAAAAAAAAAAGAGTGGGAGAGAAGAATACATATAATGTTACACATCTCAATCATATAAAGCTTACAAATAAATGGTATTAAATATAATTGTAATGTGAAACTGTTATGTTCTTTTTTGGTTTTGTGGCCTTCGGCAAATTCAGCCTTGTACATACAGAGAATGTGTTCTACTACCATTTAATTCTCCTTCTTAAAATTGAAACTCCAAGCTGGATCCTGGTAGCTTATGCTTATAATTCTATCTACTCAGGAGACTTAGATCCGAGGATCATGGTTTGAAGCCAGCTCAAACAAGAAAACCAGTGAAACTTTTATCTTCAGTTAACCACCAAAAAGCCAGAAGTGGAGCTATGGCTCAGCTCATGAATAAAAAAGCTAAGAGATAGTGTCTAGGCTCTGGTGCTCTAGTACTGGCACTAAAAAAAGAAAAAGCTAGAAGTGGTTTAGTGCAAGTGGTTTATTGAAAAAGCTAAGGTAGAACTCAAAGCCCTGTGTTCAAGCCCTAGTTACTGGCACCAAAATTAGTAAGCTTCATTAATAACAGGTTCTGAGTTCAGGCCTTTTTTTGTTTTTGGAGGGGAGGGGGCTTAAACTCTGGCCCTGGGCGCTGTCCCTCAGCTTTTTAGCTCAAGACGAACACTCTATCACTTGAGCCTATAGCGCCACTTCTGGCTTTCTGGTGGTTAATTGGAGATAAGAGTCTCACAGACTTTCCTCCCTGGGTTGGCTTTGAACCGTGATCCTCAGATCTTAGCCTCCTGAGTAGCTAGGATTTCAGGCTTGAGCCACCAGTGCCTGGCAAGTTCAGGCTTTTTAGTAGTACAAAAACAAAAGGACTCCCATGTGGTTATTGTCCTCTCTCATCCCCACCAAGTAGATGATCTGTGTATCCCCTTCTAAGAGAAGGCTGCACCTATTATCTGGCTAACATTGCTGGTTTAGTTCACAAGTACTCAGATAACTGAATTGTCATTGATTCGAACCTTGACTCTGTCGTTTAGGGACAAGAAAGGGGAGATTTGGAAAATTAGGTGCATTTCCCAGTTTAATGTTCCCATGCTGCAAATAATTTAAGAAGCTAATATATTATTCCTGATTTTAAAATATGGAGTAGTTTTATCTAAAGTTATAGCCCACTGGCTTGTGCTTCTAAAGGCAAGGAAGTGGCCGGTTTATGAGAGCTGATCCTTCCTGTAATGACTGGTCATCTTGAAGACAGTGATGCTTGGAATCAGGTATTACCTGTGTGGTTCCATAAAAAGGGCCTTGAGTGAGGGCAACAGGGTTTGAGAGAGCTACTGCTTTGAAAGATTTTATTCACTATCTTTCATTTCTGTGGTAAATGATCTTTGTTTCCTTTGCATTTAAGGTTCCTCAGAAAATTTTAAGCAAGTGGGAAGCCAGTGTTGGCCTTGCTGAGCAGTATGATGTTCCCAGAGGATCAAAGACCCGAAAATGTGTCAACACTTCAATCAAGCTGGACAGTGAGGAGGACATGCCGTTTGAAGATTGTACGAACGATCCTGAATCAGAACACGAACTGCTGCTTAACGGCTGCTTGAAATCTCTGGCTTTTGATTCTGAACATTCTGCAGATGAGAAGGAAAAGCCCTGTGCTAAGTCTCGAGCCAGAAAGAACTCTGATAATCCAAAAAGGACTAGTGTGAAAAAGGGTCCTATGCAATTTGAATCAAATAATGAGGAACGGAGGGGAAAGATACCAGATGGCTTTGGCCTAAACTTCATCTCTGGGGATATATCTGATAAACAGGCTTCTAATGAACTTTCCAGGATAGCAAATAGCCTCTCAGGGTCCAGCCCTGCCCCAGGAAGCTTCCTCTTTTCCTCATGTGGAAAAAACACTGCAAAGAAAGAATTGGAGACTTCCAATTGTGATCCCTTAGTGGACCTGTCTGAGGGTGCCTTGCTCTCGAAATGTGTTGGGGAGAAAAAGAAACTCCAGCCAGGCTTGTGCAGTTCAAAAGTGCAGCTCTGCTATATCGGAGCTGGTGAGGAAAAGCAAAGTGATTCCATTAGTATCTGTACCACCTCTGACGACGGAAGCAGTGATCTGGATGTTGGAGAACAGAGCTCCGACTCCGATAGCAGTGTCCTGGAAATTACAGATTCTTTTGATAGAACAGAGAACATGTTATCCATGCAGAAAAACGAGAAGTTGAAGCATTCTAGGTATCCTGCCAAAAATTCTAGGGTGAAAGAAAAACAGAAATCTGTCATTACTAATTCACATACAGACCACGTGGTGGATTGTACTAAGACAGCAGAGCCAGAAACGGAGAGGTCTCAGGTTAATCTCTCTGATCTTAATGTGTCTACTCTTGTCCACAAACCCCAAACAGAATTTAGAAATGACGGTCTCTATCCAAAATTCAACACACCAGCAAGTGTTCCCAGTGAGAACTCACTAATAAAGGATCGAGGTACAAATCAGCTCCTATTACATTCAAAAAGCAAACAGCCCAAGTTCCGAAATATAAAGTACAAGCATAAAAGCTCCGTTGTGGTAGAACCTCAAGTTACAAATGAGGACCACAATTTGAAATATTGTTCTAGTGACGCCAAAGGTTCTCCTTTGGCCAGCGTTCCTAAAAGTGGGAAAGTAGATGGGCTAAAACTACTGAACAACATGCATGAGAAAACCAGGGACTCCAGTGACATAGAAACGGCAGTGGTCAAGCATGTTCTGTCGGAATTGAAGGAACTCTCTTACAGATCCTTAAGCGAGGATGTCGGTGACTCTGTAACATCGAAGCCATCCAAACCATTACTTTTTTCTTCTGCTTCCAGCCAGAATCATATACCTATCGAACCAGATTACAAATTCAGTACATTGCTTATGATGTTAAAAGATATGCATGATAGTAAGACCAAGGAGCAACGCTTGATGACTGCCCAAAGCATGGCTCCGTACAGGAGTCCTGGCGAAGGAGACTCTTCCACCAGTAGTCCTGTCGTGGCATCTAAAGTTTTGGTTTCGGGAAGCTCCACTCACATGCAAGAGAAAAATGGCGCTGGCTCTCAGGACTCTGGTCAGCCTAATCCTAGTGGAAGTGACTCTTTGTCTGGGAAGTTGTCTGCCTCCCTCCCTTGCTTAGCATCTGACAGTGGAGACCTGCCTGCCCCTGGAAAAAGTCATACCAACTGCGTGACGAGGCGCCACTGTGGTGGACCCAAACCGTCATCCAAACTGCGAGAAGCATTTTCATCGCAGCTAGTGAGGAACCCAACAAACCGGAAAGCCTTAAAGACTGAGCGGAAAAGAAAAGTGCACCGAAAAGTGCACCGGCTTCCAGCTGTGAGGCTTCCCGCGGCGACGCGGGAAGCTACCCTGGAGGAAGACAAAGACAGCGAAAGTATAGTGAATGGCCCATCAAGGGGTGGGGCCGAAGAGCCTACGGACGAACTTCCTCCATTAATGGGGCACTTATCTGATGCACATTTTGATAGCAAGGCTAAACCGTCTGACCCTGACGAAAGTACTGAACAAGAACCCTCTTTTGAGGATGGCAAAGTCCCTGAGCTGGACTCCGAAACGAATAACGAAAATGTGGAAACGCATTCTGTACATCAAGTGGTGCCTAAAAAGCGGTGGCAGCCTTTAAACCAAAGGCGCACTAAACCTGGAAAGCGCACTAACAGGCTCCGGGAGAAGGAGAACTCGGAGGGTGCCTTTGGGGTCCTGCTTCCTGCTGACCCTGTAGTCCCGAAGGGGCTAGATGAGTACCCAGAGCACAGAACTCCTGCCACGACCATACTGGAGGACCCCATGACAGAGCCTAATCACGCCACTCCCTCAGATTCAGTTGGGCCACCATTGAATGTTTGTGATAAATCCAAGACCAGCCTGGAGGATGTGGAAAAGGAGCCAGGGATTCCCAGTTTGACCCCACAGGCTGATTTCCCAGAACCAGGTAAGGGCTTCTGACCTTAAGGGATAGGAGGAGCGAATCCTTTGACACTGAAGTTTCAAGGGAAACTTGAAACTGGGAGGGGGAGGGTTTGCACTTGAATGACAAAAGGGCTTTACGTGGGACTGGCAGTGAAATGTGAAGATCGGATTTGGATTTCCGTACATTTTCAGACATTTTTACTAGTAGCCTTTTTTTCTTCCTACTTTTAGTTAAGTCCTAACAACATTTTTGCTCCTGTTCCCCATTTCCTACCTTTTAAAAATGTACTGCCATTTTTGGGACCCAATCTGTAACTACAGGTAAGTGAGAGACTCTGGGCGTAAAATTTAGGACCAGTTGTTAAGGTTCTGGGTAACAGATAAGCTTGACTGATAGAATGCTTCCTTTGATGCCAAATACCTGTCCAACTTAATTTAGAGATTTGCTTTTGTAAAATGAGTGTTCTCTAGTCAAGAAATCCCATTCACTTGGTTGGTAACTTGTTAAATAGAAGTTTCTGACTTGGTTGCAAACTGTTTTGTTACCTGTTAGGAGGTCATAGTCAGGAACACACACACACAGGAACACACTCACACACACACCACCACCACCACCACCAACCAGTTGTTTATTACCTTGCCTTGGAGTTCCTGCCTCTGCCTTTTTTGGTTGATTTTTAAATGTTTTTAAGATAAAGATCCTTTATTTTTTCATTTGTCTGTGCAGTTTTAATAGCACTGCTTGCTGAAGTTTTTAAATTGTTTTTTCCATATTGTATAGTTGGGGCATGCTTGTGAGGAATATTTGGCTCTGTGTGTGCGTACGCACACGCAGGCGTATAATAATTTCTCTGTTCTATTGGTCTATTTGTGTTTCTGCTGGTAGCATACTATTTGCTCACTGTAGCTTTGTGATGTGTTTTGAAATTAGGAGGTGGAAGAACTCCAGCTCTGGCTGGGAAGGTGGCTTAGTAGTAGTAGAGTGCTTGCCTAGCATTCATGAAGCCCTGGGTTCAATTCTTTAGTACCAAATAAACAGAAAAAGCTGAAAATGGCGCTGTGGCTCAAGTGGTAGAGTGCTAGCCTTGAGCAAAAGAAGCTCAGGGACAGCGCTCAGGCCCCGAGTTTAAGCCCCAGGACTGGCAAAAAAATAAAAAAAGGAACTCCAGCTCTTCCAAAAGATTTTGGTACATACAATTGCGTGGTCGATAAAGATTTTAGGGTTTGCTTACTTGTTTTTGTTTTTGAGACAGTGCTTGTGTCTGTAGCTCTGACTGCCCTTGAATAGCCCTGTGTCACCCTAACCTGATAGGACTTTTTTATGCCAGTACTACAACTTGAACATGGGGCCTGGGCACTTAGTAATTTTGCTCTAGCCTGGGCGGTCTACCATTTCAGCCCCAGTTCCACTTCTAGCTTTTTTTTTTTTTTTTGGGTCCAGTCGTGGGGCCTGAACTCTGGGCCTGGGCGCTGTCCCTCAGCTCTTCAGCTCAAGGTGAGCACTTTACCACTTGAGCCACA
>NW_012267245.1:3180574-3182446 GCF_000151885.1 Dipodomys ordii
CCACTTCTGGCTTCTTTCTTTTTGCTTATGTGGAATCGAACCCAGAGCCTCCTGCATGCAAGGCAAGTGCTCTACCACTGAGCCACCTTCCCAGCTCATTTCTTCTAGCTTATTTGGGTGACTAATTGGAGATAGAGTCTCATGTATTTGTGTGCCTTGGTTAGGTGGGCTTGGCTTTGAAGAGCAATACTCACATCTCGGCCTCTTGATTAGTTGGGATTACAGGTATGACATACTCTTGTATTTTTGGTTTTGTTGCTAGTACTGGGGTTTAACTCAAGGAATCTCCCCTTTTTTTTTTTTTTTGGTTGGTTGTGGGGCTTGAACTCTGGGCCTGGGCGCTGTCCCAGGGCTCTTCAGCTCAAGGCAAGCGCTCTACTACTTTACCACTTGACCCACAGCGCCACTTCTGGTTTTCAGGTGGTTAATTGGAGATTTAAGAGTCTCAGGAGTTTCAACTCGATCCTCAGATCTCAATCTCCAGAGTAGCTAGGATTACAGTGAGAGCCACCAGTGCCTGGCTTGGCTTCCCTTAGCTTTTTTGCTTACGGCTGGTATTGTATATTCCTTGAGCCTTACCTGTAAGTATTCTTGTCCCTTTTATCTAGGTTCCCAGCCTATGGGTGGCCCCGTCCACATTCAGGGTGGGTCTTACTTCCTTAATTTTCTGGAAATCCCTCACAAATACAGAAGTGTACTTTAATCTCCTAAATGCTTCTCTGTCCGGTCAAGTTGACCTTCAAAATTAACTATTAAGCCAGGGGTGGGTGGCTTACACCTGTAATCCTAGATACTCGTGAGGCTGAGAGCTGAGGATCTTGGTTCAAAGCCAGTCTGGGCAGGAAAGTCCATGAGATTCTTATCTCCAATTAACTGCCAAAAAACCAGAACTGGTGCTGTGGCTCAAGTGGTCTAGAGCGCTTGCCCTGAGCTGAAGAGCTGAGGGATAGTGTGTAGGCCCAGAGTTCAAGCCCCATGTCCATGTCCAACCAAAAAAAAAAAGATTATTGTACCACTAATTCATTAAATATAATTTTGTATCTGTTGAGAGCATTCAGTTAATGTGACACAGTTTATTGTTTGATTAACCTCCTTTTTTGGGGGGGGGTCCGGTCGTGGGGCCTGAACTCTGGGCCTGGGCGCTGTCCCTCAGCTCAAGGCTAGCGCTCTACCACTTGAGCCACAAGCGCCACTTCTGGCTTTTTTTCTTTTTGCTTATGTGGTGCTGAGGAATCGAACCCAGGGCCTCAGGCATGCAAGGCAAGCACTCTACCACTGAGCCACCTTCCCAGCCCCATATTTTTTACATTTTGAATCTACCTTGCTGTATTGGTGATAATATATACATAAAGGCTTTGCCTACATTTTGTTGAGGATTTGTTTTTCATCTATAAAGGATGTTTGTAGTTTGCTCTGTATGTGTGTGTTTGTGTGTGTAATTTTCTAGTTTTAGTATGAGAGTATAATAACTTTATAGAATGAGTTTATTGATTGATTGTGGGTCCTTGGGATTAAATTTATGGCATATGTTCTACCCCGGAGTTGCACCCTAGCCCCTGTAGATTTCTTTTATTCTAGTATTCCAGACTGGCCTAGAACTTGTGATTCTTTTGATTTCTTCTTCTTTTTCTTTCTTTCATTATTTTGTTTATTTGCTTTTTGTTTGTAGGTTGTGAGGCTTGAACTCTGGGCTTGGGCGCTATCCCTCAGCTCTTCAGCTCAAGGCGAGCACTCTACCGCTTGAGCCACAGCGCCACTTCCGGTTTTCTAGTGGTTTATTGGAGATAAGAGTCTCACAGACCGGGGCTGGGAGGTGGCTCAGTGGTAAAGTGCTTGCCTTGCATGCCTGAGGCCCTGGGTTCGATTCCTCAG
>NW_012267245.1:3182810-3196771 GCF_000151885.1 Dipodomys ordii
CTCCCCTCCCCAGTTGTGGGGCTTGAACTCTGGCCTGGGCACTGTTCCTGAGCTGCTTTTTCTCAAGGTTATACCCCTGGAGCCACAGCACCACCTCCAGGTTTTTTGAGTTGTTTATTGGAGCTGAGAGTCTCAGAGTTTCCTGCCTATGTTGGCTTCCAACCATGATCCTGAGATCTCAGCCTCTTGAGTAGCTAGGATTATAGGCACCATCTACCAGCACCCTTTTTTTTGCCTGTCCTCGAGCTTGAACTCAGGAGCTGGGTGCTGTCCCTGAGCGATTGTGCTCAAGGCTAATACTCTACCACTTTGAGCTACAATACCACTTGCTGATTTTTGGTGGTTAATTGGAGTTAAGAGTCTTGTGGACTTTTTTTTATGCCTGGGCTGGCTTCTAACCTTTATCCTTAGATCAAATCTCAGCCTCCTCAATAGCTAGGATTATAGGCATGAACTGAGTGTATCATGAAAGCAGAGTCTGTCATTTACTGAGGAATATTTCACCATGTTCTTTCATTGTAGTGTAATAGTTCAAATATTTATATATAATTTTATTTTATGTATTTCATTATAACTCAGGGTATGAAATATGTTAATATATTCACATAACTCAAATGATGTAAAAAGTTATATAATAAAAACGTAATTTTCCAGTGTGCCACGGTTATCCTTGATAATGTATCAATTAATTAATAACCTAAAATAATTCAGTTTTTATAAGAGTGGGAAAGGTAAAGTTGTTATTCCTTTACTGGGTTGTTAGGTGTGTATTTCGTAGTTGTTATATATTAAATTCCTGCTAGCTACGTACCATAGTAAAGCCCTGCATTTCATCAAGTTTATTTTTTATCTTTATTTTTTCTCTTCTTTTTCTTTCTTTTTTCCTTGCAGTTGTGGGGCTCAAACTGAGATCCTTGGCATTGTCCCTGAGCTCTTTGTCCAAAGCTAGTGCTCTACTACTACTGTGAGCCACAGTTTCACTTCCAATTTTTTGGTGGTTGATTGGAGTTAAGAATCTTAACAGACTTTCCTACCCCTGGGCTGGCTTTGAACCTCTGCCCTCAGATCTCAGCCTCCTGTATAGCTAGATCCACTAGCACCTAGCAACGTTCATCACATCTCCAAACAGCTAAGTGAGCCAGCTAGCCTAGCAAGCTGGAGGGAGGATCTGAGTTCAAACTTGAGTACTAAGAATAGAAATGACCAAGTACTTTTAGAATCTTGACAGATTTTGGTTGATGTCATGGTCTTACCACTTGGACGACTCATTTTCCTACTTTGTCAGTCACGTTATTTATAAAATAGTTCATTACTTACCTAACAGCTTGAAATGAGGATTAGAGATATTAATTGTTAGCTGGCAAGTGTTACCTAGAAAGAACATATAAAACCCCCAGTACTATTTCCTATACTTTCTTTGGTCTTTTTTTTCTCCTAAAAATGTTACTCGTTCTTAAATGTATATGAGATATCTAAGATTTATTAAAACAATAATGTACTTGCTATAGAACATAAAGGATTTGCTATTAACTGCTATAGGTATAAATGTGTATTTTATTCTAAGACATGCCTTGCCTTTTTGTTTTTTTTAACTATGATAGGTTTTTCAGATAATTTTGGAAAAACAATTACTTTGGTTTATAGTTTTAATTTCCTTTGATAGAACTCCTCAGAACAACTGGCCTCTCTGGATCATTTATAGGTTTATTATCTAACACGGAAAGTCAGTGATATTTAGGTTTTAATTAGTCCCATAATTGTGAACAACCATAGGCTTGTAAGTTATTTTATTAGCTTACATTTTTTATATAGAGGAGGGTTTTTTACATTTCCACCCACGTGCAATATGGGCATATGTTTTTGATAACTATCAGCCTTTAACATATAAGTAAAAAAATACATGCGTACATATATATATATTAGCACTATGAAATTATAGCTGTTAGGGCTGGTAAAAAGAAACATTTCCATGCCTTGCTGTAAGTGAAAGATATATATATATATTTTTTTTTTTTTTCTGGTCGTGGGACTTGAATTCGAGCCCTTCAGCTCAAGGAAAGGGCTCTACCACTTGAGCCACAGCACCACTTCTGTTTTTCTGGTGGTTTATTGCAGATAAGAATCTCACAGACTTTCTTGCCCTGGCTGGCTTTGAACCATGGAAAGTCTCGTGGACTATCCTGCCAGGGCTGGCTTTGAAACAGGATCCTCAGAACTCAGCCTCCTGAATAGCTAGGATTACAGGCTGGAGCACCTGGCTATATATTTTTTGTTGTTGTTGTTGATTGTGGGTCTTGAACTGAGGGCTGGGCACTGACCCTGAGATTTTTTTTTCCCCCCCCACGAGTCCCTGAGATTTTTTACTCAAGGCTAGTGCTTTTCCACTGTGAGCCACAGCTGAACTTTTGGTTTTCTGGTGGTTAGTTGGAAATAAAGTCTCACAGGGACTTTACTTCATGGGCTAGCTTTGAATTACAGTCCTCAGATCTCAGCCTCTAGTGTAGCTAGATTACAGGCATAAGCCACCAGTGTTTGGGTTTTTATATCTTATTTGCATAAATAGTATCTAAGGAATAAAAGCTTTTGAGAAGTTTGTGCTGTCTGTGTCCTTTTTTATTTTGGCTTTAACTTGTTTGCTTGTGCTTATATGTGTTTTGTTGCTGTTGTTTTGTTGGTGGTGGGGCTTGAACTCTGGGTTTGGGAGCTGTCTCTGAGCTCTTCAGCTCAAGGCGAGCGCTCTACTACCACTTGAGCCACAGCGCCACTTCTATTTTTCTGATGGTTTATTGGAGATAAGAGTCTCACAGACTTTCTTGCCCTGGCTGGCTTTGAACCATGATCCTCAGATCTCAGCCTCCTGAGTAGCTAGGATTTCAGGGTGAGCCACCAAGCACCCGCTTGCATATAACTTTTAAAATCACATTGAAAGTATATATAGAGATAGATAAGATAGATAAGATAGATTAGATAGATAGATAGATAGATAGATAGATAGATAGATAGATAGATAGATAGATAGAGCTATTTATATGTCTATTACTTACAGGGGCTGGGACGGTGTTCCGGTGGTAGATTGCTTGCCTTGCATGCATGAGGCCCTGGGTTTCATTCTACAGGACCACATAAGCAGAAAAAGCTGGAAGTGGTGCTGTGGCTCAAGTGGTAGAGAGCTAGCCTTGAGCTGAAGAACTGAGGGATGGCATCCAGGCCCAGAGTTCAAGCCCCACGACTGACCAAAAAAAAAAAAAAAAAGTATATACATTACTCATTTCTATAATGAAACTAATTTTAGTTATTTCTCTAAATTCACAATTGTAACATGATTTTGCTTAGGTAAATATTCAGTCTAAATGTCTAACATTGTGCAGAATCCAGAGTTCTGTTATTCATTTATTTATTATTATTTATTGTTATTTTTATTTAAAAAATTTTTTTTTGGGTCTGGTCGTGGGGCCTGAACTCTGGGCCTGGGCACTGTCCCTCAGCTCTTCAGCTCAAGGCTAGCGCTCTACCACTTGAGCCACAGCGCCACTTCCGGCTTTTTTCTTTTTGCTTATGTGGTGCTGAGGAATCGAACCCAGGGCCTCATGCATGCAAGGCAAGCGCTCTACCACTGAGCCAGCTTCCCAGCCCATAGAATTATGTTATTTAAAACAACCTGTGGTGTCTAATAAAGTCAAAATGACATAAAATGGAAGAAATATACGGTTATATTATGTATATTCCAGAAGCAACTTACTTGGCATTTGTTTCTTTATAAGGATAGGATCATATGCTCCAATTTACCTGATTTATGTCTTACATTTCTAAGTACACATCTATTTGTATTAGTGTCAGTCAGTTTAGAAGATAATTTTCAATTTCATGTTTTCTTTTTTATGATTAAATAGGCTGCTTGTTTGATATGATGTGTTTCTGTATAACATTACCTCACCTCCATACACCAATTTTGCTATGATATACCATAATAATTTTGAGGCTCTTGTCATATAAGCTAGGATCTTTTTGCATCTTGATACTTTTGGGACTATGGGGATAGTTTGATGAAATAGTGGCATTTCCTGTGGGGTTTTGGTTAATACTGAACATATTTCTCCTTATTTAGCTGTGCCATTAGAGAAGAAACGCCTTAGGAAGCCAAGCAAGTGGCTTCTAGAATATACAGAAGAATATGATCAGATATTTGCTCCTAAAAAAAAACAAAAGAAGGTACAGGAACAGGTGCACAAGGTATGTTTCAACATTTTAGCAACTTGCTCCTATTTGGAAATTGCAGTTTTGTCTTCCTGAGACAATAATTGTTTTTCATGGGGGATGGAATTATTTCATTGTGAAATACCCACTCCTGGATGCAATGTATTCCAATTAATCTCACCTCACGCCTCCCTTCTCCCACTGCCGTAATTTCAGCAAATCACTTGGGCCACATTCAGCATTCATCCTCATTTACCCTGCTCGGAATCCCAACCCCCCTTCCTGCTAGTACTTAGCTCCAGCAGAATTTGTTTCTCTTTCCTTAATCCCTTTCAAACTCCTATTGATTCACAGCTTCCATGGAGATTATTTATGCTGTTTTCTTTATGTTTGGTATGTACTTCAAAATTATTTTCTCTCTGTTCATCTGTTTCTTTCTCTGGTTCTCGCTCTCCTCTCCTTTTCCTCTCTCCCTTCTTCTGAGTATCCTTTAGTTAGACTACATGAAACAATTTCTTTAATTAGAATCTGACCCTTTCAGGTTTTTTTCAAATATCATTAGTTTCTAGTATAGTACATAGAGTTTTTTAGCTACTTAGGATAAATGAATCTATATATTGTAGGTCTGTGTATATTTTTCCCTCTTCTGAAGAATAGTTATTCATGGAACCTGGCCCTGAGTTATCTCAGTACTGTTTTTGTTATTTTTGATGCCAGTATTGGGGCTTGAGCTCAGCTTGGACACTATTCCTTAGCTTTTTTCACCACCATTTGAGCCACTTTCATCTGTTTGTGGTTAATTGGAGATATAAGACTCACGGACTTGCCTCACTGAGCTTGCTTCAAATCACCACCCTCAGATTTCAGCCTCCTGAGTAGTTAGGATCACAGCTGTCAGCCATTGGTGCCTGGCTATTTGCTATGTTCTTTTTTAAGTGGATATTAGAACTATAAGCTTTATTGATGGTTTTGTATCAAATACTGCCTGCACTAGAAGGTCTGTAATATCCACTTACATATAATGGGGGTTGATTCCTCTCTTACATGTTATATTTTTATCCCTGTTTCTTCAAGAAGCAGTAAGCTATATGTGTTGTTTGATTCCAAAGGAATCCTCTACCTCCTTTTCTTTTCTTTTCTCTTTTCTTTTCTCTTGTCAGTTGTAGGGCTTGAATTCTGGGCCTGGGGCTGTCCCTGAACTCTTAAGCTCAAGACTAGCACTCTACCACTTGAGCCACAGTGTCACTTCCGGCTTTCTGAGTGGTTTACTGGAGATCAGTCTAACAGTCTTTTCCTGCTGACGCTGGCTTTGAACTGTAATCCTCAGATCTCAGCCTCCTGAATAGCTAGGCGTGAGCCTCTGGTGTGCAGTGACTTAAGATTTTTCTGTGTCTATGCCCCAGTCCTAGGGCTTGAACCTCAGGGTTTGAGTACAGTCTGCATTTTTTGCTCAAGGCTGGTGCTCTCCCACTTGAGCCACAGATCTACTTGTGGCTTTTTGCTGGTTAATGGGAGATAAGAATCTCTTAGACTTTCCTGCCCAGGTTAGCTTTGACCTTTGATCCTCAGATCTTAGCTTCTTGAGTGGCTAAAATTACAGATGTGAGGCTTGTATTTTTTTTTGTGACTTCATTGTGTCTTAAATGGATTTTTCTTATTATTTATTTGACAGCCCTGGGTCTTGAACTCTACCATTTGAGTCACAGCACCGCTTCTGGTTTTTTGTATTTATGTGGTACTGAGGAATTGAACCTAGGGCTTCATGCATATTAACTGAGCATTGTACCACTAAGCCACATTTCCAGGCATGCATTTTCTTATTTTGAAGGTTATAGTAAAATATATAGCGTTTAGTTTGGTTTTGTGGATGCGTCTTTTCCTACTTTAAGGCCCGTTGGCAGTTTGTTGGCCAAAGTCTAGTAGAGGTGAAATGGAATGGTCATTTGAAGGCATGGAAACCCTACTGGCTAATAATTAGGAAAGATGGCTGGCTTATTCTCTGGTTTTCAAGGGTGTGAGCTACAATAAATGGAGATTTTGATACATTAGTGGAATTCTAGTAGCAAATAAATGCATAGCATTAAAAGTTTTTTTAACTTAAAAAATATATAGCAAAATATATAACAAAATTTGCCAGTTCTATGTCATTTAGTATAGTTTACACTGTTTTCCAACAATATCCTCAACTATTTCCTGAAATTTGTTGCATGCCATTACTGGGGCTTGAAATAAGGACCTCATACTCTTACTCAGCTTTCATTTTAAGAAATTTTCAAGCCAGGCACCAGTGGCTCATGACTGTAATCCTGGCTACTCAGGAGGTTGAGATCTGAGGATCATGGTTTAAAGCCAACCCAGCAGGAAAGTCTGTATGACTCTCTCTGTTGAGATTCTTATCTCCAATTAGACATTTAAAAACCCAAAGTGGCGCTGTGGCTCAAAGTAATTAGCCTTGTGCAAAAGGGCTCAGAGGCAGTATCTAGGCCCCAACTTCAAGCAAATAAATAAAGTTCAAGACCAAATGAAGATCCGAGTTCAAATAAAGAAAGAAATTTTCTTTTCTTTTCTTTTTTTTTTTTGCCAGTTGTGGGGGCTGAACTCTGGCCTGGCGCTGTCCCTCAGCTCTTCAGCTCAAGGCTAGTGCCCTACCACGTGAGCCACAGCGCCACTTCTGGCTTTTTTCTGCTTATGTGGTGCTGAGGAATCGAATCCAGGGCCTCATGCATGCAAGGCAAGCACTCTACTAGTGAGCCACCTTCCCAGCCTCCAAGAAAGAAATTTTCATCTTTCTAAATTGAAATTTGGTATCTAGTAACTAAAATTCCCATTTTCCTATAGACCCTGACAGCCACTATCTATCTGTCTCATTTGTCTCATCCATCTATCTCTGGTACCAGGCATTAATTCAAGTCATCCCACAATGGGCTTTTCTGTTCATGCCGAGTGTTCTACTGCTGTAGACTTTTGCCATTCTCAGATCATAATCTCTTTCTTTCCTTTTCCTTCGTTTGGTTGGTTGTAGCACTTAAATTCAGGGCCTAGGGGGCTGGGAAGATGGCTCAGTGGTAGAGCGCTTGCCTTGCATGCATGAGGCCCTGGGTTTGATTCCTCAGCACCACATAAGCAAAAAGAAAAAAGCTGGAAGTGGCACTGTGGCTCAAGTGGTAGAGCACTAGCCTTGAGCTGAAGAGCTGAAGGACAGCGCTCAGGCCCAGAGTTCAGGCCCCACAACCGGATCCTCCCCCCCCCAAAAAAAAAAAAATTCAGGGCCTAGGCACTGTCCCTAAGCTCTTTTACTCAATGCTTTTTTTTTGCCCACTGTGAGCCACAGCTCTACTTCCAGTTATCTGGTAGTTAATTGAAGAAAGAGGCTCAAGATGGACTTTTCCTGCCTGGGTTGTCTTTAAATTGCGATCCTCACATCTCAGCCTTCTGAATAGTTAGCGTTGTAGGCATGTGCCCCTGTTGCTAGTGCTTTTAGATAATTTTATTAATGGAATTACTTCTAATTCTGTGTTTGGCTTATTTCTGGTTGCATAATGTTCTCAGGTTCAACTGCTGTTTTTGTGTCAGCATCTCTTCCTTATTAAGTACATTGCTCTTTTTCCTTTTTGTCTTTCTAATTTATAACAGTTTTGTCTTTTTTTGTTGTTTTGGTGTGGAGTTTGAACTCTGCTTGGACACTGTTCCTAAGGTTTCTTTTCTTCTTCTCCTTTTTTTTTTTTTTTTGGTCAGTCGTGGGGCCTGAACTCTGGGCCTGAGCACTGTCCCTGAGCTCTTCAGCTCAAGGCTAGCATTCTACCACTTGAGCCACAGCACCACTTCCGTTTTTTTCTGTTTATGTCGTACTGAGAAATCGAACCCAGGGCCTCAATGCATGCAAGGCAAGCACTCTACCACTGAGCCACCTTCCCAGCCCCTGTTCCTGAGGTTTTCAAGGCTATCACTTTGAGCCACAGTACTACTTCTAGTTTTCTCGTGGTTAATTAGCCAAGGTAAAGTCTCAGGGACTTTACTGCTTAGGCTGGCTTTGAAACAATCCTCAGATCTCAGCCTGCTGAGTAGCCAAGATTACAGGCATAGGCTGCCAGTAGTACCTTGCTGCAGTTTTACATTCTCTTTGTGTGTTCTGATTTTAGGTAAGTTCCCGCTGTGAAGAAGAAAACCTAGTTCGGTGTCGTGCTAATGCTCAAAACAAGCAGGTGGATGAGAATTCTTTGATTTCAACCAAAGAAGAGCCTCCAGTTCTTGAGAGGGAAGCCCCATTTCTAGAAGGGCCTTTGGTTCATTCAGACCTTGGAGGTGGACATGCTGAGTTGCCACAGCTGACCTTGTCTGTACCTGTGGCTCAAGAAGTGTCTCCCCAGCCAGCTCTTGAGTCTGAGGACCTGGTTGTTAAAACCCCAGGTAAGGTGGAGATGGGATCTCAGAAAAAAAGCAGATGTGATTGTAGGCAGTAAAGATTTAAAGCAATTTGACTACGTACAAATTGCCCACTTTTTTTTTTTGGTAAGAAGTCTTTAAAATAGTTACTGATTTGATATCCTTTTCTAAGTACAAATTAGTTTGTGATGCAGTTTGAAGAGGACATATTTATAAAAATACCCTATTTGTTTTGTTTTTCATGGTAGCTGATATCCACTTAATCAGGGTAACAGAATTTGGTTACGGGCATTGTTCACTAGTGGAGTAAAAACCTGAAGCCCATGCTCTAGGCACCAGGTCCACCAGCCCCCCTGTTTCTTGAAAAGTCAGTTGATCTTTGAACTTGTTTCTTCATGTGTAAAATAGAGACCATATTATAATAATGTATAGTGTTATATTTGAACAGAGTAAGCAGCTAATAAGTATAAACGTTCCCTAAAACGAACACTTACCAATTTATAATTCATTATATGCATGTGACAGAGCAAAGTTAGGTCCAAACACACATTCCAGGTACTTTTTCTCTATTAAATGTTTTGTTTTGTTTTTGTACCAGTTCTGGGGCTTAAACTCAGGACCTGGTGCTATCTCTGAGCTTTTTTTTTAACTTAAGGCAAGTACTCTACCACTTGAGCCACAGTTCTACCGGCTTTTTTGCTGCTTACTTGGAGATAAGAGTCTCACAGGCTTTCCTGCCAGAGCTGGCTTTGAACCAAGATCCTCAGATCTCACCTTCCTGAGTAGCTAGTATTACAGGTGTGAGCCATCTATCTGGCTAATTTTGGGGGGGGTGTTTTGGGGTCTGTACTCAGGGCTTAGGTGCGGTCTCTGAGGTCTTGCTCAAGGCTAGTACTCTACCACTTTGACCCATAGCACCACTTCTGGTTTCCTGGTAATTAATTGTAGCTAAGGATCTTAAGGACTTTACTGCCTGGCTGGCTTTGGACCCTGATCCTCAGATCTCAGCCTCTTGAGTTGGTAGGATTACAAACACGAAACACTGGTACCTGGCTAGATTCCAAGGGATGGGAATCTCTTGTGTATACCTCTAAATTTTCCATATAATTTTTTACCTCTGTATTATTTTTGATGTTTTTATTAACTCAAGCCCTTGTACTTTCCATGCAGTGGCTCTTAAACCATTTTGCCAGCTTTTTTTTTTTTTTTGACATTGTTTACTTTTGAGATAATATCTTTTTTTTTTTTTCTCCCTGACCCAGATTGGATTGCAATCCTTCTATTTGTGCTTCCCTACAGAGCTGGGGATGACAAGTGTAATTTGCTTCACATAGCCATTGTTTGAGATAAAGTCTTGAAAACTTTTTTGGGTAGGCTGGCCTCAAACCCTGATCTCCTCAGTGTCTACCTTCTAATAACCAGGATTACAGGTTGAGCCACTGTGCGTAATTTGTTTTACCTAAAATACAAAAAGTAAAGAAAGAGAAAAATCCTAGTAATGCTTATTCTAATAAGCAGAACCAAAGTATTTTTTGCTTTGTTTTTATTTCAGTTCACTTGTTTTAGTACAGTTCTAATCTAGGGCCTTACACATCTTAGTTTAATATTGTACCATTGGGCTATATCCCTGACCTACAATTTTTTTTAATTTTTCCAGTCCTGGGATTTGAACTCAGGGCCTGGACACCTTCCTTGGGCTTCTTTTTTTTGGTCAGTCATGGGCTTGAACTCTGGGCCTGGGCGCTGTTCCTCAGCTTAAGGTGAGTGCTCTACCACTTGAGCTACATTGCCACTTCCGATTTTCTAGAGGTTTATTGGAGATAAGAGTCTTGCGTACATTTTTGCCTGGGCTGGCTTTGAATCAGGATCCTCAGATCTCAACTTCCTGAGTAGCTAGGATTACAGGCGTGAGCCACCTATGCCTGGCTCTTGGGCTTCTTTTGCTCAAGGATAAAACTCTACCACTTGAGTCACAGCACCACTTCTGGCTTTTTCTGTGTATGTGGTACTGTGGAATTGAACCCAGGGTTTCATGCATAGGAGGCAGGCACTCTACCACGGAGCCACATTCCCAGTCCCTGCTTTTTTTTTTTTTAAGATAGGAAAAGCTGAGCATTGATGGCTCACCTCTGATCTTAGCTGTTCAGGAGGTTGAAATGTAAGGATCATAGTGTGAAGCATAGGAAGAAAGGTCCACGAGTCTCTATTTCAGTTTAATCATCAAAAGTCAACTTAGAAGTGTTGAAGTTCTAGAGCTCCAGCTGTGAGTAAAAAAACCAAACCAAGAGCAAGTAACACACACACACACACACACACACACACACACTCACACTCTACCTGCATGTCCACAAAGAAAATAAACTTACTAGGGGCTGGGAAGTTGGCTCAGTGGTAGAGCACTTGCCTTGCATGCATGAGGCTCTGGGTTCGATTCCTCAGCACCACATAAGCAGAAAGAAAAAAATCAGGAAGTGGCACTGTGGCTCAAGTGGTAGAGCGCTAGCCTTGAGCTGAAGAGAGTGCCTAGGCCCAGAATTCAGGCCCCACGACCAGACCCCCCCCCCAAAAAAAAAAATAGAAATACTTACTTTAGTATTGTGAACCAAATTCTATAATTTTTAACAGCAGTCTTTAAAGGTGTGTGTGTGTGTGTGTGTGTGTTCTGTCATGGGTGTGGGTGTGTTTTGTCGTGGGTGTGGGTGTGTTCTGTCGTGGGTGTGTTCTGTCGTGGGGCTTGAAATCTGGGCCTGGATGCTGTCCCTCAGCTCTTCAGCTCAGGGTGAGCACTCTACCACTTGAGCTACAACGCCACTTCTGGTTTTCTGGTGCTTTATTAGAGATAAGAGTCTCATGGTCTTTCCTGCCCCAGGTGGCTTTGAACCTCGATCCTCGGATCTCAGCCTCCTGAGTAGCTAGGATTACAGGTGTGAGCCACCATTGCCCAGCAGTTATTGTGTTTTTTTAGCTTTAAGGCCAGAGCACGCATTATAATCCTGATTTATTTGTGCCCAGAATCTAGCCTTAATTTTACTTCCTTTGTCTTTGCCACCAAATAAATGCCGTAAATACAATTTTTGCCCTATTACAGTTTATTATTTCATTCCTCTCTTACTTTTTAGCAACGTTTTAATTTTTTTGCTGGCACCAGGATTCAAACTCAGCATTGTTTTCTTAGCTCTGCTGACACTCTACCACTGGAATTTCTTTCCAAGCTTATCACTCTTAGTTTATGGTCGAAAGTGAATATACATAAGAACATCCTCCCAGCCAGGCACTGGTGGCTTAACTCCTGTAATCCTAGTTACTAAGGAGGCTGGGATCTGAGGATCATAGTTTGAAGCCAATTTAGGCAGGAAAGTCTCTGAAACTGTAACTAGCCATCAAAAATAAAGCCAAGGGGGCTGGGAAGGTGGCTCAGTGGTAGAGCACTTGCCTTGCATGCCTGAGGCCCAGGGTTCGATTCCTTAGCACCACATAAGCAAAAAAGAAAAAAGCCAGAAGTGGCGCTGTGGCTCAAGTGGTAGAGCACTAGCCTTGAGCTGAAGAGCTGAGGGACATCGCCCAGGCCCAGAGTTCAGGCCCCACGACTGGACCCAAAAAAAAAGCCTAAAACCTAGGGTCATGTGGCTCATGACCCTAGGTGCTGTCCCTGACTTTCTCTTTGCTCAAGGCTAGCGCTCTAGCACTTGAACCACAATGCCATTTCTGGCATTTTTTGGTTATTTATTGGTGGTAAAGAGTCATGGACATTCCTGTCCAGGCTGGCTTCAAACCACCATCCTTAGACCTCAGCCTTCTGAGTGGGTAGGATTATAGGCGTGAGCCACCAGCATCCAACTTTTATTTCCTTTTAGAAATACTTTATTATAAATAAGTTCTCTTCATGTCCATCCTCAGATATGGATAGTACATATATTATGCCTTTTTTATATTACACAGATTTTTTTTTCAAAATTAACTTGTGCCTGGTTTCTAAGTCATTTAATGAAAAGTACATGCATTTCAGGGAATTATGAAAGTAAACGTCAAAGAAAACCAACAAAGAAACTTCTTGAATCCAATGATTTAGACCCTGGATTTATGCCCAAGAAAGGAGACCTTGGCCTTTCTAGAAAGGTATGTTATTTTTGTCAATTGTAAAATAGAGTTAAGCCCTTGGAATACAGAATTTTAAAAAATCTTTTTATTGAAAAGCACACTGATGTGCTTATGCAGTAGTCTTCTCTTTAAGGGTTTGCTGTCTGCAAGCTCAGGTAACTGGTCAGTTACAGTTTGAAAATAGTAATTTGATGAACAGTTGCTAAATGTAAAATGCACCCATTTCTGAGTAGTGCCGTAACCTCCCACAGTATTCCCCGCCGGCTGGTCCACTCTGTCTTCTTCTAGATGTAACCATCTCACCTGCTACCCATGTCAGTCGCTTAGTAGATGTGAGGCAATTAGATCAGCCATCATGGCATAATACGTGGGTTCAAGAAACCCCTGTGTCACTTCATAATGGCTCCAGAATCCAAGAGTAGTGATACTGGCAACTCAACTATCCCAAGGAAAGATTCTAAAATAATTCTTTAAAGTGCAAGTTTTGAGCGTGATAAGAAAAGGGCAAAAACAATCATGTTGAGGCGCCTGCAGACTACAGGAAATTGTACAGAAGGAAAAAGAAATTTGAGCAAGTTGCACTGTTGCCTCTTGTCTTCCAGCAGTGATGGTAACAATGTGTGGTGGTTATTTCAAGTCAAGTAGACATTGAATATGTTGCAAAAGTCAACCATAGTGGCTTTCACCTGTAATATTAACAATTCAGGAGGCTCACGGTTTGAGGCCAGCTTGTTCAAAAAGCTAGCAAAACCTTCCACCTCTACATACAAGCTAGGCATAGTAATTTAAGCTTGTAATTCCAGTTAGTGGAAGGTTTAAGTAGGAGAATTGAGGTTTGAAGAAAAGAGCATGACCACCTATCTGAAAAAATTCCTAAAAATTTAAAGGTCTGGGTGTGTGGCTCAAGTGTTGAATGTGCTTACCTTGCAGTCGCAATACTCTGAATTTGAAACTTGGTATCGGTGTCTCCGTTTTTGTGAGTGAAAGATGGGAATTAAAAAATGATGTTCAGAGTGATAGCCAGCTGTTGTGTCACAAAGCACCGAGTCTGTACTCTGCAGACTTAGCAAGGCAACCTGTAACAGGTGGCATGGAGCCGTTTTTTATTTGTAATCCAGTTACACAGCTTTCAGGAAACTCTCCAAACTCTGGAGAGGCTGTGTGAAGCACCTGCTACCATATTTCTGGCAGGGTTGAAGATGGTGATTAAGGAGGGGGAAGACCGTCCAAAGCCAAGTGTTCAGTTGAGAAGAAACCCGGCCTTTAAAAAAAGATGGCCAGTATAC
>NW_012267245.1:3196926-3204883 GCF_000151885.1 Dipodomys ordii
GTGCCACTTCCGGTTTTCTAGTGGCTTATTGGAGATACGAGTCTCACAGTCTTTCCTGCCCGGCTGAACTGCAATCCTCAGATCTGAGCCTCCTGAGTAGCTAGTATTAATAGGTATGAGCCATCAGCGCCCAGCTATAGGTTAATTCTTGTGAGTACAGTTAGATATTTTGAGGCAGAGAGAAAACCGCAATCACCTTTTTTCCTGACTGAAATCCTCTTGTCTGACTTACATATTCTGTCTCTTATTGCTACTTGTTTACTCTCAGTGTATTATATTGTGTGATAACTCAAAAGACCTAGCTTTTTTTTGAGTTCACAGATTTGGGTTTTAGTAACCAAGAAAGCATCATTAAATGGTTGATAGAATAGAAAATTAACTCCAAGATAGATAATGGCTACATAGATTTATTATTATTTTTTTTATTTTGGCCAGTCCTGGAGTTTGAACTCAGGGGCGGGATCTTTTAGCACTCTACCACTTGAGCCACAGCACCACTTCCAGCCTTTTCTGTGTATGTGGTACTGAGGAATAGAACCCTGGGCCTCATACATGTTACGCAAGCACTCTACCACTAAGCCATATTATTTCTTTAGAAAGGTTTTCTTGTTTTTTGGGTGAGGAAAGGGGCATATGTTACTGGAGTTTGAATCCAGGGCTTCAAGCTTGCCATCAACCACTCTACCATTTGATCTATACCCTTAGTCTATTTTCTTTAACTGTTTGTTCAGGGACAGCTTCAGACCTTGCTTTCTTACCTGCAGAGCTAGTACTAGAAGCACACACCGCCATGTCCAGTTTATTCCTAGTTTCTTTCCATCCTATTTTTTTTTTTTTGGTCAGAACTTCATACTTAAAAAAAAACACACTTTTATTGTAACGATGCTGTACAGAGGCCCATCCTATTTTTTTGTCCTTCCTGTTATATCCCTTGCAGCCGGGATTGCAGGAATGAGCTAGCACATTCAGCTAGCTTTTTTTAGTGCTTTGAATTCATGGCCTGCTGCTTGTGATTGGCTTTTTCACTCATAGCTGACACTACCTGTTGAACCACCCCTCCAGGGTAGCGTTCGGGTATTTAGTTGGACATCTCATAGACTGAGACACATAATTAATTTACTATTTAATTGGACATCTCCAGACTGGCTTTGAGTTACAATCCTTGGATCTTATTCTCCACGGATTGTAGATACAGCCAGCTCCTGTGCCTGGCTAGAAAATTTTCCTGCCCCCCTCATGTATCAGAAGTACCTTGGGGTAAATACTGGACATTCAGTTGCATACTGGGTGCTGGTGGCTCACCCCTGTAATCCTAGCTACTCAAGAAACTGAGATCTGAGGATTATAGTTTGACGCCAGCCCAGGCAGAAAAACATCCCCAAGACTCCTTTCTCCAGTAAAGTACTCAGAAAAGGCCAAAAGTAGACGGATGTGGTGGTTTAAGCCTGTCATCCTAGCTCTTCAGGAGGCTGAGATCTGAGCATCGCAGTTCAAAGCCAGCCCTGGCAAGAAAGTCCAAGAGACTCTTATTTCCAATTAACTACCACAAAACCGGATCTCAGTCTCCTGAGAATAGCTAGGATTATAGGCAGGAGACATCCGTGTGGGCTATCAAGAAGCTTTATCATGATATCTTGACTATTTGTTGTTATTTATTAATTTTTACTTTTGGTTGGTCCTGGGGCTTGAACTCTGGTCTAGGCTCTATCCCTGAGTTTTTGAGCTCATGTCTAGTGCTTTACTACTTGAGGCACAGGTCTACTTCTGGCTTTCTTGGAGATAAGAGAGAGACTCATGTTTCCTGCCTGGGCTGGCTTCAAACCGACTTTTGCTGCTTAGTCTGGCTTCAAACAGTGATTGATGGTCAGATCTTAGCCTCCAGATAGCTAAGATTACAGGCATGAGACACCGGTACCCAGCTGTGTTTATTATTATTATTTTATCATGGCCTTTAAAATGTTTCAGAAAACATTTTTTTAAATTTTATTTTATTTTTTCTGTTCTTGAACTCTGGTCCTGGGCTCTGTCTCGGAGCTTTTACTCAAGGCTCATACTGTACTACTTGACCCACACTCAACTCCATTTCCTGCCTTTTCTGAATAGTTTATTGGAGATAAGAGTCTCAAGTGACTGAGAATGTGGCTCAATGGTAGAGTGCTTGTCTCCCATATATGAAGCCCAAAGCGAGAAGTTGCACTGTGGCTTAAGTGGTAGAGTGCTAGCCTTGAGCCAGAGAAGCTCAGGAAGAATTCCTGGGCCCTGAGTTGAAGGTCCAGGACTCCCCCCACTAAAAACAAACAACAAAAACTCATGGACTTTTCTGCTTGGGTTGACTGGGATCCTCAGATCTCAGTTCCCTGAGGCACTGGGCAGAAAGCAAGATCTTAACTGTGAATGAAATAAAATCTACTTACTTGAGAGAAGTTTCCAAGGCATTTAGAAAAATTATTGTCTTAATGCACATTTGGGAGCCGGGTGATACTTGGGTTTGAACAATGGCTTGATTGCTAATCAGGTGCTTTACCACTGAGCCATATCTCCAGCATGTTTTTCTTTTTATTGTTGTTGTTGGTCATGGGGCTTGAACTCTGGGCCTGGGTACTTGAGCTCATCAGCTCAAGGTGAGTGCTCGCTCTTGAGCCACAGCGTCATGTCCAGTTTTTCTTGGTTTGTTGGAGATAAGAGTCTCCTGGACTTTCCTGCCAGGGCTGGCTTTGAACTGCAGTCCTCAGCTCTCAGCCTCTTAAGTAGCTAGGATTGAAGGCACCAGCAACAGGTGCCCAGCTTCCATTGTGTTTTTCATTGGTCCTTTGATTTCATGGAAACAAGGTCTCACTTGCTGCCCAAGCCACATCTGGATTATGAGTCCAGTCATATAGACTTCTGTCATTGCTGGCATCACAGTTGTGCACCTGTGCTTTTAGATTTCTTCTGTTGAGAATGGATGCTATGGACCTCACACTCCAAAGTAGTTAGGAATATATGTCTGAGCCCCTCCTACTTAGTTCTGAGCAGTTTTTTTTTAAATTTTTTGGTTTGCGTTTTTTTTTTAAAGTGCTGATATTTAAATTCCACCTTTTGAACGGCTCTCAATAAATTTTATTTATATATGCTATTTCCTATGTAGATTCTGTTGAGCATCTACTATTACCACCTTTTGAGAGAAATCTTCTGGATTCAGTTTCATTAAAAATAGAACGACTGGGGCTGGGAAGGTGGCTCAGTGGTAGAGCACTTGCCTTGCATGCCTGAGGCCCTGGGTTCGATTCCTCAGCACCACATAAGCAAAAAGAAAGAAGCCGGAAGTGGCGCTGTGGCTCAAGTGGTAGAGCACTAGCTTTGAGCTGAAGAGCTGAGGGACAGTGCCCAGGCCCAGAGTTCAGGCCCCACAACTGGACCCCCCCCAAAAAAAAAATAAAAAAAAAATATAACAACTGGGGCTGGGAAGGTGGCTTAGTGGTAGAGTGCTGGCCTGGCATATATGAAGCCCTAGGTTTGATTCCTCAGCACTACATAAGCAGAAAAAGCTGAAAGTGGCCCTGTGGCTCAAGTGATAAGCACTAGCCTTGAGCTGAAGAGCTGAAGGGTAACGCCCAGGCCCAGAGTTCAGGCCCCACAACCAACAAAAAAAAATAGTAAAACTTACTTCTGTACATATGAGGTGAAGGGTTTTATTTTGTGTCCTTTGGTGAATTATGTTGCCTCTGATTTACTTCTTAGTGCTATGAAGCTGTTCGCTTGGGGAGTGGCATTACGGATTCATGTACTGGAGCTCATTTGAAAGAGTTTGGTGGAGGTGAGTATTTTTGAGATATAGAACATGTTAATGGAGTTGTAAAGTTGAAACTTTGTTGTCAGGAAAATGTATTACATACGTAAGCAAGACTAGTAAAATTACTAGTTTGGGAATTATTTGCCAAAAATTCCCTTCCTAAAACTGCGTAACACTAGAAAATTCTGTCAGGCTTTAATACTTAGTCAGTTAAATGAAGTTATATTTAATGTTTGCATTAGTAAATATTTGGCACAATAGAAAAATTGTGCTACTTAGTTTTTCTACTAGAAAATTTAAAATTTTTTTCCACCAACTCCATAACTATAAAATTGGAATCTAAATGGAGAAGGAAATCATAAATTACCTGAGGCATTTGTCACATCTAAATTGACTGGGTTTTGCAACAGTTTAGTTAGTTAGCATATGCTTGAAAAAGATTTCATCCATATGAAAGTATTCTTTTTTGGGGGGGGGGGAGTCTGGTTGTGGGGCCTGAACTCTGGGCCTGGGCGCTGTCCCTCAGCTCTTCAGCTCAAGGCTAGCGCTCTACCACTTGAGCCACAGCACCACTTTTGGCTTTTTTCTTTTTGCTTATGTGGTGCTGAGGAATCGAACCCAGGGCCTCAGGCATGCAAGGCAAGTGCTCTACCACGGAGCCAACTTCCCAGCCCTGAACATATTCTTTTTTTAATTGTTTGTATGTATGTGTAAGGGGGTGTTCGTTGGCTTGAAGTCAGGGCCTGGGTATTGTCTCTGAGCTCTTTTGCTCAATGCTAGAGTTCTACCATTTCGAGCCACAGTTCCACTTTCCGGGTTTTTATTGTTGTTGTTGTTTCAGTCATGGGGCTTGAACTCTGGGCCTGGGTGCTGTCCCTGAGCTCTTCAGCTCAAGATGAGTACTCTACCACTTGAGCCACAGCACCACTTCCAGTTTTCTGGTGGATAATTGGAGATAAGAGTCTCATGGATGTTCCTGTCCTAGGGTGGCTTTGAACCGTGATCCTCACATCTCAGCCTCCTGAGTAGCTAGGGTGACAGGTGTGAGCCACTGGTGCCTAGTTGATCCCTTGTTTTGTTTTTTTGGGGGGGGGTCTGGTCATGGGGCCTGAACTCTGGGCCTGGGCACTGTCCCTCAGCTCTTCAGCTCAAGGCTACGCTACTTCCGGCTTTTTCTTTTTGCTTATGTGGTGCTGAGGAATCAAACCCAGGGCCTCATGCATGCAAGGCAAGCGCTCTACCACTGAGCCACCTTCCCAGCCCTGAACCCTTGTTTTTTTGATAGTAATGTACCAATCTTCCTTCCAAGTGCCTTCTGGCCACCTCCTCATGCTTCAGGTGTGAGCTGGCCTGAACTCTTGTGCTCTATCACTTGAGCCTCAGTTCCACTTCCATCTTTTTTGTTAGTTAATTGGAGATAAAAGTCTCAGCCTATTCCTGTGGTGTGACAGTGGTGATTCTCAGATCAGCCTCCTGAGTAGCGTTCAGGTATGAGCCACTGCAGGCATCTATCATGCTTTTTGCATGCCCTTTTCTCCTTTGTCAGCATTCATTTTGTTAAACAGGTGATTGTTTACCATTGGACTCCTCCCCTTAAGTATGCCATCATTTTGTCATTTCAGTGTTAATTTTTACATAGTGATACGTAGTGTATTGGCTCTAATCTTTCAGTCTAGAGATACGTATCTCTTCCTGGCTCTTAAGTGGTATCTCTTAATTTGAAAGGTTTTAAGATCCTTGAGAAACTGTAGAAATTGTCCCTTCAAGGACATTAACATATATTTATAATTTGACATATGTAAAACAGTATTTACATGTGGTTATTTCTCCAACTAGTTAGGAAGTCAGTTATTGGTGTCATTTTTTTCGTTTCTCCTGCTTTGTAGTTCATGAAACTAGAGAGGTTTAAAATCAGCTTCCTGTAACCAACCATAATTCTGTGAGATCTCTTTATTTTAGTATAGGAGTTCCTTACCATGTAATGACCGGCTCGATAACACTTATTTTCCTGTCATAGGCGCTACCAAGATATTTGATAAACCAAGGAAGCGAAAACGGCAGAGACATGCTACAGCCAAGATGCCATGTAAAAGAGTGAAAATTGAAGACTCATCAAAAGAAGCACCAAACTCAGAGGTACTACTCAGTTCTCATCTTTTGACCTTCAAAAAGAAGCTACTTTTCACATTAGAAGTTACAGCCCTGTCCCCTGAGTTTTTGTTTTTGTGGTTTTTAAAAAAAAAGAATAGTATGGCTAATATGATAGCTCATAGGCTAAAAATCCTGGAATGAGAGAACTTGATGTCAGGAAAATAAGACATATAAAGCCTTTTTAAAAGGTCTGTGCTATGTCAGATGGAACCCCTTACCTTAGATAATGCCCTTTAGTTGAGACTACTGAGGTTAATTGGAAAATTCATTTGCTTTTTTCTTTACCACTCATTGCTTCATTTGGGGGTAAATTAACTTTCAAGACACAGATCAATTTAAAACCATTTCTTTTCAGTGTCACTCTAGTTGGATTGACTGGACTTGCAAGTCAAGTTAAAAGAGGATTAGAACCAGTCAGGTCAGCATCACACATAATGATGTAGAATGTCTCTTTCCAGAACAATTTGAATAGAATGCCCAAGCAGGGCGTTATTTAGGAAATTCGGTCTTGGAATGACAGATAAGTAAGCAAATAAACTTAAGAATGTTTTCTCTCCCTTAGTGAACCCTTTAAATGGAACAGCCAAAAAAGTTCCAGTGGAACAGCCTCAGAGCAGTTAGTGGCAGGGCATGAGGCGCCCACTACCCGCCCAATCACAGCAGGGTTAGAACTAACATTGCATGCAGTCCGCCCGCGTGATTGGCTGAACATCTGTAAGTGCTTAATGGCTAGACAAATAGCAGCCCAGAGGGAGGGGTCAGATGGAGGAGACACCAGTAATACAGATGTGGGACTTTTATTTTTTTCTCTGCAAGGGAGAACTGATGACTCACAGGACTGCTGAAAGCCCCAAAGAGACTGTTGAGGAGGGTGTAGAACACGACTCTGGGATGTCTGCATCCAAGAAATTGCAGGTTGAACGAGGAGGAGGAGCTGCACTCAAAGAGAATGTTTGCCAGGTAGAGGATACTCACACCATGTATTTTCATTGAATGTTTTGAGTTTGTTACCTGAAGCATGTCTGAGGTGAGAGCTCGATATCTATGATTACCTTGTCACACAGTATTCCTGTTCTGTACCCCTTGGAGTGTTGAGAATCTTTCATGGTGTATGGAATTTTCCAAGTATTATTTTGTTTGTTTGTTTATCGGTTTTGGGGCCTGAGCGCTGTCCTTCAGCTCTTTAGCTCAAGGCTAGCGTTCTACTGCTTGAGCCACAGCGCCACTTCCAGCTTTTTCTGCTTAGATAACCCAGGGCCTCATGCATTCAAGGCAAGCACTCTACCACTGAGCCACCTTCCCAGCCCCTCCAACTATTATTTTTTTTGTTCTCTAAAGAGGTCTCTTTAGAAGACCTATCATTTGAATTTTTCCACTTACTTAATAATACATTATACTGTGTCAGTTTTAATAACCTTTTAATCATCCTAACAATCCATAAGGTAAATTCTATTTTTTTTTCTTTCTCGAGTCTGAATATAATAAGGCTTCCTGCTCCTTTCTGCTTTGTTTGGCTGCTATTTTTGTAGTTCGTTCTTTTTGACTGGGCTGGAGTATTATTGCCCTATTTACATTTCCTGACTTAACTCGTATGCTGGGCATATACCATCTTACCTATCTTTTTCTACTGAGATGGGGATCTCTTTCCAACTCCCCTCCACACACACTCTCTCTCTCTCACTCTCTGTCTCACTCTCTCTCTTTCAGTTGGCCCAGAATTTCTGTCCATAGCTCAGCCTTCTGAGCAGCTAAGACAGTACACACGCACTACTGTATTCAGCTCTTGGTTGAGATGAGCGTCTCACAATCTTTTTGCCTTGGCTGGACTCAAAGCATGACCCTCCCACTCTTAGCATCTTGAGTAGCTAGAAATACAGGCATAAGTCATCACATCAAGCTTTTTTTTTTCCTCTCCTGATACTGGTGCTTGAATTCAGAAAACTTTCTTTTTTCACTTATTGCTAGTGTTCTGTCATTGAATCTATGCCACCATTTCTAGTTTTTCTTTTCTTTCTTTCTTTTTTTTTTTTTGGT
>NW_012267245.1:3207105-3213622 GCF_000151885.1 Dipodomys ordii
CTTTCTTTCTTTCTTTCTTTCTTTCTTTCTTTCTTTCTTTCTTTCTTTCTTTCTTTCTTTCTTTCTTTCTTTCTTTCTTTCTTTCGCTAGTCCTGGGGCTTGAACTCAGGGCCTGGGCAATGTCCCTAAGCTTCTTTTGCTCAAGGCTAACGCTGTACCACTTGAGTCACAGTACCATTCCCGTTTTTTTTCTGTTCTTTTCTGTTCATGTGGTACTGAGAAATTGAACCCAGCGCTTCATGCATGCCAGGCAAGCACTTTACCATTAAGCCACATTCCCAGTGCTGCTGATTATTTTCTATACATTTTTATTATTTACTTTATTGAAGGAAAAAAGCTAATACAAAAGAAATCAAATACTTAGTGGTTGTATAAATATTGAGATCTCGAACTAGCAAATTAATACATGATGATAGAAGTCAAAGTGGTGTGGTTGGCAGAGGATCAGGATACTTAGGGTTAATTGGAAAGTGGCATAAGAGAACAATCTGAGTGATGGAAATGCCCTATGCTTTGTTCTATGGCCTGGTTATGGTACGAGTATTTCTTCTGAAGTTCATATACTGGAAATTTATTCCCCAATTTAATAGCATTGGAAGATAATGCATCTTTAATAGAAAGTGAAGGTTATTAGGACATGAGGATAATCAGCCATAGGAGAGGGAAAAGTTGTTCTTAAAGGACCAAGCTAGTTAGTTCACTCTTCCTCCTTTTAATTTATTATTGTTATTATTATTGGTCGGTTGTGGGGCTTGAACTCTGGGCCTGAGCACTGTGCCTCAGCTCTTCAGCTCAAGGCTAGCACTCTACCACTCAAGGCACAACACCACTTCTGGTTTTCTATTGGTTTATTAGAGACAAGAGTCTCATGGACTTTCTTGCCCCGTCTGCCTTTGAACCAGGATCCTCAGATCTCAGCCTCCTGAGTAGGTAGGATTACAGGCGTGAGCCACTGGCACCCAGCTTTTCTTTTTTTTTTGTCTTCTCTTTTTTGGTACTGGGGATCGAACCCAGGACGTTGCACTTGCTAGGCAAGCGCTTTGCCACTGAGCTACATCCCAGCCCTCCCCTCTGTTTTTTTTAATACCAGTCCTGGGGCTTGAACTTACTTTTTGGGCACTGTCCCTGAGCTTCTTTTGCTCTAGGCTAGCACTCTACTACTTGAGCCACAGCCCCATTTCTGTTTTATGTTGTCCTGAGGAATTGAACCCCAGGGCTTTATGCATTCTAGGTAAGCACTCTACCACCACTAAGCCATATTCCCAGCGCTGCTGATTAATTGTTGATAAGAGTCTCTCAAATTTGTCTGCCCAGGCTGTTGTTGAACTGCTGTCCTTAGATCTGTGCCTCCTGAGTAGTTAGAAGTAAAGATATGAACCACTTGTTATGCAGCTCCAGTGAGTTTTCACAGCAGAGTGAGTCTGGCCCCTTCCTGCTGTCTTGCTTCCTCTCTTAGCAGTGTAATCTATTCTTCCCAAGCTTCTCTTATGTATTTTCGAGGAAGAATCACAAGGATTACAAGTTCTAGGCCAATGTGGTCTATGTATGGGGAACTTGTCTTAAAAAGTGAGGAAAGCTGGGAGGCTGTGGCTCAAGCCTGTCATCCTAGCTACTCAGGAGGCTGAGATCTGAGGATCACTGTTCAAAGCCAGCCTGGGCAGGAAAAACCATGAGACTCCTATTTCCAGTAAACCACCAGAAAACCTGAAGTGGCTCTGGCTCAAGTGGCAGAGCACTCGCCTTGAGATGAAGAGCTGAGGGACAGCGCCCAGGCCCAGAGTTCAAGACCCAACACTGACCAAAAAATAAAAATAAAGTGAGGAAAGCTGGATGCCAGTGGCTCACGCCTGTCATCCTAGCTATTCAAGAGGCTGAGATCTGAAGATCGCAGTTCAAAGCCAGCCCAGGCAACCAAGTCCGTGGGACTCATATCTATAATTAACCACCAGAAAAATGGAAGTGGTATTATTGTGGCTCAAGTGGTAGAGTGCTAGTGTTGAGCTGAAGAGCTGAGGGACAGTGCTCAGGTGATATTTAATATAGGAAGTTAGCTGGGCACCAGTGGCTCAAGCCTGAAATCTTAGCTACTAAGAAGGCTGAGATCTTAGTATCATGGTTTAAAGCTAGCCTGAGCAAGAAAGTCCTTGAGATTCTTCTCTCTAACCATAAAAAGGCAGACGTGGCACTGTGGCTCAAATGGTACAGTGCTAGCCTTGAGCACAGAAGCTGAGAGACAGTACCTAGGTCCAGAGTTTAAGCCCTAGGAACCACCAAAAAATAGAAAATAAAATACAACAGGAAGTTAAATTTGTTTAGTGTGTATAAAGTTCTCATTGGCACAGATTATACAAAGCAATATGTAACATCACATTTTTCAGTTTCAGGTGTCAATTGTGAATAATAGGAGTGAGAAACATTTGAGTATAACTTGGGCTGTAGGTTCATTAATGTCCTACATTGTTCCTTCAACCCTGCCTCATCACTCTGGCCTTTATTCCAAAGCTCTCCTAGTCATTTGTTTGTTTTTAAAATTAATTAATCCATATATATATGTGCTAGTTCTGGGGCTTGAACTCCGGGCCTCTATTTTCCACTCACTGCTGGCCCACTATCACTTTACGTCTTCACTTCCCATTTTTTATTTTTAAGTTTTATGTATGTATGTATGTATATATATGTATGTTAATTGTGAGGCTTGAACTCAGGGCCTCAGCAATTTCCTGGAGCTCCTTTTGCTCAAAGTTAGCCACAGCAACGCTTCTGATTTTCTTGTAGTTAATTGGAGATTAAGAGTCTCATAGACTTTCCTACCCATGCTGGATTTTAATTTTTTTTCTTCAAAGTGGTTAATAGAAATTTATTTAAAAATTGATTTTCTATTCCAGGACATGCAGACAGCCAGCTACCTGCAGTGAAAACATGCTTTAAGCCACATTTTTTGGTTTGAAGTTCAGTTGTTTCAAGTTGAATTGTCGTTAAATCTCCCTATCTCTCTGGCTTGGAATTATGATTTTTGTATATTTATTTTTACATCTATTTGTTTTTATTACAAAGGTGATGTATAATGGGTTACTTTTTCATAAGTCAGGTAATGAATATGCTTTCCCTCCTTCCCCCCCAAGTTCTGGGGCTCGAACTCAGGGCTTGGAAACTACTGTTCCTGAGCTTCTTCAAGGTTAGTGCTCTACCACTTAAGCCAAAGTGCCACTCCCAGCTTGTTCTGCTTATGTGGTACTGAGAAATCGAACCCCGGGCTTCATGTATGCTAGGCGAGCACTCTACCACTAAGCCACATTCCCAGCCCTGAGTTTGTTTCTTTTTGGACAGTGTCACCCCTTCCTTTCTTTTCTCCTAGTTTTTTTCCTCCTGTCTCTACCCAAAGTTGTATAGTTCATTTTTACCATAGTGTCTACTGAGTACCTCCTGAGGGTTTAGGCAATTTAAGCCTGAGGCTCAGGCATCTATTTTTTCTCTTTTTCTTTTTTTTTTCCTGTGGTCGTGGGGCTTGAAATCTGGGCCTTGAGTTCTGTCCCTCAGCCCTTCAGCTCAAGGCTAGTGCTCTACCACTTGAGCTACTGTGCCACTTTCCGTTTTCTGGTAGTTTATTGGAAATAAAGAGTTTCATGGACTTTCCTGCTGGGGCTGGCTTTGAACCGCGATCCCCAGATCTCAGCCGCCTGAGTAGCTTGGATGACAGGCGTGAGCCACTGGCACCCAGCTCAGGCATCTGTCTTAAGCTTTGTTGTTTTTAATTGGCCAAGGATCTGTTTTATTTCTTAGATTTTTTTTTAATTTTAAAGATAATGGATTACTTAGCATGTAAGCTCTTGCCTTTCCCTGTCCTGCCTTACACAGTACACGTAATCACTAGTTCTCTTCAGTAGATTCGCTTCCCTGGACAGATAATATTTGAATAAAACACATTATATTATGTTATTTCTGGTGTGTAACGTATAGTTAGCCTATGGTGGCTGGCCCTCTGCTGAATTTATACAGCACATGTTCATCTAGAGTTGATTTAAAATGTATGAAGGATGAAGGGCTAGAGATATAGTACAGTGGTAGAGAGCATCTACCTAGAAAGCAGGTTTCATTTTTTGACTATCAGCACCAAAACAATAATAAAGTAGCAAACAAGATGGAAATAACATATATAACATGTACATACATATGCACACATACAGGCATACAAATGCACAAGGGAGAATCGTGCAGACTATATGCAATAGTTATTTCATTTTATATGAAGCACTGAACATCCAAACAGTAGCTCATTGACTATATGAAGCTTATAATAATTTTGAGCTCCCCCACCCCCACCCCCCGCCCTGCCCATCTGCTAGTCCGCCCGTCCAGTGTTCTTGAACTCAGAGAGTGTGCTCTGTTCCTGAGCTTTTGTTGTTATTTTTTGTTTTGTTTTTGTTGGTTTGTTATTGTTTTAATAGCAAAAAAAGTAATTTTAAGATAATTATTTGTTTGGTCAGTTCTGGACCTTGAACTCAGAGCATGGGCATTGTTGCTGAGCATTTTTACTCAAGGCTATTGCTTTACCATTTGGAGCCACAGTTTCACTTCTAGTTTTCTGGTGGTTAATTGGAGATAAGAGTCTCATGGACTTTCCCCTGGCTGGCTTTGAACTGAGATCCTCAGAATCAGCCTCATGAGAAGATTGAGCCCTCTACCACTTGAGCCACATTGCTACTTCCAGCTTTTTCTGCTTCTGTGGCCTCATGCATGCAAGGGAAGCACTCTGCCACTTGAGCCACAGCGCCACTTCTGGCTTCTTCTGTTTTATGTGGTACTGAGGACTCGAACCCAGGGCTTCATGCATGCAAGGCAAGCACTCTACCATTCAGTCACATTCCCAGTCCCTGATGTCTTTTATGTTTCTTTTGTTTTGCTTTTGATGTTGGTTCTGGAGCTTGAACCTCAGGGTCTGAGAACTACTACTCAGCTTTTTTTGCTCCAGGCTAGTACTCTACTGCTTGAGCCACAGCTCCACTGCTGCCTTTTTGGTGGTTCCTGGAAGAGAAAAGTCTTAGGACTTTCCTGCTCAGCCTGGCTTTGGATCATGATTCTCAGATCTCAACCTCGTGTGTAGCTAGGAGGGCACTTGTGAGCCACTGGAGCCTACCTAAGGCAAATGATTCCTCTAATGGTTCCAAAGGCATCTGAAAAGACTTCAGGATTCCTTTTTGGACAACTATTAGGACCACGGTCTGCCTGGCCCATAACGCTTACTTGCTTAAACTATTGGCTTGGGGTTTGTTCCTTTGTTTGCATCATTTTTGTCTTAAATTCATTTTTTAGTTAGTAGCAGTTGCTTAAAAAAATTCGCCCATGCTGCTAAAATGAAATCTATGTCTACAGTCCCTTGTCTCCTCCTGATTTTCACTTCTTTTTTCCTGTTGCTTGTGACTACCCTTCATGGTAGTGCACTGACAATGACTTGCTTTGTGGTTCTCAAATGCATTTGCTTTCTTTCTACAGGTTTTGGTACGTGGGTCATCTTTCAAATCTGCATTCAGAGCCTTGTCTGAGGCCATCCTAATCACCAATGCTAACATAGCTGTTGGAATTTCCTACTTAATACTGAGCATTATCTTGTATCTTTACTTTTTTTGTTGTTTGCTTATATTTTCTTTATCTAGAATCAGACAGAATCAAGGCCATGAGGTTCCTGGCATCTGAAAAGGGTTATTTTTTGCATGGATGAAGGCGTTTCATGTTGTTTGCCAAAGTTGCTTCCTAACTTTTGCCTTTATGAGAGCTTTTTATTTTGAATTTTCCAAAGCCCTTTTCTACAGACAGATCTGTTTCTTTCCCTTAACAGAACTGTGAGAAACTTGGCGAGCTGCTGCTGTGTGAGGCTCAGTGCTGCGGGGCTTTCCACCTGGAGTGCCTGGGCTTGACTGAGATGCCCAGAGGGAAGTTTATCTGTAACGAGTGTCGCACAGGTAAAGTAGATGTACAGCACACTTCTACCAGAGAATGTTTGAGTTTGAAGATTTAAAGTAAAAGTACTTTGGACATACTACTTTTTTTGGCAAGACTGTGATAGTTGCTACAAATAGAGGTTCCATGTGATATACAAATGAGTAAGTTTATACAGCACAAAAAGCACTGTATATGAGGTAACGGTGTGATTTTATTTTTCTTTTCTGTTTTTGGTCGGTTGTAGGGCTTGAACTCTGGGCCTGGGCGCTGTCCCTCAGCTCTTCAGCTCAAGGCTAGTGCTCTACCACTTGAGCCACAGCGCTACTTCCGGTTTTCTGGTGGTTTATTGGAGATAAGAGTCTCATGGACTTTCCTGCCCTGACTGGCTTTGAACTGTGATCCGCAGATCTCAGCCTCCTGAGGATGACAGGCGTGAGCTACTGGCGCCGGCCTGAGTGATTTTTTTTTTTGGGGGGTGGCGGTCCGGTCGTGGAGCCTGAACTCTGGGCCTGGGCGCTGTCCCTCAGCTCTTCAGCTCAAGGCTAGCACTCTACCACTTGAGCCACAGCGCCACTTCTGG
>NW_012267245.1:3214027-3242961 GCF_000151885.1 Dipodomys ordii
GGAAGTGGCGCTGTAGCTCAAGTGGTAGAGTGCTCACCTTGAGCTGAAGAGCTGAGGGACAGTGCCCAGGCCCAGAGTTCAAGCCCCGCGACCGACAAAAAAAAAAAAAAAAGAAAAGAAACACAGTATTGAGGTATAGTGGCATGTGTTATTATCCCAGTGACAAATGGAAGCACAAGTAGAAGAGTGACTGTCCAGGCCAGCCTGCACTCATTTGAAAAAATAATGCAAAAGAGGGGGTGGTGGAATAGCTCAAGAGCTAGAGCTCCTGCGTAGCATGTGGAAATGTTCAAACTCTAGTACCACCAAAAAAAGTGAGAGAATGGATGTTAATATACAGGAATTAAAGGGAAAAGGTGTAATTTTGAAATTATATGAAATATTTGGGGAGCAGATAGTTCAGAGCTTAACCCTTCCTTCCTTCTTTCCTTCTTTCCTTCCTTCCTTCCTTCCTTCCTTCCTTCCTTCCTTCCTTCCCTCTGAGTCATAGTTACTGACACTGGGACTTGTAAAGCTTTCCAGTTACTGGCTATATTTTCCATTTTTTCTAGCTGGGTGATATTCCTATGAACATGTTCACTTTGTGACTGTTCATGAACTGTACATTCAAGCCGTGTGTGTGTGTGTACACATATATACTTTTCTATGGTGTTGTAGTAGTATCAAATATTTGTCAACAGAAGAAAGATTATTTGGGAGACTTGCAGAAGGGTTGGGTCAGAAATGGTGATGGTCAGCTGAGACTTAGCTTGTGATAATACGGTATTATAAACTGTGCTAAGGAAAGTGTTGTTTGTTCCTCATGGTATGCAGCTGTTAAAGCATTTAAGTAGTGAGGAAATCTGGGGGGAGGTATGGTTCTGACGATCCCAAGTCATTAAAGGTCTGGACTGTAGCCGTAGCTACTCAAGAGGTTGAGATCTGAAGACCTGGGAATAAAGCCCTGGGCTGGATGATTCCACCCAAAGAGAAAGTGTCCACATTAGCATGCTGGAAATTCCCAATTGTGCAGAGCCAGGGATGCAGGAGGAAGCAGTTGTGTCTGTGAAGCCACCTGCGTGGGATGTCACCAGTAGCCACAGCTGTGACATAGCACAGCAGACCTGGAGTGACAGTGACAGATGTAAGCCTAGCTTCTCAGGAAGACCACCCATTTGAAACTAGACAGGGCAGGAAATTTTGTGAGACTCTTACCTCTGACAGTGGAGCATTACTCTCTAGTGTTCTAGCACTTGAGCCATTTTGTTGGTTAATTGGAGATGAAGTTTTGTAGATTTGGAACTGTGATCCTTCATTTCTCAGCAGGATTGTAGATGTGAGCTACTGGCACTTTGCTCTTTTCCAATTTTTAAAAAAAATGCTATTCATTTGTTGTAGGCATGGTTGTTTGTCATGTTGTTTATACTGTAAATTTGAGATCCAATCTCGATGTTTTTTGTTTTTTGTTTTTTGTTTTTTATTTTTTGGTCGGTCGTGGGGCTTGAACTCTGGGCCTGGGCCCTGTCTGTCAGCTCTTCAGCTCAGGGCTAGCAGCTCTACCACTTGAGCCACAGCGCCACTTCCTATATTGTAAATTTGATTGGTTGCATTTTTTAAGTTGTCACTTTAGTTTGCTTCTTTCCCTTTTGTATTTTCCTTTAAATTTACAGTTGGATCTAGAGGCTGGATTAGATTCAGGTCCAACTTTGTCTTTTGGCATGTATGCTTTGTGGTAGTCATTGAGATGGCTTAACTCCTGTTTCTAGCTACTCAGGAGGTGGATGTTGGGAGGATTATAGCTTGAGGCAGCCTGGGCAAAAAAAAGCAAGATCCCATCAGCCAATAAACTGGGTGTAGTGACATGGTTGTCATCCTGGTTACATGGATGACCTATCCAGGCTGCACTGGCAAACGCTCAAGACCCTCTTTAACAGTACCTGTAAGGGAAAAGGTCTTGGGCATGTCTCAGGTACAAAGCACTTTCTTTGCAAATTCAGTTCTCTAGAGGAACAAACTGTCCTTTTAAGCTGGTACCCCTGGACAAAACCTGAGCTACATAGCAAGACCCTGCCTCAAAAATTGAGGGCTGGAAATGTAGCTCAGAGGTCAAGTGCTTGCCTAAACCCCAGCACTGCAGTATGTAATGGAGTGGGCATTGTCAGTGTCTGCATCCTGTTGTATCGCATATGAAGATCACTCATTCCACTCAAATGTCAATCTAATGAATCTATTATAAAACTCCTCATTACGTTCTAATTAGTAATTACTAGTAATAGGATGTTTTAGCTACTACTGATTTGATACCCCTTCCTTCCCCAGGAATCCACACCTGTTTTGTATGTAAGCAGAGTGGTGAAGATGTTAAAAGGTGCCTTCTGCCCTTGTGTGGAAAGTTTTACCATGAAGAGTGTGTCCAGAAGTACCCACCAACTGTCATGCAGAACAAGGGCTTCCGGTGCTCCCTCCATATGTGCATAACCTGTCATGCTGCTAATCCAGCCAGTGTTTCTGCATCTAAAGGTAAGGATTTGTCATGTAGAGCAATCTAATTGAGGGACCTCAGCTTTGTTGGCAATGGTATTTTCAAATGAAGTATGGAATCTCTTCCCAGCTCTGGCTTGTCAGGTAGGTAGACAGTAGAGAATGGACTATATCCATAGACACATTGTGTTTTCTGGAGATCTCACCCTGTGTGAAAGTGTTAAAGATTTGAATTTAATGTGCAATTTAGTTTGAAAAAGTACTTGTGTTCATTTCCTTTTTTTTTTTTTTGTCGGCTGTTTGGCTTGAATTGAGCTTTGGGCCTGGGCGCTGTCCCTCAGCTCTTCAGTTCAAGGTTTGTGCTCTACCACTTGAGCTACAGCACCACTTCCAGTTTTCTGGTGGTTTATTGGAGATAAGAGTTTCATAAACTTTCTTGCCCAGGCTGGCTTTGAACCATGATCCTCAGATCTCAGCCTCCTGAGTAGCTAAGATTACAGGCGTGAGCCACCAGTGCCCGGCTTTCATTTCCTTTTTAAATTACTATTAATGTATAGATTGGACTTAGGTGGTTTGATAATGGTTTAGCTGGTGAGATATATAAGATGTATTTCATTTGGAAGGGTTCATTTATTTCAAAGATTTTCAAGTCATAGACTAGAATGCAAGAACGAATATTGCATCCTTCCCTTCCTGAGGGTTATTCCAGATCTCCTAGGAGTTGGGTCAGTGGTTTGGACAGTGCTTTTGATGTTTGTTTCCTTTGTTGTTGTGGGAACTTGACCCCGTTTGCAGACGTGGCACATAGTTCCCATGTTAGTTGTACATGTTCAATATCCATTGTCTTAATGGTCCTTCCATTTCAGACATTTTTCTCTACCCAACTAGCAAAATGGACCTGAATAAGTCACATTGTTCTCACATAAAATCTGATTGTTTTGCTCCTGCCTGGTTTTCCTCTAGGTCGTCTGATGCGATGTGTCCGCTGCCCGGTGGCATATCATGCCAATGATTTCTGTCTGGCTGCTGGGTCAAAAATCCTTGCATCGAATAGTATCATCTGCCCTAATCACTTTACCCCTAGGCGGGGCTGCCGAAATCATGAGCATGTTAATGTCAGCTGGTGTTTTGTGTGCTCAGAAGGTGAGGGGTTAAACTTGTGTGTCTCTCTGTTGGGCTGAAAAATGATTAATACAGATTTTTTTCTTGGGGAAAAAATGTTATTTTTTTGAGGTTGCCAGTGGAAGAAATTATTTAGAAATGATGTCTTAAATGAAGGTAGCACAATTTGAAAACTCGGTTTGGTTCCTTCATAGGAGAGCTTGACTTGATTCTTGTTAAAATGATAATGAATTAAAGCACTAAGGAATAAAACAAAAAAATGCAGTCCTCCGAATAGGATTAAAAAATTATGGTTTAATTTTGAGTCATTGCTCTAAACCCTTATGTATGTCATCAGACAAGAATGATAAAAAAAAAAAAACTAAGAAACAATTCTAATCAATGTTATGGTCATATACTCCTTTTGATTTTTGTTTGTTTTGCCAGTTCTTGGGCTTGAACTCAGGGCCTGTTCACAATCCCTGAGCTTCTCTTGCTCAAGGCTAGCGTTCTACCACTTGAGCCACAGCACCACTTCTGGCTTTTTCTATTTATGTGGTACTGAGGGATCAAACCCAGGGCTTCATGTATGCTAGGCAACCACTCTACCAATAAGCCACTTTCCCAGCCCTTTGTTTTGATTGATTTGGGGGAGGAGGGGGGGGGAAGGTCATGGAGCTTGAACTCTGGACCCGGGCACTGTTGCTGAGCTCTTCAGCTTAAGGCTAGAGCTAAGAGTCTCACAGGACTTTTCTGCCCAGGCTGGTTTTGAATGATGATCCTCATATCTCAGCCTCCTGAGTAGCTAGGATTATAGATGTGAGCCACAGGTGCCACAGGTGCCTGGTTGTTTTGATTTTTTTTTTTTGAGAAGTGGTTCTCTCTCTGCTGCCCATGTGCTTTGAGAACACTCAGGTGCTCCTCCTACCTCAGCCCCCAGTTATCAGTGCTACCAGGCCCAGCTTTGACATCATTTCTGTGACAGTTTTGTTTGTAAGTACTTTTTTTTTTTTTTTTGGTGCCAGTCCTGGTACTTGAACTCTAGGCCTGTTCAAGGCTAGTTCTTGAGCCACAGTTCCATTTCTGGCTTTTTTGGTAGTTAATTCGAGATGAGAGGTATGTTTGTGTGTATACATACACGTCTTTTCCAGCTTTATCTTTTCACTTAATTTTCTTGGATTGGTTAAGGCTAAGCTAAAGCTACTTAGGCCAAGTCCTTCTGGGTCTGATTGTCAGGTGTTCTGATTCCTGCAGGAGGTAGCCTTCTATGCTGTGACTCTTGTCCTGCTGCTTTTCATCGGGAGTGCTTAAACATTGATATCCCTGAAGGAAACTGGTATTGCAATGACTGTAAGGCAGGCAAAAAGCCACACTACAGGGAGATCGTCTGGGTGAAAGTTGGACGATACAGGTGAGTAAGCCTGAAAAAGAATGGCACATTCCTTTTTGCCACCCTCATTCTTGGAAACTAAAACTCATTGCTTTACTTTTTAAGAAAGGGTCTTCTTTCTGATTAGGCACAGCATTCTCTCTTCCCCTCCCCCCAACTGCCAGTTAAGTGTGTCTTATTATAAGAAAGAACAAGTGTATGTAATGATTTGTAGCCACACATAATTTCACAAACTAGAAAATATACTGCCAGTATTTTAGGACATTTGCACATATACTCAGCACAGAACAATGACCCTCCCCCCCCCAACCAAATAATTGTTTCTTATTCCTGTCTTAGGTGTGTTATTTTCCTAGTGCCTTGCAATTTTCTAGAGCTTTCTTCCTTGTTGATACCTTTTCCAGGTGGTGGCCAGCTGAGATCTGCCATCCTCGAGCTGTTCCTTCCAACATTGATAAAATGAGACATGACGTGGGTGAATTCCCTGTCCTCTTCTTTGGGTCCAATGACTATCTGTGGACCCATCAGGCCCGAGTATTTCCTTACATGGAAGGGGATGTGAGCAGCAAGGATAAGATGGGCAAAGGAGTGGATGGGACTTACAAAAAAGGTAACTTTATCTTCTTTCTCACACTGAGAAAAGTCTGTTGCTGTTGCTTGAGTGTATGCTCTGCTCCAGTTGGTGTAACGCACATTTAGCAGATGTATTCGGTTCCAGGTCTTTTTGTGGCTGTAGCTGTAAGATTTTGTGGGGAACTTAATTTATATAACTCATTATTTTAAAACTTAACCTTTACTTAACTGTAGCTTCCCTGAGGAAGGGTGTTGTGTTTTCTCACCATTAACTAAGCAGAGTTTGGAAAGTGTTTTGTAGAACATATAATTCATTTTGCTAAATAAGCACGAATCTCTACAAAGCTGCTTTTGCTGGAGAGGCTCTTTGCCCCTCCCCCCTTTACCACTCCTGGCCTTCTCCACTGCCTTCTCCATGGCCTTCCTTCCCTTGCTCCCTCCTGTCACTGGGGGTTGGTCCTGGGGCTGTTCCTGGGATTTTGTTCTTGTTTTTGTTTTTTTCCCCTCAAGGCTAGCATTCTATACTTCCCAGCTTTTTCTTTTTTCTTTTCTTTTTTATGATTAGCAAGAGGTAAGAGCTTTACATAGGGACTTTTCTTCCTGGGCTGGCTTTGAACCCACTGGCACCCAAATCCTCTTTTCTTTTCTTTTCTTTTTTCTTTTCTCTTCATTTCCTTTTCTTTTCTTTTCTTTTTTGTCAGTCGTGGGGCTTAAACTCTGGGTTTGGGTGCTGTCCTTGCGCTCTTCAGCTCAAGGCGAGCACTCTTGAGCCACAGCGCCACTTTTGGTTTTCTAGTGGTTTATTGGAGATAAGTGTCTCACAGACTTTGCTGCCTGGGCTGGCTTTGAACCTCCATCCTCAGATGTCAGCCTCCTGAGTAGCTAGGATGACAGAAGTGAGCCACCGGCGCCTGGTTCCTTTTCTTTTTACCCTGTTTAAAAGAAATAAAATGCACCAAAAATTGTGAAAGTAATTAAAGTTGTAGAATGTTTAAGTGATTTGTGGGGACAGTGGTAACAGCTGGTGTTGCATTTCAGGCCCTTGGTGTCAGCACCTGTTTTCTCATTCTCCAATGGGCTTTGTCTTTCTTATCTGATACAATGGGAAATTGGTACATGTAACCTGCAGCACACATAGTTATATTCCTCAGTGATAATTACCTTGTACTAGCTGTCCCAGTAGATCTCTTGCTAATTGAATATATTTAGATACTGAAGTTTAAGGTTTTGCCTCTATGGTATTAGGCTGTGGTGAAAGCCAGAAAACTAAGTATGATGAAGGTCTAGGACTTTGTCATTTCCTTTTTTTTTTTTTTTTTGGTTGATTGTGGGGCTTGCACTCTGGGCCTGGGCGCTGTCCCTGAGCTCTTCAGCTCAAAGTGAGCGCTCTACCCCTTGAGCCACAGCCTCACTTCCTTTGATTTTTTTGTGTGTGTAAAATAGAGATCTTTCTTCAACTTTCGGTGGTGGTGGGCATAATTTTTTATGTTATCTTTGCATTGTGTTTCTTAGCTCTTCAAGAAGCTGCAGCGAGGTTTGAAGAGTTAAAGGCCCAAAAAGAGCTAAGACAGCTGCAGGAAGATCGCAAGAATGACAAGAAGCCCCCACCTTATAAGCATATAAAGGTGAGAAGAAATCTTGAGGCTATCTCTAGGAGAGTCTCTGTATGGTTTGTCTTCTTCCTACTATGTTCATGTGTAAATGGGAAGTTCAGGAAAAGTTACCTTTGGATAAAGATAGGAGTGTAAATGAAGAAACCTATGACCCTTTGTGGCATAGTGCATGTGCTATGGCTGGGCTTATGTGGCTCATACCTGCAATCTGAGCCACTTAGGAGACCTGAGAATGGGAGGCTCGTGCACAATTCCTGCCCAGCCCATGCAGAAATGTTCAAAGACTGCTTCTGAATGCATAGCTAGATGCAGTGGCCAGTGGTTTGCATCTGTCAGCCCCAAGCTACATGGAAAATTGAGAATGTGCATTCAGGCCACTTAAAAAAGAATTCTGTTCACATAATCCTTGTGTGACAAAAGCAGCACGATAGGACTGTCAACCCATGGCACCTGGCTGGAGAGAAGGCAGCTGCGCAGGAGCAGCTCAGGAGCCAGCTTCTTCACTCTCCATTTTTTTTTTTTTTTTTTTTGTCGGTCGTGGGGCTTGAACTCGGCCTGGGCTCTGTCCCTCCACTCTTCAGCTCAAGGTGAGCGCTCTAACACTTGAGCTACAGCGCCACTTCCAGTTTTCTGGTGGTTTATTGGAGATAGGAGTCTCACGGTCTCTCCTGCCCGGGCTGGCTTTGAACGGCGATCCTCAGATCTCAGCCTCCTGAGTAGCTAGGATTACAGGCGTGAGCCACCAGCGCCCGGCTTCTTCCTATTTTTCTACAGTACTATCTGCATTACTATCAGAAGAATAATGGATGAAACTAGGAAAAATGGTTAAGTTTTCTCTCACTTGTGGAAGTTAGAGCTAAAATACAACCATCTACAGGGTTCAATGTCTATACATGTACAAACTGAGTAAAGGATGGTATTCTTTGGGTATAATGGTGTAACCCTTGAACAACTAATACACTGTCTATCAAAACAAATACCAAGAGGTGGAAACATGGTCAGGTGAATGGAGAGAAGAATGGTGAGCAAATGAGGTTATTATATTCAGTGCACGTTATGCAAACATTGAACTATGTAACTGAAGGGTAGGGGTGCAAGCGGGGAAATCAGGGAACGATGGCAATGTGATGTTGATCACGATGCATTACATTAATAACCTGACTTGTGGAATTTAAACCACCTTTACAACTACTTAGTAATAAAAAAAAGACATAGTAAATTCTAGAAACTATGGTCACATAAGGAATCCAAATTATCCAAAGATGTTTTCATTCATCCAGGATTTTTCCATATAAGAAAGTAGCTTTAATTTTCTGATTCAAGTGAGTCTTCGTGTTTATATCAAGTTACCAAATTCTGTGTGTGTGTGTGTGTGTGTGTGTGTGTGTGTGTGTGTGAGAATCAGTCAGTCAAGGGCTTGAAGTTGGGCTCTTACTCTCACCTTGCTTATTTACTGATGGCTGGTGCTTTACCACTCATCAGGCTTTCACTTTTACCTTTTTGCTGGTTAATTGGAGATAATAGTCTTTCAGGTTTTTGTCTGCCTACACTGGCTTGAAACTGATTCTCAGATCTCAGCCTCACTAGTAGCTGGGATTATAGGAGTGAGCCACAGTGTCTGACAAACAACTTACATCCTGGTTGCTTAAAACCATCTAACATGTTTTATACATTTTTGAGGCAAAGAAATTGCCGTTATAGGTTCTGATTGTGATTTAGCAGGTGTGCCATTGTATGTGCTGCTTCTCCAGGTGAACCGTCCAATTGGAAGGGTGCAGATCTTCACAGCCGACCTGTCAGAGATTCCCCGCTGTAACTGCAAAGCTACCGATGAGAACCCCTGTGGGATAGACTCAGAGTGTATCAACCGCATGCTGCTGTATGAGTGCCACCCGACAGTGTGTCCTGCGGGCGGACGCTGTCAGAACCAGTGCTTTAGCAAGCGCCAGTATCCAGAGGTGGAAATCTTCCGCACATTACAGAGGGGCTGGGGCCTGCGGACAAAAACTGATATCAAAAAGGTACCAAAAAATGTTGCCTCTCCCTAGTTAGAATACTATTATTTAGTTTGTTGCATATGATTAGCTCTTGATAAACATGAAAAAATGCATTATATAGGAAGACAATACAGTTTAGGGATTAATCTTACTATATGTTGTTGTAGCCCTCCAGAGCTGAGAGGTATACTCAGAAGTTCTTACATTAATCAAGTTTATTATGTGGAATGAAAGAAGGAAATTTATAAAGATCCTATGGCATTATTTGCCCTTTTGTGATAGTCCTAGAAGTAATATGAGAGGGAGGAGGTATTAACGCAGATTAAGCGATATTTATAATTGTATGTGTGTGTGTACAGTCCTAGGGTTTGAACTCAGGGACAGGGCATTCTAAAACATAAGCTATCATTCCATGTCTGGTGTAGTTGGAAATGAAGAGTCTCATGGACTTCTTTCCCATTATCCCCAGATCTTAGCCTCCTAAGTAGCTAGAATTACAAGCTTGAGCCACCAGTGCTTGGCTCATTAATTTTTTAAATGCATACATGCGAATAAACTGTGTTTTTCTCTTTAAACCAGGAGCTCTTTCTTGTTTGTTCTAGGGTGAGTTTGTGAATGAATATGTGGGTGAGCTGATAGATGAAGAAGAATGCAGAGCCCGGATTCGTCATGCCCAAGAACATGATATTACCAACTTCTACATGCTCACCCTCGACAAAGTAAGTATCGTACAGTGTTTCCTCTGCTGACATGGAGAAATGCACCTCACTCTAGCTAGTCATCATAGCCATGACATGAACACTTGAGTTCTGCCCAAGTGTAGTTATTTCTCCAGATCCATAGGATTTTTTGGGCAAACTCTTTTTATTTTACATGATAGGAAGCGTCTTTAATATTTTGTTCGCCTATAAGGTTATGTAAATAGATTTCTTATTATAGGAAAAAGTATGTGCTACTTTTCCCTGGTGCCTGGCAGATTTTAGAATTATAATAATTTCAGTGTTGTATGTTTATTTTCTGCAGATCTGTAATTCCTCTTTATACCTGAATATTAGGTTCAGAAGAACCTTTATTTATTTTGCCAATCCCAGGACTGGAACATGGGCATGGGGGATGTCTCTGGGCTCCTTTTACTCAAGCTAACATTCTACCACTTGAGCCACAGCACCACTTCCAGCCTTTTCTGATTAACGGAGAGAGTCTCACTTGACTTTCCTGCCTGGGTTGGCTTCGAACCTTGATCCTTAGATCTACCAGCATTTGGCTCAGAACTTTTTTTCCCCCTGCCTAAACCGGTGTCTTCTCTCTCCCCCCGCCCCCCCTTTTCTGGTGTGAATTTGATCTCAGGGTCTCAAACATGCTGGGCAAGCATTCTACCATCCAGCTACATCCTCAGCTCTTTTCAATTTCATTTTGAAATAGAGTTACTTAAATAGTCCAGGCTGACATGGAAATTGCTGTCCTCTTGCCTTCCCCTCAGTTGGGATTACAGATGTTTGCATCACACCTGGCCTTACGCACTTTTATTTTATAACAGCCCCTTTTCTGATATTTACCCCTGTAAAAAATTGTATTTATTCAGGCAGTGTTTGGGTTTGAACTGTGACTCTTTCTACCATGTTAGCAGGTGTGCAGCCCTCTTTTGCTGTAGTTTATGTCAGATAAGGTCTTTTTTCTCAGGGCTATCTCACACATACCTGGGATTGAGCCACACTGGTGTAGAGTTAAACGGTACTCTAACAGCTTATGAGTCTTCACTTGCAGATATTCCAATTAGAGTTCAGGAGCGATAGTCACCATTAAAATTTAATTCTCAGTAGGTGAGTTCTATTTTCTTTAGTTAGGAAATTTCTTACGGATTAAGACAAACTCTTACTTCTGGGTCAGCAGTTCATACTGCAATATACGTGAGTGTCCACTAGGGGGCTTCTTACCATTGATTCTGAATTTTACTGCAGTCCAGGAATTTATATTTCTGATAACCAGATTGAGTTAGTAGTGCTGTTGCTCTGTGGCTTAGAACCATTGTGCTGGGGTATTCGGATAGCAGAAATAACAACTTCAACTTTATTAGAGAGGATAATAGATGTTCTTTTGGTGTATGTGTGCTGGTCATGGGGCTTGAAATTAGTACCTAAGCACTATTCCTCAGCTTTTGTGTGCAAGTCTAGTGTTCTACCACTTAAGCCACGCCTCTGCTTCTGCCTTTTGGTGGCTAATTGGAGATAAGAGTCTCATGGACCTTCCTGCCTGCCTGGGCTGGCTTTGAACCAGGCTCCTCAGGTCTCAGCCTCCTGAGTAGTTAGGATGACAGGCGTGAGCCGCTGGGACCTAACAGATAGTATAATGCTAATGATGAACATATTTTCTTGGCATCCTAGGATCGAATCATTGACGCTGGTCCCAAAGGAAATTATGCTCGGTTCATGAATCACTGCTGTCAGCCCAACTGCGAAACACAGAAATGGTCTGTGAATGGAGACACTCGTGTTGGCCTTTTTGCCTTGAGTGACATTAAAGCAGGTAAGAGACATTTAAGGATTCTGAAACTCATCTGAATATCCGGTTTATCATTTAAGTGAGTACATGTCCTGTATTCCAAAATGAAGTCTCAGTTCCTGACTCATAAGGATTCTCAGGTGGTACCTGGCATTTATTGTACAGTCATCACCATTTCTACTCTCAAAATGCTTTTTTCCTGGTTACTTGGACACAAGAGACCTGTGACTTTTCCACTAGGGCTGGCTTCAAATCACTTATCTTCAGATATCAGACTCCTAAGTACCTGGGATTACAGGTGTGAGCCACAGATGCCCAGCATACTTTATGAATCGTCAGATATGCAGAAAGTACATGAGTGTCAAAATGTATTTTACCAATAACATGAGCGAAACAGTTGGACACCATCATTTTGCTCAAACTGAGAATTTGTACTTAATGGTAGTATAGTTCAAGTGTAAAAATCCCATGAACATTCTTGAAGACTTAGATTCTCCTTTGCCTAGTTTTCTTGACCTGAAGAAGCATTAATCTTCTTTATTGTATTTAATCTTTGGTACTTGAAGTCAGAACCTTGAGCTGTTTCACTCAAAGCTTCCACTGTGCCACTTGAGCCATACCTTTACTTCTGGCTTTTTGCTAGTTAATTGGAGGTTTCATTAACTCTTCGGCCCAGGCTGGCTGCCCACACTGAAACCCTCATATCTCAGCCTTGGGAGTCACTGGGGTAACAGATGGGAGCCACCAGCGCTGAGCTAAGAAATATTGATCTAAAGAAAGGAGTTAAATAGGGCTGGGGGCAGGAAAAAAAGGGGCTGGGAAGGTGGCTTAGTGGTAGAGTGCTTGCCTTGCATGCACTGGGTTTGATTTCCCAGTACCACATAAACAGAAAAAAACGGAAGTGATGCTGTGGCTCAAGTGGTAAGAGTGTGCTAGCCTTGAGCATAAGAAGCTCAGGTAGCCGGGGACCGGGGCTTACTCCTGTAATCCTAGCTACTCAGGAAGTTGAGATGTGAGGATCATGGTTCAAAGCCAGCCCGGGCAGGAAAGTCCGTGAGACTCTGATCTCCAATGAACCACCAGAAAACTGGACGTGGCGCTGTGGCTCAAGTGGTAGAGCGCTCGCCTTGTGCTCAAGAGCTGAGGAACAGCTCCCAAGCCCAGAGTTCAAGCCCCTCAACAGACCCCCACCCCCCCCAAAAAAAAAAAGAAGCTCACGGACTGTGCTCAGGCCCTTAGTTCAAGCCCCAGGACTAGTGGTTTTTTGTTCTTTTTTTTTTTAAAGATTGATGGTTGAAGTCAGCAGGGCAGAAAAGTCCTGGAATCTCAGTAGATAAGAGTGATCAAGTGCCAACTTGTAAGCAAGAAAGCAGAGTGAGTGTTTCACCTGCTGTGGGGCTGCAGGCTGTACTCAGCACCAGGAAGCTAAGTCAGGACGCTTGTGATTTTTAGCTCACCCTTGACTGACTCTCTCAAAAGATGGAAAAGAAAAGGCTAGGGGCTGGGAAGGTGGATCAGTGGTAGAGCGCTTGCCTTGCATGCCTGAGGCCCTGGGTTCGATTCCCCAGCACCACATAAAGCAAAAACAAAAAAAGCCAGAAGTGGTGCTGTTGTGGCTCAAGTGGTAAAGCACTAGCCTTGAGCTGAAGAGCTGAGGGACAGCGTCCAGGCCCAGAGTTCAGGCCCCACGACCCGACCACAAAAAAAAGAAAAAAGGCTATTTGGTCCATTTTCCTTTGTGTTTTGTTGTTGTGAGATGATTGTAGTTTCCTTCCTGCATGTACCTTTTCTTTAGAATTGAAGCGTTTCTCAGCTGCCTCCTGGACATTTTAGAGTTTTGAAAGTTCATATGGTTTCCAGCTTTTAAAAATTGAGCAACTAGTTGTTCTTCCTGTTTTGCTCTTACTTCCCATAAAGTATTAAGTGACGAAAGTAAAACTACTTGAGCATGACTTGGCATCTGGTCCAGCCTAAGTTTTTATTTTTTATTTTTTTTGCTATGATACTATATATTTTTATTGACACAAGCATTATTATGCTTTTTTTTATTGTGAAAATACTGTAGAGGGGTTACAATTTCATGATCAAGGTAATGAGTACATTTCTTTTTTTTTCAGTTCTTTTATTTTTTTTATTGTGAAAATACTGTACAGAAGGGTTACAATTACATGGGCAAGATAATGAGTACATTTCTAATCAAGCATTGTAGCCTCCTCTTTGGTTTCCCCTTCCCATCCCTTCCCATCCTAGCCTGTTTTTTTTTTTTTAAAATAGTGACTTGTGTCAATTATTTGAAATTTGTGGTTTACATGATCTTTCTGTAGCAAACTTTAAAAAGAAGACAACAAAAATTAAAAGCAGTTTTTTTCTACTGTACCAATGCTAGGTCTTTTTCTACCACACCTATAATCCTAGCTACTCAGTGATGGAGAGAATCCAAGTTCAAGGCTGCTCAGGCAAAAATGATAGATCCTGTTCAAGTATCTGTCATCCCAGTGATGTGATATGGGAAGCTTAAATCAGGTTGATCTCAGTCCAGTGTATCATTTAATCCTTTCAAACGTGCTGTAAAATGTGTGGTATTACCCCTGCGTTGACTGGTGGTATGGTTTGAATATGGTTTGTTCGGTTGAAATGGATGTCAGTGCCCGCTAAGAAGTATTAAGAGCATGGACATTTATTTAATCCTTCTAGGGTTTTTACAATTGAGTCTTTTATTTGATGGATCAGGGTGCTGCCCCCATGATCGAATGTGTTTGGAGAAATCCAAAGACACACATCCGTGCTCCCCAGCTCTTTCCAGGTAGCGCCTTAAGGTGCGTCTCCTCAGTCCGCCAAGACAACCTTTACTAGACTTCGCAGCACAACTGTGAGCCTTCACACTCCTTTTTCTCCATCTAGTCTGCAATCCTGACACCAGAACAAACTTACTTGGATTTGTAGATCTTACACACTCTTTGTTTTTTGCCAAGCCTTCACACTTGGCTAGAAAGGAACTCTACTGCTTTGAGCCCTGCTTCCAGCCTTTCTGCTCTCATTGTTTTTGGGTAGGGCCTTGCTTTTTCCCCTGGGGTGGCCTGGACTGCACTCTTGATGTAGCCGGGCTGAAACACTTGCACCACCATGTTCAGCTCTTTTTTGTTGAGACGGGGTTCTTTTTGCCTTCACTGGCCTCGACTGTCACACACAGTCTCCTCTTCCTTCATCCTCCTGGGTAACTGTGATGATAGTGGTCCTTCACTGCGCCCAGCTTTGCATTTCTTTTTTTTTTCTTCCCAATTGCAGCAGCAAAGAAGAGGAGTTCTCATTTGATTAATCAAATGTTACTCAGTCGCGTGAATTCACTCCTCATCTCTCCTGTCTACTTGAGTACCACATGTGTACTCAGCCTCCGGTCTCTGATTCCCAAATGCCCAGCTCCCATGCCTCCGTGCTGGAATTCACAAATCTTGTTCCTGCCTTACTTTTGGTTTTCCTTCTGCATGGGTTTCAAAATGAAAATGAGCTAGCATGTGCTAGGCCTGAAGCCAAATTCACTCAGAGCTTTCCAGGCCCTGCACGTCCCTATCACCCCCCCCCCCCCAAGTGGACTCTTTCCTTTTTTGTCCATCTCTCTTTTGGTGCCCTTTGTCAAATCCATCCATAGTGTTCTATGTCAGGATCTTTTCCTTAACCTTAACCTCTGAAAATACCTCCCTAGCATTTAACCTTTTTTTTTTTTTTGCCAGTACTGGGGCTTGAACTCAGGGCCTGGGCGCTGTCCCTGAGATGCTTTTGCTCAAGGCTAGCGCTCTACCACTTGAGCCACAACACTACTTCCGGCCTTTTCTGTGTATGTGGTGCTGAGGAATGGAACCCAGGGTTTCATGCATGCGAGGCGAGCACTTTACTACTGAGCCACTTTTCCCAGCCCATAATTTAACCTTTTATTAAGCTACACATTAGTTTTTTTGTTTTGTTTTGTTTTGGTCGGTCGTGGGGCTTGAATTCTGGGCTTGGGCACTGTCCCTGCCCTCTTCAGCTCAAGGCCAGTGCTCTACCGCTTGAGCCACAGTGCCACTTCCGGTTTTCTGGTGGTTTTTTGGAGATAAGAGTCTCACAGAGTTTCCTGCCCGGGCTGGCTTTGAACTGCGATCCTCAGATCTCAGCCTCCTGAGTAGCTAGGATGACAGATGAGAGCCACCAGCACCTGGCTATGCATTAGTTATTGAGCTTACACATTACTTACTCAGTACCTGCCAAGCAAGCGTCCTGCTTTTCTATATAGCAGTCTATGTTGCGTACAATACAGCTGGGGTTGTAAGCAGATCTGCGAAAATTCTATTTTATATTCATATATTTTTATTTATTTATTTATTTTTTTGGTGGTCCTGGTGATTGCCATCAGAGCCTCGTTCATGATAAGTGTTTGTTCCTCTCTGTGCTGAACTGCCAGCCTCTGTGTGTTTTGTACGTGTGGTCCTGCTGGGTACTGACGCCATGTCCTTGGACATGCTTGGCAGGCTCTCTTCTTGACCCTGTGTAGCTCTTGGACACTTTACGTATTATTGCTGTGTATCTTGTGTCGTCTTTTCAACAAGTTTGTGAGATAGTTTCTGCACTTACAAAGTGGAGTGCCGAAGGTTCAGCTCATGTAGCCAGGTAATGGCACAGTTGGTCTGGATCGCTAGCGTGGGGGCTAGTTCTCTTTTTCCTTTTTTGGTCAGTCATGAGGTGGCACTGAAGGCCTGGGCGCTGTCCCTGAGCTTGTTTTCTGCTCTAGCCGAGTGCCCTACCACATTGAGCCACTGCACCACTTTTGGTTTTCTAGTAGTTTATTGGAGTCTCTCAGATTTTGCTGCCCGGGCTGTGAGCCTCGGATCTCAGGCTGCTAAATAGCTAGCATTACAGGTGTGAGCCAGCAGCGCCCGGCGTGGTCTTCTTCTCTTTCCTATGACTGTCCTGACGTGACCGGACCTTGAGTACTCTCAAGGAAGACGTGCTCATCCGGACACAGAACAGCAGGTGGTGTTCTCACTTGTATTCTCTGGGCGTGGCACACCAATAAAACATAAGCTGTTGTATGTATGCCTGTGCATGTTCAGGGTTTTTGTTTTGTTTTGTTTTTTGTATTGTGTTAATATATTTCAGACCAAAATTGTTGAGAAAGAAGTTGAGAAATAAGTCATAGTAGCTCATTAATGATCAAACTTTTATTAATAATGGGTTTGGAATGAAATCAGTTTGCTCTTTTTAAAGTTAATTTGTGGACTTTGAAGTTAATCTTTTGCGTAACTAAAACCAGAGCTAGACTGATTTTTCACCGTCTCTTACACAGGCACTGAACTTACCTTCAATTACAACCTAGAGTGTCTTGGGAATGGAAAGACTGTTTGCAAATGTGGAGCCCCAAACTGCAGTGGCTTCTTGGGAGTGAGGCCAAAGGTACTACCTTCCAGATTGAAGATGCTTCTCTGAAATAGTGGCATTGAATTGGTGTCGGTACTGAGTGTTCTGATGATCCAGTTGGGTTATTTGGAGGTAGATTTTTGGGTAATGCTGAAGTGTTTTGAACAATCTGAATTTAACGGATGGTAATTTTTTAGCCAACAAAGCTGTACAATAGGAACCTGTAAAATAGGTTACTTTCCACATCTTCATTGGTCTCAAGTCACCTCATATCTTCTAATAAACTACTCAGATTCTCTGGTATATCCGTGATTGTGTCTCCTTTCTCTGTGTAAAGATACCAAAGAATCTAGAGTTGGCTTGATGAGTCTGGTGGACGTAGAGCCTTCCAGAGGCTCAGTGTTAGAGCCTAGCATGTACATGGCCATACCAATGCTGCCACCTTTGTAACATTGTAACCAAGTGTGAACATGATTGTGTTTTCCTCACCTGCACTTTAACTGCTTTCTAATTCTGTAACTGTTAAGGAGCAACTGTTATAAAAGTCTACCCTGCTTTTTTGTTATTTAAAAACTTCCTTTACTGTTATATAGACTTTTTAGCAATTTTTTAATTGATCATAATTGAACATCTGTATACCTCAAGGTTTTTCTATCAAAAAGAACGATGAACTGAAAATTGAAACTCAGTTTTCATGCAAAAGAGACTACAATTTGAGTATTTCCTGTTATGTATGTTTGTTAAATAGTTCAACATTAAAAGTGAAAAAAACAAATTGGCGAGTAAATTATTTTAAGCAAAGATATATGAAAATGAAGAGTGCCCACTAATATACTATTTTATTAGATGAGGAAAATCATCTCTATATTGTACTGGGTTTTGTTTTGTTGGTTCCTTAAATGATCTTAATGAAGTCAGCTGTTTTTTTTCCCCCCTGAGTTAAAATAGTAGTTAGGTGGCTCACACGTATAATCCTAGCTACTTGGGAAGTAGAGATATTCAGGATCATGCCTTGAGGCTAGCCTAGGCACAAGGTTTGTAAGACCCCATGTCAGCCAATAACATCTGGGTTTGATAGTCCATACCTGTCATCCCAGCCTTAGGAGAAACAAACAGAATCACAGTTCAGGTCAAGCAGACCATAGTTGAGATCCTATTCAAAAAATTAAGGGTAGGGGGGCATGGCCAAGTGGTAGAGCACCTGCCTTAGCAACCATAAGATTTTAAGGGGTGGTGGCTAAATTTTTCTTATAGTTAGCAGTGTCCACTTTCTGTATCCTCAGGGTGTTTGTAGAGTGCCAGAGTGGAAGTTGAGAAATGGGACATATCTATTGCCAATTAGTAAGACGCTGACCTGTCAACAATAGGAGGAAACTTTTTTTGGTTGGGTTTTTTTTTGGGGGGAGGGGGAGTGTAATTTAATTTCTAAACAATAAGAGAAGTGCTGGGGAATGGTGGGAATGAGGGAACTTTATTCATTGTTGGTGGTCCTGCGAATGTCCAGGCTAAGATGCATATGTGGTAAGCGCATGGCGCTTGGTAACCACCGAGCTATATATCCTCAGCAGAAATAGTCATTAATGCTACCGTGTACGACGTACCAGGTACCTTTCCTACATTTCCTCTTCATGTCTGTAACAGTCTGTGAGGACTGTCTTTTTCCCAGAGGAGGAAGTGAGACTCAGAAAGCATAGTTAACCTGGTCACGATGCGACAACAAAGGTGTTGATAGAATGTTGACTGCTCCATATCTGACCTCTAGAATCAACCCATTGCCACTGAAGAAAAGTCAAAGCGATTCAAGAAGAAGCAGCAGGGGAAGCGCCGGAGCCAGGGCGAAGTCACAAAGGAGCGAGAGGACGAGTGCTTCAGCTGCGGGGACGCCGGGCAGCTCGTCTCCTGCAAGAAGCCAGGCTGCCCGAAAGTGTACCATGCAGACTGCCTCAACCTCACCAAGAGACCCGCAGGTTGGTGCCAGCCCATGCCGCATGCTCCTGTCCTCTGCCTGATCCTCAGCTGCTGCCGACACTACAAAAGAAGGCCATTGGGTCTGCACACGCAGGGCTAGTGATGTGACCTGTCACTCTGGACCTGAATGACAGCAGTGCCTTAGAAATGAGGGAACAGAAACTTAATATACTTAAGTTAAATTCCAGTCCATAAAGGTGGGCTTTCCTAATAGACATGAGGAAACTTGAGTCAAAATTGATGACCTGGCTGGGTCATCTCAGGAGGCTGAGATGTAAGGCCCATGGTTTGAAGCCAGTCAGAGCAAGAAAGTCTGTGGGGCTTGTACTCTGGGCCTGAGCGCTGTCCCTCAGCTCTTCAGCTCAAGGCTCGCGCTCTACCACTTGAGCCACAGCGCCACTTGCGGCTTTTTTCTTTTTGCTTATGTGGTGCTGAGGAATCGAACCCAGGGCCTGATGCATGCAAGGCAAGTGCTCTACCACTGAGCCACCTTCCCAGCCCCTGTGAGACTTTTTCTTTCCCTTTGGTTTTTTTTTTTTTTTTTTTTTGGTCGTGGTGCTTGAACTCGGCCTGGTTGCTGACCCTCAGCTCTTCAGCTCAAGGCGAGTGCTCTACCACTTGAGCCACAGCGCCACTTCTGGTTTTCTGAGTGGTTTGTTGGAGATAAAGAGTCTCCTGCCTGGGATGGCTTTGAATTGAGATCCTCAGATCTCAGCCTCCTGAGTAGCTAGGATTAGAGGCATGAGCCTCTGGCACCCAGCCATCTGCAAGACATTTTATCACCAATTAACCTCAGAAAAAGTCAGAAGTGGGAGCTATGTGCTAAGTAGTAGAGCACTTAGGCTTGAGCAGCGGAGCTCAGGGATAGTGCATAGGCCCAATATTTAAGCCCTAGGAGCTGGGGGTGGGGGAGGGGAGGTTGATGATGTGCTTTGTCACAGAGATGAAGGGGCTGGACTGCAGCCGTGACTCAGGGCCTAAGCCTACTGAGTCCTGTTGCCTTTCTAAAAATGGAAGATAGAGGGATAGCGAAGCTGTTGGGTTGTTGTGATCAGTGAGAAATGACTGCCCTCCTGGGCTCCTGAGAGGCCCAGCTGGGAGCCATTCTAGACTTGGCTGAGGCCTGCTTCCCACAAAGTATGCTTTAAGGGGGCAGGAGACGTGCGGTGGCCTGTTTCTTCAGTGTGTATTTGCCAGCATAATGAAGGGAGAGAAACTGAGGTTGCATGCAGGCCCCCTATATGTAACATTTCCATGTTCGTGCTGGGGTGTGGAAACGGGGAGTTGTTTCAGGATCAGGCCTGTCACCGGCATAGGTATAGGGACCAGTCTTGCCCAGGGTGCCACGCCGAGGTGCGCCAGGGTCTTGGGATAAGAATTTTCTGTCTGTGTCCGCAGTGGAGGCTCAGGTTTGGGGGGCTGGGTGGAAGTGATGCACGCAATAGGTTTGCTTTGGGTCTTTTTCCACCGATTCTCTCCAGACCACATAGATGGAAGAGTACTGGTCTCAAGACTTAAGCCTGAGCAGATTGCACATGGTTCCATTTTTGCAACCACCTATCTGTGCCCTGTTCCTGTTCATATCAAGATGAGCAGGAGTGTAGACAGCTGGGCTGTTCCTATGACAGTTGATTATTTAAAAGCTGTCTAGAGCTGGGCACTGTGGAACAAGCCACTAATCCCTGCTGTCCTGGGAAGCAGGAGGATCACAGGTAGAGGCCACCCTGGACTACATGGCATAAGGCCCTCTGTAGACGCTCAACGACAACAACAAGAAATAGTCAAAGGTTTCTAGAGCGTACGTAATATGGAAAAATAACAAAGTATTATCTGCACACGTCATGTAACAGGAACTTTGGAGTTCGGCTTTATTTCTTTTTTCCTTCTCAGTGTAAATTGTCACAGAGAAACAGACTTCCTTCTGTGTGTATTTCATTGATACTCATCTTGCTGGACTTTGAATGCTGCTCTGATTTTTGTTGTTGTTGTTGTTAAGTGTTGTAAGGCTTGAATTCAGGGCCTGCGCACTGTCCTGAGTTCTCCTGCTCAAGGCGAGTACTCTATACTTGGTGCTCGGTTGGAGATAATTTCACAGAGAGCCAGACGCTGATGGCTCATAGCTATTCAGGAGGCCGAGATCTGAGGATCACAGTTCCCAACCAGCCTGGGCAAAAAGCCCCCACGAGACTCTCACCTCCAATGAACTACTCAAAAACCGGAAGTGGTACTGTGGCTCACGTGATAGAACGCTAGCCTCAGAGTACAAAGAGGCTCAGAGACAGCACCCAGACCTTCAGTGCAAGCCCCATAACTGACCAAAACAAGAATCTCACAGACCTTCCTGCCTGGGCTGGTTTGGAACCACAGATCCTCCGACCTCAGCCTCCTGAGTAGCTAGGATGACAGGCGTGGGCCACCAGCGGCCAGCTTGTGCTTTGTTTTAGCTGTTGTTTGCTTGGGTAAGAGGGAGCTGAGGTTCTAGGGAAGCAGTATGAAAACTAAAGGTGACAACTGGAAGGCGGCCAACTTGCCAGCCTCCGGGACCCAGCCGTGGCCCGGATCACGCTGATCCTGTGTTCGCCCTGTGTTACCAGGAAAGTGGGAGTGTCCTTGGCACCAGTGTGACGTGTGCGGGAAGGAAGCCGCCTCCTTCTGCGAGATGTGCCCCAGCTCCTTCTGCAAGCAGCATCGGGAAGGGATGCTCTTCATCTCCAAGCTGGACGGCCGTCTGTCCTGCACGGAGCATGACCCCTGTGGGCCCAACCCTCTGGAACCGGGGGAGATCCGTGAGTATGTGCCTCCTTCAGTGCCGCTGTCTCCGAGCAGTCGTTTGGCAGAGCAGTCATCAGAGATGGCCGCTCAGGGGTCCAAGATGTCAGACAAGTCATCTGCTGGCACCAACCAGATGCTGCCGCCCTCCAAAAAGGCCTCGGCAGGGACTTGTCAGAGGCCGCTTCTCCCGGAGAGAGCTCTGGAGAGAACTGGCTCGGGCTCCCAGCTCTTAGATAGGGTCCGAGAACTTGCTGGTACAGGGACCAAATCCCAACCCTTGTTATCCAACCAGAGGCCACCAGACCGGCCACCGGCCACGGAAGGACCAAGACCTCCGCTCTCCGATAAGCCCTCCCCAGTGACCAGCCCGAGCCCCTCCCCCGCAGCCAGGCCCCAGCCCCTGGAAAGACCTGTGCGCAAGACCGAGCCGAAGCTGGAGAAATCTATAGGTGCTGCCAGCCCCAGGCCTCCGTCCCTGGAGAAAACCCCAGCCCCGGGGGGCCTGAGGCTCCCCCCGCCCGACAGGCTGCTGGTCACCAACAATCCCAAGCCCCAGAACCCTGACAAATCCCACGCCTCCCTGTCCCAGAGACTTCCGCCCCCTGAGAAAGTGCTGTCCGCGGTCGTTCAGAGCCTGGTAGCCAAGGAAAAGGCCCTGAGGCCTGTGGACCAGAACACGCAGGCCAAAAACAGAGCTGCTCTGGTGATGGATCTCATAGACCTGACGCCGCGCCAGAAGGAGCGGGCCACCCCTCCTCAGGAGGCCCCCCCGCACGCCGACGACAAGGTGCCCGTGCTGGAGTCCAGCTTGTGGCCTGCCAGCAAGGGCCTGGCCCATGTGTCCCGCGCGGGGGAGAAGAGCAGCGTGGCAGGCCCCCTCCTGCAGCCCCCCGGGAAACCGGCCGCACTGTCGGAGCACCCCTGGCAAGCCGTCAAGTCCTTCACCCAGGCCAGGCTCCTGTCCCAGGCTCCTGCCAAGGCCTTTTTATACGAGCCAGCCACGCAGGCCTCTGCACGAGTCCCCGCCGCCAACGAGCACGGCCCGGGGCCTCTCGGCCAAGCTTCCGGCCTGGTGAAGCAGGTGAAGCAGATGGCCAGAGGCCAGCAGCTCCCCGGACTTCCTGCCAGGAACGGGCAGTCGTTCAGATCCCTCGGGAAAGCCCCGACTTCCCTCCCCGCCGAAGAGAAGAAAGTGGCCAGCACCGAGCAGAGTCCCTGGGGCCTGGGCAAAGCGTCCACAGGGGCAGGCCTCTGGCCCATCGTGGCCGGACAGACACTGGCGCAGTCGTGCTGGTCTACTGGGGGTGCGCAGACATTGGCACAGACTTGCTGGTCCCTTGGAAGAGGGCAAGACCCCAAAGCAGAAAAAAGCCCACTTCCCGCTCTCAACCAGGCCCCTTGCAGTCACAAGCGAGCGGACGGCGAGCAGAAGTGATGCCCGTAAGTGCCAGCGCCCCGCGCCAGTGCCCGTGCCGCTCGGGAAAGGGAATCTCCATTTTTTTATTTTCTCTTTTTCCCTCTTGAAAAGCAGACCTCCTCCTCCCCCCCCCTCCCCACTGTTAACCCTTTCTTACCTCCCAGCTCTCAGAACTCTGGTGACAGGAGCCAGCGTGGGCTTGTGCGAGTGTGAACCGTGTGTGGAAATCAGTGGGCCCCGGCCAGAGACACACGCTTGTCTCTCTGCCCCAGCTTTGCCGTGGTCAACTTAAAAATAAAAAGTCCACTGTGGAGTCGAGCATGGAATTCACTTCCGCTGGTCAACCTGGCGAGGGCAGAGGCTCTCAAAGCCTTCTCCCGGCCCGCCAGAGCCCGTGGAGGGCGGCCAGTGGACCCTCGGGAGGAGCTGACACTCGCCCGTTCACACGGGGGGGCAGTGTCCCGATCATTCATGTGTCCCGGGCCGGGGCCGGTCACTGATGGAAATTACGCAGCTCCTCGGGCCCGTGCCCCGGAGCTTCGCCTGCCCGCCGTGTTTCCCGGGCTGTCGCTAGATCCTCTGCAGTAGGAAACAGCGGGCAGTAGTGAGGGGCGTGTTTTTATTTGCAGGGGGAGGCGGGGGGGGGGGGCGGGACAGAAGTCTGTTGAGCCAGTATTGCCTGGTTGTCGTGTGCATGGGTGTGTGCGCGCTCCTGTAGCCGGAAGCGCTCTGTGTGCCTCTCTGCCCCTGTGTGCTCTCGCAGTCTGGAAATGGGTCCTAGGCCGACCCGGGCTCTAAGAAGGTGGTTTCCAGCAGTGGACAGGGTCAAGGGCAAGCTTCCCTTCCTTCTCCACCGATTCTTCTCTTGTTCCATGAACCCACCCCCTCCCCGATTCCTTCAAACACTCAGGTGCTTTCAGATCTCAGCCTCGGGCAGTGAGCACAGGGAGTGTGTGGCAAGCTAGACGCTCCAGCGTCAGGAAAAGTGCCAGCTTTAGATGGGAAAAAAAAAAAATCTCTCCTCGCCTCGTCTTCCGCCCTCCTCACTGAGAGAAGGGGCGAGTCAGGCCCTGCTGAGCTCTCGGGAGAGGTCCCGCTGCCACCTTAGCCTAAGCAAGGCCAGCCAGAGCCCTTCCCCGAGAATGGAGCGGTGTGGCGGCCGGAGCAATGTCCAGTCTCAGAGACGACTCCTCATAACTGCTGATTATCTGTTACTGCTGCCCTGAGCTGGGCCCAAGGGCTGGGAAATCTGTTGGTGCTAGCCTGCCCTACCATTTCCCCAGCTCACTGACTGCCAACAGAAAAAAAGCTGTGTGGCTAGCTGTCTCCTGCACCCCGCCCTCCGTCCCTGGACCGAATGTGTTTACCTCTCTCTTGCCAACCAGCCAGCAGCTTTACCCAACAGGCCATCTCCTGGCCCAGACATCTCCTGACTCTTCTGTCTTGGTTATGGCTTCTGCTTCCTCAACCAGATTCTCTCTCTCCCGTTTCCTCCTCCTCCTCCTCCATGCCTACCGAGGTTAGTCCCATCGCTTCCGAGGAGAAGAAACAATAGTTGTTACAGAAGCATTTGCGCTTTATATAAAAACTGAATCGAACCTGCTTTTACTTCCCAAAGTCTGTCTCTGGGGTTGAGACACTTGAGCTCAGGCAGGGCTGGCCCAGGTTTCGGGGCCAGTCCCCGCACTTCACGAGACCTCGGGGTCTCCTCCGTGAGCTCCCCCTGCCTGCTTCCCCCTTTTATCTTCTCTCCTCCCACATTGGCAGAGAGGAAAAAGCTCTTCGTTCAAAAGGAAGAGCAAGCATAAAGCATCTTATTTTGTTTTTAAAGATTTTAAACCACAAGAAAGATATTTTTAAAGAAATTCATCCAGAACATTAAAGTTCATTATATTAAGTATTTATCATGTGTGAGAATAATAAGTATATAACTGCAGCTAGTAGCCCCTTTCCTAATCGCGTAGGTCGTGTGAGTAGGTTTGCCTGGTGCCAGTCCTGTGCCCTTTGCTCTGTCATCTGTAGTTGTGATCGGAAAACGATACCTGCACTGCTCCGTCAGAATCCTTCACTGTCGTGTGTTTGATTACCGTAGCTCTTTGTCTCATGAAATAAACTGTGAATTCTTTTGGTGGGGGGGGGTGCAGGCTATATAAAATTTTTAACGGAGAAGTTTGATCCTGAACTAGCTTCTCCACGGTAGGATTTGGTTAGGTGATTGGCTTTGACAGCTATCTAGAAATTTCTCACAGACAAGAGGGAGTGAGGGATGGGGGCTGAGATGGGCCACTCGGTGGTTTTGTTTTGGTTCTTCGCATTCTGCAACATTCATGGAGGCTTCACTCCAGATCTGCTTGTGAGCACAACTTCTGCGCTGTGTACGCTATCGTAGCGGGGTGGGGGGTAGTTCTTCTAAACAGCCAAGCTTCTGTTCAGGGACACCGAGAGACTCCTAGATTCCCGAACGGAAAGATGAGGTTCGAGCTGCCGAAGACACTGAATGCACCATCGCGTCACACGAGATCATGGCCAGAGTCACAGTGCAATTGGGAGCAGAGCGCCAACGGCTGGAAAACGACGTGCGTGTGAAGGTGGGGAGAGGGCGATCCTGCAGCCCCTCTCAGACTTGGGAAGCCTGTGTGCGCCAAGGCCCTTCCTTCCAGAGCTGTGAGCGGGCAGTTCCAAAAGAAAAGTCTTCTACAAACTTCTAGTGCTGTGTGGCTGCTGGGGAATGGGGACAGTGTGAAGCCAGCTCCCCGGAGGTCACTTCTAGTGGCAAGCCAAAGCTGAAGCGTGCCCCACAGCCCCCCATCCGTGCCGCGTCCACTGCGGAAATCTGCAAAGACCCATCCGTCCCTCCCGCCCGAGCCAGCCCGTGCTAGCCGAAGATGGCCGCCGTGCTTTCAGACATCTGCTCGCCTCTCACTTCGCTCAGTGCGGATGACCCTGCAATCACCGTGTCTGATCCTCCGAACCACACCCCCATCTTCAGCATTGGTAGAATTCTGTCACCTCCTCCACGCCACACTACGGCCAGAGAAGGAAGGAAGCGAGCCTTCCGGGCCAGGCCTGCTCAGCTCACTGGCGCTGGACTCCCCGGCTGAATTCTGCGGTTGTTGCCTAGTGGATCCAAAGTGCCGGAGGAGGCCTGACCCGGCGCTTCCCCGTGCAGAGCGGCCAGGAGAGCCGCAGGCCCGTGCCCGCCCCGCCCTCCCGTAGTGACTTTTCTTGGGATGGTGTCACTCTCTCGTGGGGGGGTGGGGATGACTTCCCCCCAAGGCCCCAGCAGACGAAGAGCTGCACCCTGTGTCAGGTTCTCTGTTAGACATTCCGGGTGGTCAGCCCCGGCCAGCAGCTCCCGGCCCCCCCTGAGGCTGCTGTGGTGGAAATGCAATCCCAATAGAGTAGATAATCGCTTCCTACACAAACAGTAATGATGGTGCTAACTTCACGTATAAATAAGCACTGCCAAGTGTCGAGGGACTTGGTGACTTAAGAGTCCTGGCTTTCTGTTCGGGAGGAAAGGTTTGATTTTGTTCATGTAGGAGGGTTTCTTGCGAAGAGGGGCAGGGACAAGGCAGGGCCCAGGCCTGTCGCGGCCCCGCACAGTCCAGGGGTGGGTGGGAGGATGGGCAGGGGGGGGCAACCGCTTTTATCAGGGATCACCTTGCCCCCCAACCCCCCCTCCACCTTCCACAGGCGGAGGCCCCTCCATGACGTCACGGGAGCACCCCTGCCGCTCCTGCAGATTGCGGGGGGGTGGGGAGACTTCAGGAAGTGGACAGAGTTTATTTTAGTTAGAAACCCACCACTTCAGAAATGTTTCCTTACCAACGCGAGTGAAAGTTATCTGTGGTCTTCTCCCCAGCGCCGCCTTCCCTGGACTTTGAGAGCATCGGCCGTGCAGGCCGGGGCTAGGCCTGGCTGGGAGTGGAGAAGCAGCGCTCGGGCACTAGGGCTCCAGGGTGAGCAGAGCCGCTGGCGTCCTGGCTGAGGTGCTGCTTGGTGTGTGTGCGTGCATGCGTGCGTGCGTGCGTGCGGAAGGCGGTGGGTGCAGCAAGCAGGAGCTCGTGCAAGAGCAGCATTCTAGGTCTTGGCAAAGCAAGCAAACTGAGAAGAGATCTATATATTTTTAAGAAAGGGGGACAGGGGCGGGAGGCTCAACCAAGATCCATCACAATTTTCCACCCCTGTCCTTACAGATCATCAGCTGGATATGGAACTCCTAGTGAAAAAGAGGGGAGCCCTGTGCTAGGAGTCCCCATAAACATGTACTGTAATTCTTTGTATATAGAAAAAAAATACTGTAAAGTAAAGTTTAACTTTACTCTTCTGCCCGGTGCCCTGTGGTGTTTTGTGGGGGGCCCAGGCCCGGGCACTGCTTTGGGTGGAGCAGTTGTGGCACCAGCGGAACGGAGTGCTGCTAGCCGGCTGGTCACCAGGGGCCCGAGTCCCGCGGGGGCCACACACCTGGCCCCGGGGCAGGGCGGGGTGGTGGTGAAGAAGGAAGGGCTTTTGAGGAATTTGGTTCTTAAGGAAGTGAAACCAAGAAGTAAGAAGTGAAAGCAAAGCACTTGACAAGCCTAAGGCAAGGTGTGTGATCCAGGCCAGCCTTGAACGGCTGTGGAGTGCAGGCCGCTCTCCAACCACAGTCCTCTGGCCTGGCCTCCCCAGTGCTGGGGGTGAATGCCAGGGCCGCCGCCAGGCCTGCACCCCGGCTGGCCACACCTCACAGGAGCAGGGCTGCGATGCACCTGCACCTCCTCGTGCTGGGCGGCCTGGAAGCTCCCTCCTGCGGCTACCGCCGGGGCGCCTTACACACAGGACATTTTTGCTTAACTCCTTGCGAAAGCATTTGCCCCCTGCAATATTCACTTGGAGCATCCGTGATTCTGAGCAGGGTTTTATTTAGAGTGAGCAGCTCAGGCTGGAGGGTTTCTGTTGGTTTTTCTTTTTTTCCGTCGGCGGTGAGCGCCTCCAGCCTGACTTGGAATCTGCCGCGGACCTGCTTCGGGACCCATCACAGAACCCCTGGGGAGCTCCCAGCCCAGCTCCGGGCCCTGGGCCTGGGCCGTGCTGCCCGGACCCCAGGTCGTAGGCCCAGCGGCTGTCCTTGTCATCTCTGGGGGGGTCCCCCTCCCCAAAGCACCTGGAAGGAGGGGGGGCGCTGCCCTTGCCCAGGCGCTCACCCACAAAAAAAGAGCTGGAGATGGGGTGGAGATGGGGGGCCAGGGGACCCCGAGGCCAGGGGACATGGCTCTCAATGCAAGGGCGGCCGGCCCGCCGCGGCGAGGGGCTGCGGGTGAGTCACAGTGCACTGATTTTATTTACAGATCAGAAGCCACTTAAATAGTCTGTGGACGCAGAGCTGCGGGGCGAGGCCCGGATCGGCCTGGGCCTGGGCCTGGGCCCCGGGCAGCCCGGGCCGCCCGCCCCGGGCCAGCGCCGCCGGGGAGACCCGGGGTGGCCCCGCAGGGCGCGCGCCCTCACTCCCCAGGCCGCGCACCGGGTGGCTGACTCAGTGGTGGCAGCAGCTGTAGAAGTAGGGGTTCGCCTTCTGCGCCAGATCCACGCCCTTGTCCTCTGTCAAAGAGAGGGGGGGAGCTGAGCCACGGTGGGGGGCGCAGGAGCCGAGAACCAGAACCGGGGGGCGGGGGGGGGGAGCGCACCTGTCATCACCTGGAAGCCGGCCACGCTGACGTAATCCTCCGCCACTTTCTGGAAGAGCTCGTCTGGCAGGGAGAGACTCAGGTTGAGGG